>NC_089581.1:109928245-110233421 GCF_019320115.1 Miscanthus floridulus | reverse complement strand
TACGTTGCAATGTTTTAAAAACATGTTTCAGGCAACACAAGCTCAGGAATGGATGAATGATGCTCATGTTCATGAAATGCATGTGCAAATGTAGAAGGCAAACACCTAGGGTGTTACAGGGGCTGGATTCACCGAAGGGATGGGAGAGGCGAAGACCCAACAACTAGAGGATGAGGTGGAGGATGCGTTGAAAAAGCTGGCCGGCAACATCGACCTATTTGGTGAGACAGACAGCGATGGAGAAACTCGGTGATCTACTCGGAGATTATCATCTGTAACATCTAGAGAAGGTAGTTAGAGCGCGTGGGAGCGCGGAAAACATTTATGTATTTGTATAAATGTTGTGAAGTGCATGTTTATGCGACTTGTTCATATTTGCGTTGTAGTAACAACCCAATGCAATTATACGTAGTATAAGTAGCAACCGAGCAGTTAGTTCATTACTGAACTCTTTGGCCTCAGCTAGCCCATAGTCTATAACGTTGAGCATGGAGCCAGTGGACATGTGGGAGGAATAGGCGTCACCAAGGAACCACAGTCGACCACCCATAATGCAAAGCATGGAGCCTATAGCACGTGTAGGGAGAGATCAGAGACTGGGTCTTCTCCATAAAGCATAGGGCGGAACGTGTGCTGCTCGGTGGTAGGCAAAATAACTTAGAGATAAACGTAGTGTAAGTGGCATCCGAGCAGTTAGTTCTTTACTGAGCTCTTGGCCTTGGCTAGCCCATAGTCCATAACATTGAGCGCAGAGCCCGTGCACATGTAGGAGGAACATGCGTGACCAAGGAACCGCAGCCAACCACCCATAACATAGAGCGTAGAGCCCATGGCACGTGTAGGGAGAGATTAGAGACTGGGTCTTTTCCATAGAGAACAGAGCAGAATGTATGCTGCTCGCTGATCGGCGAAATATCTTGGAAATTTGGAGAAAAGTCTTCAATGGTTTGGAGAAACATGTTTGGCGAAATACGTTGGTGATTTGGAGAAAACATGTTCGGCGATTTGGAGAAAGCGTGTTCGGCGATATATGTTGGTGATTTGGAGAAAACGTGTTCGGCGATTTGGAGAAAGCATGTTCGGCGATATACGTTGGCGATTTGGAGAAAACGTGTTCGGCAAAAATGTTGGAGATTTGGAGAAACGTGTTTGGCAAAAATGTTGGAGATTTAGAGAAACGTGGTTGGTGATATATGTTGGTGATTCATACTAGAGTTTGTCATGGAGTAGCTGAAAGCTCGGCGACCATAAGTGGAGATGAAACCATAATGGAGAAATAATGGAGACAAATTATGGAGACCAAAACTTTATCCATCATAAAATGGAGAGTACATATCTGAGCATTTCAAGGATAGAAACGTATATGGTGCTCGATGTGCCATGAATTGGGGACATCGATTTCGTCTAAGTCACATAGGCGATAAGACCCTAGTCGGGTAACCTCTTTGATGACATAAGGCCCTTCCCATGGGGAGGAGAGCTTGTGCATCCCTTCGGTTTTTTGTTTTCTACGGAGAACGAGGTCGCCGACAGCAAATAAACAACCTTTGATGTTGCGGTTGTAGTACCTCCACAAGCCTTCTAGATATTTGGCTATGCAAACACAAGTGATTAGGCATTCTTCCTTGGCCCTGTTGACATCCTCTATCTGAACAGCTATGGCTTGCTCTTCATCATAATTTTCCACCCTAGATGCTTGGAAGGCAATATCTGCTACTAATATGGCTTTTGAGCCATAAAGTAAGAAATATGGAGACACACCGGTGCCGTGACTAGCTTGAGTGCACAGTCCCTAGACTACAGCTAGTAACTCCTTAAGCCATCTGCCTAGATGCTTTTCTACTTTCTGATATAGCCTCTTTTTGAGGGCATCAAGGATCATGCCGTTTGCCCATTCAACCTGGCCATTGGCTCTAGGGTGGGCAATGAAGACGTATTTGATGGAGATGCATCGGTCTTCATAGAAGTCCCAAAAGTGATGACCAGTAAACATAGTTCCAAGGTCGATGATGATGCTGTTCAGGAGACCGAATCTGTGGATGATATCTTCGAAGAGCTCGACTGATTTCTTTGTAGTAGTCGAGACAAGTGGTTTATACTCGATCCACTTGGAGAACTTGTCGATGGTGACATATACGTACCAGAAACCACCTGGCGCTAGCTTGTAAGGCCCAATCATATCCAGTCCCCAACATGCGAAGGGCCAGGAAGCTGGGATGGTCTGTAGCTCTTGTGCTGACACATGTATCTATTTGGCAAAAAATTGGCATCCTTCACATTGTCAGATGAGGTCTTCTGCATCGGAGATGGCCATGGGCTAGTAAAAACTAGCTCGGAAAGCTTTGCCAACCAGTGTTCTCGAGGCCACGTGGTTGCCGTAGGAACCAGAGTGAATTTCGAGATGTAGTTTCACTCTGTCTTCTTGGGTGATGCATTTTTATAGTATCCCTTCCTTGGCACTTTTCCCCATCAAGTTGTCATCCACCAGCATGTAATGTTTGCTTCGACAGATTAGGCATTTGGTTTTAGTCTTATCGGTGGGTACTTCAGCGCTGGAGAGGTACTTGATGAACTGTTCCCTCCAATTGGTGATCGACAAAGGTACCGTAAGTACCAACTGCTCGCCTGAAGGAACTTCTTGAACTTCCTTATCTTCCTTAATGGATGGCACTAGAAGATCTTGAATGAAAACCCCCAGCAAACTCATGGCACGAGAGGAGCCTAGCTTGGATAGATGATCGGTGAGCTGATTTTGATCGCGTACCACATAGTGGTACTCGATACCATAGAACTTCCCTTCAAGCTTCCTGGTTGCGGCATAATATGCTTCCATCTTCTCACTGGAGCAGGACCAATCTTTGTTGAGCTGGTTGATGACCAGCGCGGAGTCTCCATATACCATGATGCGTTTGATGCCAAGCTCAACGGCTATATGGAGTCCGTGGAGACATGCTTCATATTTAGCGGCGTTGTTGGAGGCCGAAAAGTGTATCTGGAGAACATATCGAAGCTTATCCTTGGTCGGTGTAATGAATAGAATACACGCACTAGCACCATTGATGTTAAGGGCGCCGTCGAAGTACATCACCCAATGCTCAGGGCAGGTTGTAGCGATGGGCTCTTGGATCTTGGTCCACTCAGTGATGAAATTAGCAAGCACCTAAGACTTGATGGTGGGCCTGCTTCTAAATTCAATGGAGTAAGTGCCGAGCTTGATAGCCTACTTGATGATATGGCTGATGGCCTCTTTGTTGTGGAGGATGTCCCCCAGAGGGAACTCAGTGACCACGATGATCTTATAATATTTGAAGTAGTGACGAAGCTTGCATGAGGTAATCAGGATGACATATAGCAGCTTCTAGACCTAGGGATAACGAGTCTTGGGCTTGTTAAGAACCTCGCTGATGAAATTCATAGGATGTTGCACCTTATAGTGTACCCAAGCTCCTCACATTGGACCACAATGGCTGTGCTGACAACGCAAGAAGTAGCAGCGATGTAGATCAGGAGAGTTTCATCTGGCCATGGCGCCATCATGATTGGAGGCTTTGTTAGGAACAACTTGAGCTACTCGAAGGCTATGTCTGCCTCTTCTGACCAGGAAAAGCGCTCGAAGGCCTTGAGAAGTTTGAAGAACAGTAGCCCTTTTTTGCCGAGGCACGATATGAAGCGGCTTAAAGCAGCCATGCAGCTTGTAAGCTTTTGTATATCCTTGACGCATGTTGGCCATTTCATGTTGGTGATGGCAGAGACCTTGTCAAGGTTGGGCTCAATGACTTATGCGCTGACAATGTAGCCTAGGAGTATACCGGATGGAACTCCAAAGATGCACTTTGAAGGGTTCAGCTTCCATCGGTACCTTTTAAGGTTGGTGAATGTTTCTTCGAGGTCGGCAATAAGATCATCGATGGTCTTGGACTTGATGACCACATCATCGATGTAAGCTTTGATGTTGTGGCTGATCTATTAATCAAGGCACATCTAAATAGCCCTTTGATAAGTCACCCCAGCATTCTTGAGTCTGAAGGACATGATGGTGTAGCAGTACGCACCGAAGAGTTTGATGAACAATGTCTTGATCTAGTCTTCTTCCTTGAGGGAGATCTAGTGATAGCCAGAGTAACAGTCAAGGAAGGAGAGCAGTTCATAGCTAGTGGTGGAGTCTACAACCTTGTCTATCTGAGGTAGACCGAAGGGGTCTCTAGGGTAGTGTTTGTTAAGATTAGTGTAACCAATGCACATTCTCCATTCTTTATTCTTTTTTTGAACAAGAATAGGGTTTGCTATCCAATCAGGATGATACACTTATTTTATGAATCCGACAGCTAAGAGCCATTTTATTTCTACCCTAATAGCCTCCTTCTTGTCTGGCGTGAATCGGCGGAGTTTCTGCTTGATCGGTTTGGCGGTCGGCGAGACATTCAAGGAGTGCTCGATCTTCTTCCATGGTCTGGCTGGTGGTGGCAATTTTGGCCAGACTTGGGTCCTTTAGGCCGATCATGGCCGCTATCACGATGGTAACTGTGATCGTTGTAGCAATGGTTGTTGTGGCGTCGGTCGTCGGGGCGATCATCATAGCGGCGTGTTGGGGATGAGTACCTGCATCCTCGTTGAAATGCACCTTGGCTTCCTCGGTGTCAGCGTACTGGTTGGTGGTCATGATCATCTCACCAATCCCTGTGGGTGGCTTGTGGTTGAACTTGGAGCAAAGCTCATGATGGTGGAGCCCTCAGATGAAGGCGGTGATGACCTCAGCTTTTGTGATGTTGGGAATAGAGTTCCACATCTCGAAAAAGCATTGGATGTAGCTACAGAGGAGCTTGAATAGCTTCTGGTTGATGCGGTTTAGATTGTGCTTAGTGCCCGATCGAGTACACGTAGCCATGTAATTATCGGCGAAGACTTTCTTTAGCTCTTCCCTGGATCCGATGGAGTCTGAGGCAAGGCTTGTAAACCAGCTCATGGCGACCGGCGTGAGCATGATAGGAAGATAGTTTACCATGACACTGGTGTCTCCTTTGGTGGCATGGACAGTAGTGGCGTAAGCCTATAGCCTCTATGTCAGGTTCATCCTTCTTTCATAGGGCTCGACCCTAGTGATTTTGAAACCATGGGGGCCACTAAAGTGTTTGGAGCACCCTTGTAAATGCTAGGGGTCCCTCAGGGTTGTTAGCCCCATCGTTTGTAGCATTGTCATCGACGAGCGGCTTGAGAGCTGAGTCTAGGTTACCATAATCTTGCTCATACTCCTAGAGGCGGCATACTTTGTCTTCATGGAGACTAAAGCGGTGTTCATCAATAGATCATCGTGCATCTCAAAGATTGTTGAGGTGCACTCAGATGTCCTGGTCGACCTCTTGGTCAGGCTGGCAGTGATGTTCAATGCAGTTGCCCCTAGCTCCATCCTAGAGGGGTTGCCTGTCATCACGGCACTAGTTGGTGAAGCGACTTGGGTGGTGATCGGACCTTGTGGCAACTGATCAGCGAATCGAGGTTGCGGAGTAAGAAGGTCTCTGATCCTGGCAGATCTCATTGACCTAGCAATGCACCACTTTAAGCATTGCGGCAACCTTCGTGACCTCCGATGTCTGCAGGAGCTGGGCAAGCTCATTGGTAGCCATGACTAGGTTGGTGCTTGGAGTCTTGTAGACATCATGTCCATCAACATGGAGAAACTCATCATCGAGGTTGCATAGGAGTGGCCTTCCTTGCGAGTCGAGCTGCTGCTCAGCATCGCAAGGGTCCTCTTGTTTGCTTGGCGTTGTGCATGGTTGATGTTCTAGTTCTCATGAGCGGTGCGTTCCTACTCAATTTCGCTATTCCGAGGGGGGCTATCGATGCTGATGTTGAAGATTGCGCCACCATAGAATGGAGGGGGAAGAAGTAGCTCGGTGGTCATTTCGACGATGGTCTCCATAGAGCCCTAGGACTCGGAGTCCAGATTCTCCTCTAGGATGGTCTAGAGGGACACTTTGGAGCATCGACCGACGTGAAGCATGTTGATGGCTGGTAGAGGCTGGTCGGCGATCTGGTCAGTGGGAGGATGGACATCTCCAACCTAGTCGGCAAATCTACCCCTTAGGACATCTTGGTAAGCGGCGGAAGTGTTGGTGAACCCAAAGTGTAGGACAGTAGCCCCTAGAGTTTTTCGAGCAGCCTTCGATAGATCTAGATCGAAGGGTGGTCAGCGCTGAACCAGAGTGTCCAGAGCTGATTTAGCGATGGAGAGGCAATCAGCCAGCTTTAGACCAACCCGATCGATAGACGCGATCAGATTATCATTATTGATCTGCCTCCTCTAGTAGCGAGGAAGTGGGCGGTGAGTCATCGATGAAGGTGACCTCAGAGTTCGTTCTGAGATCAGATCTGCAGTCGTAGGCGTGGGGGTGATCGGCGCAGAATCGATCTGCACCGGCTTGAAGGAGCTCTCCGACTTCGTCAGTGTTGATGATCCATGAGATCGCTCCCACCATGAAGATCTGATTGGGCTATGGGAGGGACAAAGAGCCTGTGGACAAAGCCATCTTGTTTGATAAGGAAACAACACGTAAACCCCTACCTAGCACACCAACTGTCGACAGAATATCGTTGGCAGTCCTCCGATGGGTATCCCATGAAGGTAGATTGATCGATAGAGAAGCGTGTGATCAAGAACAAGAAGGCAATAGAGACACATGAGTTAGATAGGTTCTGGCTATCAGTATGATATAATACCCTACTCCTATGGTCTGTTGGTTTTTATTAGCTATCATATGATATTGCATGACTTTGGAGGGGGTCCCTGCCCACCTTATATAGTCTAGGGGGTAGGGTTACAAGTCGGTTAGATCTAAGAGATAACCAGAAATTAATAATAGATTACAGGAATCATGGGATCATACGTATCCTAACAGATCTCATAGTGATAGATCTCATAGTATCTTTAGGATATCTTCCTGGTATCTTGCGGGAGGCGCCGAGCAGAGTTATACCCCACAAGGTTTCATCCTATGGGCTAGGCTGCCCCTAGGGGGTGTAGCCCGTGTGGTATACTATGGGTATCTAGGGTCATACCCCCCACAGAAGCAGTTCCTGTCCGGAGGCTCCAACAAGGGGGAGCATAGGAGGGACCCTGACCTAGCTACAGACGATGCCGAGGGGAAGGATGGTGGCTTTCTGACACCAAATGGCTACCTCATGATCTTTGGAGGGTCAGCGGCCTATGACTCCAAGCGCCGCCAAAAGCTCACACGCCGTGAGGTCTATACGGCCGAGCCGACCACGCCTACCTTCCTCCGGTGGTCAGAGTCTGCTATAACCTTTGATCAGACCGATCACTCAGAAAGCATCCTGCAACTAGGGAGATATCCGCTCATGGTCAACCTGATCATTGGCACAAAGCGGCTCTCCAAGGTACTGATGGACGGAGGCAGTGGCCTCAATATCATGTACGCCGAGATGGTCGACACCTTAGGCATCGATCGATCGCATGTCCGACCGACCGAGGCACCTTTCCATGACATCGTGCCTAGAAAGCAGGTCGTGCCACTTCAACAGATCGATCTTCCTATCACATTCGGGGATCCATCCAATTATAGGACATAGACCCTCACCTTTGAGGTGGTAGGGTTCCATGGAACCTACCATGCCATCCTAGGACATCCATGCTACATGAAGTTCATGGCCATCCCCAACTACACCTACCTAAAGCTGAAGATGCCTTGCCTAGGCAGGGTTATCACCATCGACACCTCCTTCCAGAGCACCTACAAGTGCGAGGTCGAGTGTTGTGATCACACCATGGCAATCACCGCCTCCAAGGAGCTTGCGACCATCAGGAAGCAGGTCACCGAAGAAGCACCCAACCCCAAGTGGTCAGCTGGGTCTTTTGAGCTAGTGGAGGGCGCCAAGGAGGTCCTCATAGACCCTAGCAGCTCCAATAACAAAGTGGTGCGTATTGGCACCATGCTTTCCTCTAAATAGGAAAGCGCGCTCATCGATTTCCTCCATGCCAATAGAGACATCTTTGCGTGGAAACCCTTAGACATGCTAGGCATTCTAAGAGAAGTCGTCGAGCATGCCTTGAAGATCAGGTTAGGTTCCAAGTCGATGAAGCAGTGCCTGCGTCGCTTCAATGAGGGGAAACACAAGGCCATCGGTGAGGAGATCGTGAAGCTGCTAGTGGCCGGGTTCATCAAGGAAGTGTACCACCCCAAGTGGTTAGCCAATCCTATTCTTGTATGAAAGAAGAGTGAGAAATGGAAGATGTGTGTTGATACATGGGTCTCAACAAAAGCATGCCCAAAGGATCCATTTCCTTTGCCACGCATAGACCAAGTAGTCGACTCAACCTCAGGGTGCGAAACCCTTTGCTTCCTTGATGCGTACTCTAGGTACCATCAGATCGTGATAAAAGAGTCCGACCAGCTCATGACATCTTTCATCACCCCATTTGGATCATTCTGCTACATCACAATGCCGTTTGGTCTGAAGAACACTAGGGCTATGTACTAGCATTGCATGCTTAGGTGTTTTGGGGACCTCATCGGGTGAACCATTGAGGCCTACGTAGACGACATCGTTGTCAAGTCCAAATGGGCTGACCAGTTTGTAGCCGACCTTGAGCAGACCTTCACAAAACTCTAAGCAAACGACATTAAGCTCAACCTCAAGTAGTGTGTTTTTGGGGTCCTAAGGGGTATGTTGCTGGGTTTCATCGTCTCCAAGCGTGGTATCGAAGCCAACCTAGAGAAGATCTCGGCCATCATAAGGATGGGCCTAATTCAGAACATAAAGGGGGTACAGTGAGTTATAGGGTGCCTCACCATGCTCAACTGCTTCATCTTGCCCCTCAGTTAATGAGGTGTCCCCCCTTTATCGGCTTCTAAAGAAGGCCGACCATTTTGAATGGACGTCCATGGCCTAAAAGGCACTTGACACGCTCAAGCAGCTTCTGACGAAGGCCCCAATCCTGGTTCCTCCGATCAATGGAGAACCGCTTCTGCTCTACATTGTAGCCACCACGCAAGTGGTCAGCACCAACCTAGTGGTGGAGCGAGAGGAAGAGGGACATGCCCTCAAAGTACAGCGCCCTGTGTACTTCATTAGCGAGGTTCTGTCCGATTCCAAGACCCACTACCCCCAAATCTAGAAGCTCCTATACACCATCCTCATTGCCAAGAGGAAGCTACGCCACTACTTCAAGTCACATCTGGTGATGGTTGTGACATCCTTTCCCCTCGATGAGATCGTCTAAAGCCAGGATGCCATGGAAAGAATCACGAAGTTAGCACTTGAGCTAATGGGTCAAGGCATTTCGTATGCCTCCCAGACGGCCATCAAGTCCTAGGTGCTGGCTAATTTTGTTGTGGAGTAGCCCGAGATCCAAATGCCACTAGCAGTCATCGACTAGGAGTACTAGATGATGTACTTTGATGGGTCGCTGATGAAGAAAGGCACCGACGTGGGGCTGGTCTTCATTTCACCTCTTGGGGTGCGCATGAGGTACATGGTTCGCATCAATTTCCCCTCCTCTAACAACATGGCTGAATATGAGGCACTCATCAACCTCTTGGAGTGCGCATCGAGTTGGGTATCCAATGCCTCGATGTTTGAGGCAACTCCCAGCTGGTCATCGACCAAGTCATGAAGGAGTTGAGCTACCACAACGCCAAGATGGTTGCATACTACCGAGAAGTCTGCTAGCTAGTGGATAGTTTTGATGGTCTCATGCTCAACCACATCCCAAGGCATCTCAACAAGGCAGCCAATGCCCTAGCAAAGGCAGCGTCCGACCGAGAGCTAGTGCCAATGAGCGTCTTCGCTAGTGATCAGCACAAGCCCTCGGTCCGCTATGAGGAGCCGAAACAAGCCAATGGTGGGCCACCTACCCTAGGCTCGGGGGCTAATTAGCCATTGGCTCCATCTGACCCTAAGGTCATGGAGCTTGACAAGGATCCAGTGACAGAGCTTGAGCCTCTGGTCGACTAGAGGATGCCTTACCTCGACTACCTCCTCTATGAGGCGCAGTGTGGCAGAACCGCCTAATCTAATGCCTCCCAAGAGTACTCATCTTTCATTAGACACTAAGTACTCAAGGGAGGACACCAAATTATGCAGTTCTGTCAAGCACACTATGGTAGAACCTCCTAAATTATAGGGCCCACATGCACCTATCATTGTCCAATGACTTCTGATGACTATGCATATGTTCCCGATAACTTAAGAAGCCTGTCAGGTGTCCTCGGGAAACCTGAATCATCCACGATTTCTTCCAAGCAGGATCCATCACAGAGTCATTGCAGTATTACAACAATTTATTCATTAATATACATCAGAGTAAAATAGCAGAAGTCTTACAATAACTTAGTTACAAAATAGTTGTTTCACAAACTAAGTACAATTATTATTACAAACCATAGTAGTGGAGTAGCCTAAGTAACATGAAACAAAACATGCAATTAAAGTGCCCTGCCCAAGGGCCACACATTTACTCGACATCTTCGATTTGAACAACCGTCATGCAGCACGGTCCAAGGCAGACCTACCCATGAGGCTCACCTGCTACAAGGGTTAAAGAACCCTAAGTACAAAAGTACTCAACAAGACTGAACCGACGTATAAACGGAGAAAACTCAGGAATGCAGGCTCGGGGATTCAAGGTAAGGCTTTAGCAAGAATCAAAGTTCTTTTGCGTAAAGGCTCTCTAACAAGATTCTTTCTTTCAACATATAACCCTCATCAAGATCATATATGAATCTGCCATGATCCGTATTGAGATCATGAACTTCATATCAAACCCTTTCTCAAATCTTCCTCAAGTTTCATTTATTAACTATGATGATGAAAAGTGAGTTGAGTCTCCATAACCGAGGAGCAACGACGATTCGAACTGATTATAACCTAGCTAGGGATTCCCAACCACACAACATATGTAGGTCCCTGACCTACATATACCAACCTACCCTTAGATCTTCTAAAACAAGAACAGGTCTACGCCACCCGAGAATACAATACTCCACCAATCCAGCCCATTGCCACATGGGTACACGCAACTCTTGCCATCTCTCCACTCCTAGTGCGTGAGTAGCCATTCTCATAATAGAATAGCCGAGTTAAGGCTTATCGGAGTATGTGGCTAGTACTACAAACTCTCACCTCATGCAATTCAACAACGGACGGTTCTTAATCGACATAGGAGGAAAGAACCCGCTCACAAGACATCCATGTCTTGTGGCTCTCATACATCGAGTCCACCCGGTCTAGATTTATTACTCCAAATAATTATATCTCATGATAGCATAAATAACCAATCGCATCTAAAAATCTATTTATACCTTGTAGG
Source organism: Miscanthus floridulus (assembly GCF_019320115.1). NCBI lineage: Eukaryota > Viridiplantae > Streptophyta > Magnoliopsida > Poales > Poaceae > Miscanthus > Miscanthus floridulus. The sequence continues at coordinate 110,222,098 of NC_089581.1, read as the reverse complement.
TGACCAGTAATCACCCGACTTTTATCTGTCTAAGCATGGCTAAGCATAACTAGACCTTCCCTAATTAGAACTGGTAACAAGGTTGATATAGAAAAACAAGGTTGGTAATGCATCAATTAGGTTTCCACTCAACTCCTAATCACTTAATGCAGTATTAAAAGCAAAAGCGATATAAATTTGTAAAACACAAGATAGGTTTAAATGCATTCGGGGCTTGCCTTGATTGTCGAAAAAGTTTGGTTCCGGAGATGTTCCATAGATATCAAACCTGACCTCAATAGGTGGATTAACTCCCTCAACAACTTGGTTGACTACCACGTTCTCACTTTCGTTCACTACACATAGTAATAATGCCATGTTTAAAATAATGTGAGATATAAAATATGATGCTTGACGATGGATGCAAAAGTTAATAACTTGAATACAACTTTCCTTTGCAATATAGTTACAAGCCAAAAACTAATGATCAATGATCAAGCTCATGAGCATCACGAGAGAATGAAGATCAAGAAATAGCAAACGTTGAAGCAAGAATCCCACCCGAACTCCCTGTCCATGGTGCAACTGATCTCGGCGGAGCCTTGCCGGGGTTGGAAAAGATGGGGTTACGCTGAGGAAGCCAAAGGGAAAGAAGCTAGGCAAGTGGGTGATCTAGAGGTGCTAGGTGATGGCGATCATGGTGACGTGCTCGATTGAGACTAGGAGGGCGAGACGGCTCCGGCGTGAGCTCAACGGAGCAAGGCGGCGCTGATGGGATAAACAAAGGAAAGGAGAAAGAGCGACTGGAGGGCGCTCTAGACTTAACAGGTGAGCGAAGAGCGGTGGTGAGCGGTGCGCTTGACACGCCATGGCAGCGTGGACACGTCGAAGCTAGAGGTGGCACCTGCGGGCGTGCGTAGAAGCCAGTGGAAGCTCACCGACGGTGAGGTGTCTGCCTGCTTGCACTGTTCCAACTATTTACCGAATTGCCACTCGCTTCATTTCTCAAATTACTCTCAAATTTTATGGTAACTCAAAAATCTCCAAAAATAAAAGTTGTTCCAAATTCAAAGTTCTACAACTTTGCTTTAATAACCATACTCAAATTATGTCTACATTTTAAAATGTAAGTTTAAAATCAAAAGGGGACACTTTAAGAATTTATCCCTTTTCAAATTACTTCAACATTTATAAAACAACTTTGAAAACTCTAAAAACCAACTTTGTACACATTGACAAGCTCTACACTTTTCCTTATAAGCTCAACCCCAAAATGTACTTAGATTTAGAATTAGGTTTTTCCAGGGTAGCATTATGTGCTGGAAATTAGGGTTTTCGGAATTCCAATTTAGCACTAAAGTTATGAACTTGATTCATCTCATACAAGTCAACACATATAGTCATAAAAATAAACTTGTTTTAGTGAATGCATATCAAAGTTTTCACTAACTCAAAAATGATGTACAATGCATATGATGACATGGCATCTTTTAGGGTTTAAAACACCAGAGGTGTTACACACACCCCAAGGAAGAACCTAAAAATCCATATTTTTCCATCAGGATCACAAATGAGAGAATAAAGCTTACATTATTATTAGCCATTTCTTACATCACTTTTCATGCAACATTAGAGGATAATATTTATTGTTATAATAACAGAATATGAACATGTTATCAGAGTTAGGAACAATTTAATTTAACAACAGAATATAAATATGTGATCAGAGTTATAGTGGAAATAATTATCTATTCATGACATGATGAAACATTGATATATAAACTATGACAATAGATTATAAAGTTTCTATTTATAAAAACATTTAGTGAGAGTTATAAACAAAAACTATGATCGCAGCGTAAAGGAATGCTCTCTGAGCCCACCAGGAGGGATCCACACACAAGAGTCAGCTCTAGCATTCGCCTGTCACCAGCAATAGGGGAAATAAAACCCTGAGTACTCCATTATACTCAGCAAGACTTATCCAACAGGAGGAAATAAAAGACTCTAAGGATATGCATGGCTATCTAGCTTGTGGGTTTATTGCATCTACAGGATGCATTACTAAGCGTGCGTCCTTATATTCAATTATTTTTAGCAGTCATGATTATTACTTTATCTAGCCATTCTATGTAAGCACCTGTTCTACTTCAAGTAGGAGTTGAGCAAACAGTTCAATTTCACCACCTTTCATCTTTCAGTTCTTACTATGATGCTAGATTGTAGAAAAGTCATACCGATATGACATCATTCGTGAATCAATGTGCCCAGCTGGGTACCCCAAAACACACACCCCGCTTGTACCCCAGTGTAACACCTTGGGTGTTTAAATACTAAAACCTGCCATGTCATCATATGTATTGCACCTCATTTTAGTGTTAGTGAAAATTTTGATATGCATATATTAAAACAAGTTTACCTTTATGTTATATGTGTTGAGTTGTATGGTTTGAATCAAGTTCAAAATCTTTGTATTGCTTTGGAATTTCCGAAAACCCTAATTTTCAGTATTTAAATTCTACCCTGAAAACCTAATTCAAAATCTAAGCACATTTTGGGGTTGAGCCTAAAAGCAAAAGTGTAGAGCTTGTCAAGTTGTGCAAAGTTTGTTTTTGGAGTTTTCAAAGTTGTTATATAAATTTTGAAGTAATTTGAAAAGGCGAAATGTACTTAAAGTGTCCCCTTTTGATTTTAAACTTGCATTTCAAAATGTAGACATAATTTGGGTATGGTTATTAAAGCAAAGTTGTAGAACATTGAATTTGGAACAACTTTTATTTTTGGAGATTTTTGAGTTACTATATAAATTTGGGAGTAATTTGGGAAATTAGGCGAGTGGCAATTTTGTAATTTCGGTGAACAAGTACCCGCGGACGACACCTCACCGTCGGCGACCTTCCGACGGCTTCCAGTCATGCCCGTGGCCATCTTTGGTGTCATGCTGGTGTGAGAAGGCTGCTGTGTGGCTTTTCCTTGCTTCCTGGCCACGCTATAAAGCTCGCAACGTCGTCGTTCTTCTCTTTTCTTCTCCTCTGCTTTTCCTGTCGCCACCGTGCTGCTCCGGTGAGCTCGCACCGTTGCCATAGCGCATACCAGCCTCGGCAAAGCCTATCTCAGTTCTGCCTATGAGTTGTGAACCAAGCCAAACTACCCTTGTAGCTTGACTTCATCGGGAAGCGTCACTCGTTGCTTTTCTTCCTCACGGCCGGCAGCGTCACCGGTGATCCCGCTTCACCGTGGTCATAGCTCTACGGTTAGCCTCTGCCCATGCGAAGTGTTGCTCCATCTTCTCCATGTTGCCGTGATGCTTTGTGCCTTGTTGCTTGACCATTTTATCCACCATAGCCACCGGAGCACCGTCGCCGACGTTGTTTGCATCGCCGTGATTGCTGTGACCGATGACGAGCTTCTTCGTTGCTTGTCCAGTCCATCCTTCTGCTCGGGCGTGTTTGGGGTGAGCTCCTAGTGCTTCCTAGGCCTTTTATTTAACCGCTACCGGCCTAGTTTCGCCGATGTAGCACAGCTGCACTGTCGTGGCCGCCATAGCCGGCGTCGAGCTCGTACCCCGCTGTAATTAGTCTAGCTAGTATAGTCAATCAATGCGTTGTGATGTGGGGAGTGTGTTGGTACCCTCGCCGTCGTCGTTCATCTCACCGGCGGCGAGAAATTGCCGGTCAAAGCATGGTCATCGCTGTTGAGCGTGGGAGGTCGACGCTGACATGTGGGACCCCGTTGTCAGTGACCGTTATTTGAAAATGAATTTTTTCTATTTTGCAGAATTGAATGAATAGTGCTGTGATTTGTTATTTTTTTGTATAGAATTAATTAGAGCTCCAAAAATTATAAAAATTTTTGTGTGACCTCTCTGTGATGTAAACTATTTAAGAAAAATATTAAATGTTGATTTTCGATACATTTTGAATGTGATAAATATTGCTCTATTTAATTAATAAATGAGCTTCCATGATTTTTCTAGGCTTTATTATTTATCCAAAAATTATGAAAATTGTTTTGACACTTAGTTATCATGTGATAAGCCTTCATAAAATTTTGAGCTCATTTGGAGAAAGTTGATTTATTTCATATCTTTTAATTAAATAATTAATTCATAAAAGCAAATAGTAAACCTTAATGACTTAGGTTTTGTTTGAATTTTTGATTGAGTGATGACCTTGGGTCATTAGTATAGAATAATTCTTGATATTTAAAGTAAGTGTTTGAATTTATGAAATTGTTTAATTAGTTGTTGGTTTGCAACTGTACCGCGAAGGAAAGTTGTATTCAAGTTATTAATTTTTGCATCCATTGTCAAGCATCATGTTTCATATCGCGCATCATATTAAACATGGCATTGTTACTACGTGTAGTGAACGAAAGCGAGAACGTGGTAGTGAATCAGGTTGAGGAGGAAGTTAATCCGTCTATTGAGGTCGGGTTTGATAATTGTGAAACGTCTTCGGAACCTGACTTTTCTGTTAATCAAGGCAAGCCCCGGATGCATTTAAACCTACCTTGTGTTTTACAATTTTTTTATCGCTTTTGCTTTTATATACTGTATTAAGTGATTAGGAGTTGAGTGGAAACCTAATTGGTGCATTACCAACCTTGCTTTTCCATATCAACCTTGTTACCTGTTTCAATACGAGAATGTCTATTTATGCTTGGCCATGCTTAGAACGATAAAAGTCGGGTGATTATCGGTCACCTACAAGATATAAATGGTTTCTTGGATACGACTGGTTATTTATGTTATCATGAGATATGAGCATGTGGAGTAATAAATCTAAACTGGGCGGACTCAGTGTGTGAGAGCCACAGGACATGGAGGTCTTGTGAGCTAGTTCTTTCCACCTGTGTCGATTAAGAACCGTCCGTTGTTGAATTGCATGAGGTGAGACTTTGTAGTACTAATCACATACTCTAGTAAGCCTTAACTTGGCTATTCTATTATGAGAATGGCTACTCGTGCACTAGGAGTGGAGAGATGGCAAGAGTAGCGTGTACCCATGTGGCAATGGGCTGGATTGGTGGAGTACTGTATTCTCGGGTGGTGCGGACCCGTTCTTGTCTTAGAGGATCTGAGGGTGGGTTGGTATATGTAGGTCAAGGACCTACATATGTCGTGTGGTTGGGAATCCCCAGCTAGGTTATAATCGGTTTGAATCATCGTTGCTCCTCGGTTATGGAGACTCAACTCACTGTTCATCATCGTAGTTAATAACTAAAACTTGAGGAAGTTTTGAGAAAGATTTTTATATGAGGTTTCATGATCTTAGTACGGGTCATGTTAGCTTTATATATAATTGGTATGGAGATACAAATGTTGAAAGAAAGAATCTTGTTAGAAAGCTTTTACGCAAAAGAACCTTGTTTATTGGTAAAGTCATACCTTGAATCCCTGAGCCTACATTCCTGAGTCTTATCACTTTTTATTTTGGTTAAGTCTTGTTGAGTACTTTTGTACTCAGGGTTTGTTAACCCTTGTTGTAGGTGAGCCACATGAGCAGGTCTACTTTGGACCATGCTGCATGACTGTTGTTCCAATTGATGATGATAAGTGAATGTGTGACCCTTGGGCAGGGTACTTATATTGTGTGTTTGTATTATGTTACTAATGTCACTCCACTACTATGGTTTGTAATATTTATTGAACTTAGTTTGTAAGGTTTGAAACAACTAGTTTGTAAACTAAGTTATTGTAAGACATCCATTATTTTACTCTGATGTAGATATTTGAATAAATGTTGTAATACTGCAATGACTCTGTAATGGGATCCTGCTCGGAAAATCATGGATGATTCGGGGTTCCGTGGGGACACCCGACAGTCTTCTTAAGTTACTGGGAACATATGCATAGTCATCAGAGGTCATTGGACAGTGATAGATGCATGTGGGCCCTATAATTTAGGAGGTTCTGCCACACCCAGGCACAAGCAGGACCAACCCACTACCCTCCTTCATGGGGTCTAGGTCCCCGTCCAAACTTGGAGTCCAAGCCCCTGCCCCTGAGTCCTAGACTCAGTGCGATGCTAGAACCTCCACCCAAAAACCACCCTAAAAGTCGAATCAGAAAGAGCTGGAACCCATGACAAGAGAGTAACAAGTCTTTCCTACGCCCATACCCAAATATGTGCTCGGGATAATAAGTCTATGACTTGCCTAGAGTCCAACGCCATGGTCGGTCCTTAACCAACACAGATAGAGAAAACAGTGTAACCAAGCTATGCCCCATTGGCCGCAGGACACAACCTCTTACACCCACCAATACCCAAACCATATCCCTACCCGCTGTCCATTTTTCCTTTCACCATTTATATATTTCAAGTGATAATAATACAGTAATATATTTCCTATCTCTCGCGAGTGATAGGCAATCACTCAACTTTTACCAGAGTCCTGTAGCATAGCAATCTACATGGTCCTATCATACTAGTAAGACTCATAGGATAAAGATATATATATGCAAGTGGGTGAAACAACCTCGATTTCCGCAAAGGAAAACCACAACGTCGAAGTGTAATAAGACCGTTGTAGATCATATTACCCAAATTCCAGTCGAATATCACATCCATACAACGATAATATCATAGTACAAATAGTGCAGAATTACAAAAATTATTACATCGCCGCATTGGCAGAATCAGAAGTAGCATTCATTCAGAACAGCTTGAAGATAAGATCGCCAAACTTGAGCGTAGGAATGAATCCCTCAACCGTCAAACTCCTCAGAACTATACTCCTCAGCAGAACCTGTGTGCCAAAATTTATTAGTATGATTTGTACTGGCCACTCCCAACCCTATGAGCATTGCTTTGTGGAAATTGGATGCAAGTTGGATATAGTCAAAAGGAACCTATAACGCTGAGGTTTCCTATGCATTTAGCATATCAAGTATATATAAAAGTATAGTCAAGTTTTAACACCATTCCCGCACACAATCCACCCCTTTTCCATTCCAGAGTCAGGTTTCGATCCTGGGATCGATATACCACCATCACCATACCGTAACCATACCATCGCTCAGTCGACAGGCCAACTCCCTCTCGGCACTGCCTCAAGGCCCGTAGCCCCTGGCTATGACCGACACTCTCTCTCACAGGGGGAGAAAAGAAGGACTCATCTCACTATCTAGTTTAAGCAAAACCTAGGAAAGGTCCATAGCCGACAAGTCGGCACATGTATTGATCGATCAACCATACACTCTGCAGAGGTTTTACATAACCACAAGATCTACCTTTCTCGCTGACCGTCATCAACTGGGCTGATTTCGGCCGCTTGCTAGCCTAGGATAATGCCACTCTACCATTTTGCCCTGGTACACCCCAAGTCTAGTCTGGGGTGGTTGAAACTGTGAGTCATGAGCTGGGTCCACAAGGTCTCCATGAAGTCTTGGAAGGGTGTGGGGGAAATCCTCCACGCCCCATACCTCCTTACACTATCCGCTATCAACCTAGCAGTAGTGGCAATATCCTACCAAGTAGTCTGGCCGTCCTGCACCATATAGGGCGAGTGCTACGTAAGGCTTCCTGGTGAATCTGAGTACTAGTTAGTCCTTAGGGATAACCAAGCTAGAATATCTTCATCAGGGTTTCCATTTGCCGTGCCACCACAACGCCTCCACCCTAGGCTCCTCCCATCATAGGTTCACACCCAGGACCACCTCATATACCATTTACCCACCATAGGTATCCATTCCTAGGGGTGCCCAGGTAGCACCCCATGGCAAGACTTGCCCTAGGCTCATCATATACTCCAACTTGGTCAACACAACCCTCACCCTCCACACACCCAAGTCACACACGTAGCACTCTCCCCATAGTCCAGATAACACCTGTTTCCACCACACATTAATGTAGTATAAGCGTAGTAGAAGTGTAAGTAATGATATATAGTAGTAAGCATGTGTCTAGCCTAATAGCAGGGTATGCAGGGGTAAGGTTGTGTCAAGGTAAAGGCCATCAAGTAAGCATTCTATCATGCAAGTCCTACAATAGTATGATTATAGCAGTAAAGTAAAGCAATAGCAGGTCTATATTAGCCATGCGTAATAGGTGCTACGAGATTGGGTGGGAGGTGGCACCTTCAGTGTAGTCATCTCTGTTCTCCTCACGATACTCACAATCCTCGTCCGTCAGGTTCTCCTCCGAGTCTACAACGTTCGCATTATAGTCGCGTTAGCGACGTCTATAGAATAGCACAAAAAACAATGAAAATTCAAAAGAGCCAAATACACTCAAACATGGGTTCATTGCGTAAAGCTCGATTTTAGATGAATTTTGGTCCTAGTATCATATTTTTCTGAGGTCGTATGAATTAGTTATGAATTTTCGAAGTTTAATTCATTTCTAAAAATGGAAAAGGCCGAATTAATCCTGGGCTAACACGTGTCACACTGTGACTGGTCCACGTGGCATGTTGACGTCATCATGACATCATCATCTCGGTTCCGAGCTGACAGGTAGGGTCCAGCTGACGTCAGCACGACGTCAGCAATGTCATCAGTTCTGACAGGTGGGTCCAGGGACTCTTGGGTCCCTGACAGGTGGGTCCGGTCAAAGTCAACGTCAGTCAACAAGCAAGTCAATGGTCAACGGTCAACGGTCAGGGTCACTGACGTGTGGGGCCAAGGCTGCCGATGTCAGCAGCTGATGTCATCGTGATGTCAGCATGACGTCACCCCGGCTATGTTGGCTCTGACATGTGGGTCCAGCGTGACGTCAGCATCTGACATGTGGGTCCAGAGTGTCTGTGCCACTGACATGTGGGGCTAGGTCAATGGTCAACATTGACCGGTCAACGGTCAACATGGGCCGGGTCCAAACTAGGCCGGTTGGGCCTGGGTACAGGCTGGGCTTTGGCCTACCACGTGTCATGCTGTGGCGCTGCCACGTCACATCCTTGGGCCTCTACTAGGCTTCGTTTCTAGGCTATAGGCATGAGCGTGGCTCACGGTGGACCAAGAGGCGCTGGTCTACAGACCTAAGGTAGGGTGCATGGTGGACCAAGTCCACCTCTCTTTCCTCAGGCATGGTCTACGAGCACCAGGTTCATGCGCGGGTGACCGCCAAGGAAGAATCCTCTGTTTCCTCCCCGGCAGCGAGCTCCCAGCGAGCCTTGCCATGGCGACTGCGATGGTGGGGTCAAAGTGATGGCCAAAGCTTCCTAGGTCTCTGGCCACGATGAACGGCAGCTTGGTGTTGCGGTGCTCGTCGGTGAGCCCCTTCCAGCGGTGCGGGTGTTCAACTAAGGTGGGCTACAGCTCAGCCTTACCATGGCGGGTGCCCTGGTGAAGCTAGCAAGGTGGCTAGATGGCTCTAGTTGGCTAGCCACGGTGGCGGTGCATGGCGGAGCTCCGGCCGAGGTCCGGTGCTCGTGGCCAGGGCGCTGTGGCTGGCTATTGGGGTCTCGGTCTATGCTACAGTCCTCCGGGCGTCATGATGTTCCTCTATGGCTGCGTCCTAGTCCAACGAGGTGGTTAGGTGCACTAGCGGTGGCCGTGCCATGGCGATGGTGTCGTGAGCGTGGTGTGCGCATGCTCTACTTCAGCGTCCATGGGGCTAGGAGGTGGTCATGGGTGTGCGCGTGAGTGTGCTGTGCTTGTGTACCCAGAGGCCGGGGACGGCCTTGGCCTATGCACTCACGGTGTGGAGCACCATGGCCGAGGTAGCAAAGTCCCGCGGTGAGCAGGGGAAGAACCAGGGGCTCACCTTTGGTGTCGTGGAAGATTGGACGGTGACGTAGTGGCGAGCTACGGCCGTGTAGCTCCAGAAGCAGCGTAGTGCAGTGCAGTGCTATGCAGCGTCGACGTGCTTGATCGGGACGACGTCCTCTGCTCTGGCAACACCGGCGGCGTCGGGCGCTCCTTCTTCTCCCTCTATCCCTCTTCTCTCTTGGCTCGGTGCATAGTGGACGGCCACCAAGTGGCGATAGGAGAGCTCTAAGGCACCCGGGGCCAAGGCTTTATAGCCGAACTCCAAGCTCCAATGGCGAACGGTTGGTGATGCGCCGTTGGCATCGAACGACATCGCGGGCTAGGGTGGTTGGCATGGAGGTTGCGTGGGCGTGGCACCAAGGGGGAGATAGGGTCATGCTCTCGGCATGACCCCTGGCCCGCACCAGCCAGTGCTATCGAGTCTTGGTCGGAGGCATGAGCGGTCAGGGGAGGAAGATGACACTGTGGCTGTCGTGTGGCTGACATGCAGGGCCCGTGTGGTAGCGGCTGCAGGCGAGGTGAGAGCGGCGTGTGGGCGTGAGCGGTGTGTGGGCTGGCTGCTGGGCCTACGCTCGGTTGCACGAGTTGGGTCGGCTATGCGCAAAGCAGGGCTGGCCAGTGGGCTGAGCAGGCTTCTTCCTTTCTTTTTCCTTTTTTTGTTTTCATTTTCTTCTTCTTTATTTTGAATTCAAATTTGGTTTGAAATTTGAATTCCAAATTGGTGTACCTTTTAGATATGATGCCCATATCATTTATATATATATATATTAGGAATTTATTTAGCTATTTTGTATAACAACAATAGGTGTAGTTTTGTTATACACAAATAGAAATAGTTTTCTTTTTAAACATTTATCCTTTGGTTTAAATAATAATTACTTTATGGTGTGTTTCTTTAAAGGAGTTTTCAGGCATTACATAAAGCAAATGAAAATCCAAATCACCATGTGAGTTAACAATATATGCTATGTTTCATCTGTTAGTATTTAAATAAACATGATTAACAATGGCATGCCATGCTTGTGTGATGACTTAGGTTGGGGTTTGACCTAATGCATCTCTTAGGTTGGGTTTCTATACATGACACTCATCAACACATGGGAGTTTTTAAGAAAAATTTTGTAGTTGGTATTTTTAGTGTATGGATTTTTGGGTTGTTACAGTCCTACCCCCTTAATAGAATCTCGTCCTTGAGATTAAAGCGTAATGTACTCTTCAAAAAGGTAAGGATAGTGTAGCCAGAGGTTAGACTCTTTCTCCCATGTTGCTTCTCTCTCTGTGTGATTGCTCCATTGGGTCTTGCACATTGGAATAGTCTTGCTTCGGGTCTCTTTGGTGTCTCTGCCCAGAATTTTGATAGGATGTTCTTTATACTCAAGTGTATCTTGAATGTCAAGTGTATCGGTTGGAACTACTTGATCGAGCACTCTCAAACACTTGCATAGCTATGAAACATGGAATACGGGATGTATACCCATCAATTCCTCGGGTAGCTCAAGTTTGTAGGTGAGCTTCCCAATCCTCTTGCAAATCTTGTATGGGCCAACAAATCTAGGGGCAAGCTTTCCCTTCACATGGAATCTGATAGTTCCATGTAGCGGGGATACCTTGAGATAGACAAAATCTCTGACATTGAACTCAAGTTCTCTTCTTCTTTTGTTAGCATAGCTTTTGTATCGACTTTGAGCAATTCTCAAATTCTCCTTTACTTGAGCAACTCCTTCTTTTGCATCTTGAATCTTAGCGAAGTCAAAGAATGATCTTTCTCCCGGTTGGGACCACATCAAAGGTGTCTTACAAGGTCTACCATACAGAGCTTCAAATGGTGACATCTTGATACTAGCTTGGTAGCTGTTGTTGTAAGAGAAACTGCATAGGGTAGGCATTTCTCCCAATTAGAGCCATAATTTAGTACACTAGCGCGAAGCATGTCTTCTAAGATCTGATTTACTCGCTCTATCTATCCATCTATCTATGGGTGATAAGTGGTACTAAAATCAAGTTTGGTTTCGATGGACTTGTGTAGAGCTTCCTAGAATCGGGACACAAACTGAGGACCATGATTAGATACAATACTAGAAGGAGCTCCATGCAGTCTGAGAATATGCTCAACATATAGATCCGCTAATTTTTTAGCATTGGTCTTGGTCTTAACTGATACAAAGTGAGCAATCTTGGTCAACCGATCAACAATCACCCAGATAGAATCATTGCCTTTCTATGAATGGGGCAATCCAACTATGAAATCCATGGATATGCTCTCCCACTTCCACTTAGGAACGTCAAGAGGCTTTAGCAATCTTGTAGGCCTTTGATGTTTAGCCTTGACTCTATTGTAGGTGTCACAACATGCCACATGTCCTGCAATGTCTGTCTTTATGCCTTTCTACTAGAAGTGTTTCTTCAAGTCTTGGTACATCTTTGAACCTCCAGGGTGAATATAGTACTTGGAATCGTGAGCTTCTGCCAGAATTTCCTCTTGTAGTACCGGGTCAGATGGAACATAGATTCTATTCTTGAACCAGATGGTTCCTTGTTCATCTTCTTGGTGGTTGGTCTTGTAGCCTAGTTTCATCAGACCATGGAGATATTCGATATCTTCACAACTTTTCTAAGCTTGACGGATACAATCTGTGAGATCATACTGTATGCGAAGCTCATTCAACAAGCCATGCGGTAGTATCTCAAGGTGGAAATCATCAATCTCTTCCTTGAGTCTAGGTGGTATGGATTCAGTGATCAAAGTGTGACAGTAGCCCTTACGACTGAGAGCATCTGCGACTACATTAGCTTTTCCTGGATGATAGTGAATTTCTAGGTCATAGTCCTTGATCAACTCTAGCCATCGGTGTTGCCTCATATTCAAATCTTCTTGTGTGAAAAAGTACTTCAAGCTCTTGTGATCGGTGTAGATATCACACTTGTTGCCTATCAAGTAGTGCCTCTAGATCTTCAAGGCATGCACAACTGCTGCTAACTCAAGATCACGAGTAGGGTAATGGTTCTCGTGTTCTTTCAACTATCGAGAAGCATAAGCTATCACTCTTCCATCTTGCATCAACACACAACCAAGTCCTTGATGAGATACATCACAATAGACCATGAAATCTTTGCTGATATCAGGCAATGCTATCTTTGGAGTTGTGGTAAGCTTTTGCTTCAATTCCTAGAAGCTTTGCTCACACTTGGGCATCCATTCAAACTCCTTAGTCTTCTTCAGAAGGTTGGTCATCGGATGGGCTATCTTGGAGAAGTTCTTAATGAATCAGCGATAATATCCAGCCAATCCCAAGAAACTTCTAACTTCTATCATATTATGGGGTTGATCCCACTCTTTCACAGCTTCAATCTTGGCTAGGTCAACTGCAACACCTTTAGCTGATAGTACATGGCCCAAGAAGGCAACTTTCTATAGCCAAAATTCACATTTGCTGAACTTTGCATAGAGCTGATGTTGGGCTAATTTCTCAAGCACGGTTCTCAGATGATGTTCATGTTCTTCAGTGGTGGGTGAATAGACAAGGATGTCATTAATGAATACTACCACAAACTTATCTAGTTCATTCATGAAAACCTTATTCATCATGTTCATAAAGTATGCGGGAGCATTCATGAGTCCAAAGGATACCACGGTGAACTCAAACTGCCCATACCTAGTCACGAAAGCTGTCTTCAGGATGTCACTCTCTCGGATCTTCATCTAATGATAGCTAGATCTGGGATCAATCTTGGAGAAATACTTGGCACCTCAAAGCTGATCAAGTAGATCATCAATTCTCGGCAGAGGGTACTTGTTCTTGATGGTGACTGTGTTCAAGTTCTGGTAATCAATGCACATTCTCATTGAGCTATCCTTCTTCTTAACAAACAGAACAGGGGATCCCTAGGGTGAAGCACTGGGTCTAATATATCCCTTTGAGATGAGCTCATCAAGCTATTTCTTAAGCTCAGCCAGTTCATCAACTGACATGCGATAGGGTGTCTTGGCAATGGGTCCTATTCCTGGCAAGAGATCAATGATGAACTCTACATCACAGTCTGGTGGCATACCCAGTAACTCTTCAGGGAATACATCGGGATAATCTCTGACCACAGGCACCTCATGAACTATCTTCTCCTCTTTCTGTGATTCTGAACTAGCTTTAAGGGCACACAGGATAGAGGTGGACTTTCCAGACTAGGGTTCACATCTAATGACTTGGCCTGATGGGTGGGTCACTTGGACATATCTAGGTGAACATGATATGATACCTCGGTGAATGGTTAACCAATCCATACCTAAGAGGACATCTAGGTTAGTGGAAGGTAGCAGGGTTAGGTCGGCTTTAAAGATAAGACCCTCAATGGTAAGACTCACTCCCTTACAGATGTGGGTGCACTTTAGGTCTCCTAAAGGTGAGCTAGTGATGATAGGCTTTTCACGTGGGGTTATAGGTAGGTTATGTTCTTGTGCAAATTTGGATGATATATAAGAACAAGTTGCTCCAGAGTCAAATAGAACTGATGCAGTATTGCCATTAACTAAAAACATACCATACACAACGTCAGGGGCAGCCTGTGCTTCCTCAGCGTCTAGATGGTTGAGATGACCATGGGTAGCAGATCCCTTGAACTGAGATTTTCTGAGCAGCTGAGTTCTACGGGCACTCAATGGCTTTGTGACCTAGTTGGCCACATGCAAAGTAGGTGAAAGGTGTACCGCCTGTAGGGGTTGGCGTGGGTGCCTTCTAGCTTCCAGTGCTTGGTGTGGAGCGGTTCTGTGCTGGGCGTTCATTCACTGAGTGGGGACGGTTGAAACAGTCCTGAGTATAATGGTCCCGGGTGTAACGATCCTGAGCAGGGTGGGAGTATTTGGTGGTGTAGCCTCCACTACCCCTACTCGATCTAGGGTTGTCATCCCTGTTGTGGCAGGAGTGTTACCTGGATGGTGCATCTCTATGGAACCTCTTGCGATCACAGCCATGGAAGGACTCCTTAGGCTTACGCTTCCTCTCCCTGTACTCCTCTCCAGCTTTAGCACGATCTTTCTCGATCTAGATGCAGCGATCCACTAGAGCACACAACGTGTTACTCTCAATACCACCAAACTTCAGCTTGATGTGTGGGTTAAGTCCCTTGCAGTAATAGTATAGCTTCTCCTTCTCAGAGTTCACAACATAGGAAGGTGCATAGCAAAGAAGATTGGTGAAACGAGTAGTGTACTCAGTCACCCTATCCTTTCCCATCTTGATGTTGTGGAACTCCTCAGCTTTGGCCTCCATGACACCCTTGGGAATGTGATACTCAGTGAATGCTTCAACAAACTCATCCCACAAGATGTTAGCAGGGTCCTCATGGGAATCACTGAAACTATCCCACCAGGCGCGTGCTGCACCTGTGAGCTGGTGTGTGGCAGCTCCAACACACTCATTGTCGGTGAAAGTGGTGAGGTCAAGCTTCTTCTCCATCTCCTTGAGCCAGTCATGGGTCGGTGCCATCATAGGTAGGTGGCCTTATCTTCAAAAATCCCTCTAGCTTCCTTTGGAAGTCATTCTGCTGACCTCCCTGGCGACGGTTTGCTCCTTCAACAAGAGCTGCAAGAAGCTGGGTCTGTTGTGCCATCACTTCTACCAAGTTCGGTGGTAGTGGTAGTGGAATGTTCTCCTCAGGCGGCGAGGTATTCTCCAGGTGGAAGGGTATCCCTCCACGTCCACAGCCATGGCCACGATTGTTGCCACCACGCCCCCATTTGGTTCGACTGGTTCGAGGGTGGCTGCACGTCCATGGTTCATTAGGCGATTAGATCAGTGGTTCGGCATTTGCAACACGGATCATAGAGAATTTTAGTGTTTGTGCCATAAGTGCTTATAATTCAATATGATTACATGATTTCGGTGATTTAAAGAAAACATTTATACTATCCAACACTCATTACAAAGAAGCAATAAGATCCATAAGATGCAATAAGAGCCAAAACATTCATTTCATGGGTTTTATTACATAGCATCATCTCCAGTAGCTACACTTGAAGATGTGCGAGAATCATACTATGCATAATGTCTCATAATACATCTCATAAGGGGTACATCATGGGGTATGACTTACGAAAGCTACTGACATGACTCTTAACCACGTAGGGTCATTCTACTCTAACTCATACACCGCAGCTAGGATACGACTGTTCTCGATCTTGATCTCCTTATTAGACTTGTGAAGTCAGGACACGTACTTCAAGGCCTCGGCAAGCTCCTCAGTAGGCTTGGCTCTAGGTAGGGTAGGGTAGGCATCTAGGTTGAGGCGAGTCAGGGCTAACTCAAACTCCTCTATCCTAGGCTTTGTCTTGCTGCGAATCTCCTTGGGCAGCTGATCCCACATTCCCTTCATCTCCCTGAGGTGCTTCCTATCAGACTTCTGCCAAGCCTGCCATGTCCTCTCACACTTGTTTTGTAGGTACTCAGTCTACCTGAGTGCCTCGATCAGGTGACCCTAGTTATGAACGGCCTTCTTCCTGAACTCCTCTAGCTCTTGAGTCATGGTCTTGTTCCGAGATTGAATCTTCAGCATATCAATCCCCTTGGATCTCTCTCTATCTCCTCCACGGTTGATCTCGGCCTTCTTGTCATCCAACTCTCTCTGCAACTCCAAGACCTTGCTATCGAGGTAGCAGTTCCTGTTACCTAGGTCAGTGGCTTTGTCCTGTAAGTCTACGACCTTGGTTCTATGGACTTCTTCACAACGGTTGAGCTCATCCTGTAGCTTGGCAACTGTCTCCAGTAGACTAGCTTGCTCCTGTGCTCCCTATGAGTCTCGCTCCTAGTACTCTCACAGAAGGGCCTGGTCCTGACGTCTCTTCTGCTCGTGCTGGGTCATGTACCTGTCCTGCTCCAGTAGGTGGACAGCTGAGACACGAAGGCATCTGTCCTCCTCGGCAAAGATAACTCTGCTGGCCACGAAGCTCTGCTCACTAGGGGTAAGGCTGAGGTCGAGGGCCTAGGGAAGTAGACAGAACTATGTCATCTTTAGGTGCTCGTAGTGGTCCCTCATCACTCGGCGAAGTGTCTTGTGTGAGACAGCTCATAGTCCCTCCTCAACTGTGTCCTCTATAGTCAACTCAGTGAAAGCTGGGGCAGAAGGTAAGGTAGTGCTAGCTGGGATCTCGACTGAGGTGACAACCGGTCCTTTGATTCCTCCTTCCTAAGCTATCTTCCCAGTGCAGGTGACCTTAACAAGCTCATCAGGGACACCTAACATGATGAGAACTTGGTAGAGGGTCTGTGCAAAACCTTTGAGCTCACATAGGTCGAAGGTAAGCTTGGCGTGGTCCAGGGGTAGCGGTCCTAGAGGTGGCCAGTCGACGTTCATTGCCATCTGCATGTTTTTAAGGAACAGGTGTTAGCAGGTCAATAATAGATAAGCCTTGCATAAAAATAAATGTAGGGTCGGTATATAACCGAAAGAAAGGCTGTTCACGTCCTATTCTATCGTCCATTTCTAAGGGTTTCGTCCTATGGTCAAGTATGGCTCTGATACCAACTGAAACGACCCTGATTTCCGTGAAGGGAAAACCATAGCATCGAAGTGTAATAAGACCGTTGTAGATTGTAGCACCCAGTTTTAAAGACAAAACTAGATACACACTATATGTGAGCCCAGGAAGTCAAATCTCACATATAGCCACAAATCAGGGTAATATCAAAAGACAATACTTATTACATAACGTATTAGTAAAAGAAAAGTACCCTCAGAGTATAGACAGCGGAAAGTTGACTCTGATCTTCTAGCGAAGACTCCAAATTCATAGGGACAACTGACTGGTTGACCACAAGCCTAACTCCTCCAAACCAGCAATCTGGTACCCATCCGGGATTTTTATCCAAGTATAGAAAATAAAGCAAGTGTAAGTACATGTCGTACTTAACAATTATATCATGGGGTTTATGAGGCTCAAAAAGGCTCACACTGGTTTACTGCGATTAGCTTTAATAGATCATCTTTTTAGCAATTGGCTGGCAACAAGTTTATCCATAAGCCCATAAACTCATGATCAAGTAAACATGAATAATGTATAGCATAAACGATTAATTATTAATATCGTCATCCATTAGTGATCATCTCTATTCCATAAGGGTCCAAGGTCGCTCGTGTCCGTGAGCATGGCTGTTATAACAGTTTTACACTCTGTAGAGGTTGTACACGTTCACTGTGAGTCGTGATTTACCCTTTTGCCTGAGGTGATCAGCCTCTTGACCCACTATCAAGGAAGGTCGATAGGGTTCACTATGAAGCCTTTCAAATGTTCGTCTAACAAGTTAGGGCCGCTAAGGTTTACCCATCAATAAGCATGAACCCCCCTCCAAGTAGTGACTAGCAAGTGCACCTACTTGGCAGACCGAGATCATACCCGTTGGAGCCCCTCTTGCGCCGTAAAGGTAACCACTAACAAGCTAGAAAAGGTCCTCATACTGAGCTAAAGCTAGAGCCATATGGCCCTCACAGCTGTACTATAAGTCCTGGATGATCATTTACAGATGAGTCCTTAGGGAGAGGAATCTGAAGCATATAAACACTTCAGCCCCCTGGTTCCATGTTACTAAAAAGTCATATTTTAATGTTTATTGCATATACCATTAGTCAAGTTACAAGATCATGGTTTTGATTAAGCACTAGCAAAAACTATTCCATGCATATCCCAAAGGTATCAAGGTGCAAGATATCAAATATCTAGGATATCCTTATTGGCAACAAGGTAGACATATGCAATATGAATTTAGTGATTAAATATGAATAGGTAACAAGGATGTCCCATGCTATACTTGCCTTAACTTGCTTTCCCCCAAAGCAATACTCTCAAAGGCCTTTAGTATTCCACTTTCAATCTTCTGCTTCCAATTCTCAGCTTCTAGTCGTCAGAGAACTGCTTCTTAATCACCACATAAACCTCACCGATTGACTGAACCATATATCACCACACAAACATCCATACATGTACATGCATAGCATACAATTACATCTATATCAGAATAGTACACCAATCATAGAAAAATAAGTAAAGGAGATTGATATACGATTTTACGCATTACTATGAACACATAGTCGCGAGAGGCACGCTAATCGAAGCTACGATGAAAAAGAGACATCTACCAAAAGATTTACTTAATACGTGGAAAAGAAACTATAGACTTCATTTATGTTAACCATATGAATCCATATACAAAAGATATTTTATAAACAATATAGATTAAATTAAGTCAATTCTAGATTTAAATTATAAAACAAAAGTAAAACAAATCATATTTTATGTATAAAACCCAGTTGCTTAATCAGTAATCAAGATATGATTTAAACTATGATTTTTCTGAAATAGCAATATAGTAAACATCATTACTAATGCGTAGATCTTATCGTTATGAAACAACGCAACTTGAACGTACTATTTCGGAGTTAAAATGAATAAATTATGATTTAAACAAGTTTTACTTTAGTTAAATATTAGACTAAATCTACTCATGAATTCCAAGTGTTTAAAACATGCCTAATATTTGTTTAAACATGTAGATAACGTAAATACGATCCTAATGCAATTTGAACGGATCAAATCGGACTTAAAACGCAAAAGTTACGCATTAAATAAGGTGTAATGGCATTTCTGTAAATAAACTAAACCTATTTTTGAATTAAAACAATTAAAAATATGAATTCTCATGGGTACAGGACTACAGGCATTAAATCTGGTAAGTACAGGGTCTAAAGTGAATAAAAATAGGACTGAAAAAGAATTATTTTGAATTAATATGGACTACGGGTTGATTCTAAAAAAACTTAAGGGCTTTTCTGCAAAACTGGCATGGCTGACCAGTGTTGACTGCGCGTTGCTGACTGGGCAGACACGTGGGCGCATGTGATTGCCTCGGTGCACCATGTGGTGTAGTGGACATGGTGCGCTGGCGCCGTGGACCACGTCCACAAGTCCGTGGTGCACCGATTACTTAATGATTTGGCCGATCTAATCCTAACCGTCCGTGCAAGATCCGATGACGCTGGTGAGTGTGGGAGGTCCCTGGCGGCTGCATAGTATGTCGGCGAGGATGCCATGGCCGACGGCGAGGCTGCACGGTGGCGGTCGCTGGAATGACGCTCGGGACCGTCTCGAGATAAACTAAACGCATGAATGTGATCTACAGGTGCTTGCGAACTTGCTAGGGTACCGATTGGGGACGGGGGTCGCATTGGCGTGGTGCTCCACGGTGGCGCCATGGCCAACGGTGTTAGGTGCTCGCTGCTACGGCGCTCTAGGACACAAAGCGATGAACAAAAGGCACGGGAAGACAGCTAAGCTCACCACGATTCGATTGGAACGGAGCGCTGCGTCCGGGGAGGTCTCCGAGGCACGGTTCATCATCGGTGGCGGCTGGAGGGAGAAAGAGAGGGCGGGTGAGCAGAAATCTAGGAAAATCATGGCCAAAACGATGAACCGATAGTACATACGGTCATGGGGGAGTACGGCGGAGCTCCAGGTGGCATCGGAGACGGCGATTGAGCTTGGGACCGGTGGATTGCCGTGCGGTGGTGGTGACTAGAGCGGTGAACGGAGAAAGGAGAAAGGAGAAAGGGAGGTGCTCGGTTGGGGGCTTTATAGGCCTGGGGTGCTACATGGATGGAAGGGGAGCGGGCGCTCGGTGATTGGGCGCTTGCCTTGCATGCTCGACGGCAGCGGCGGCTTACCATGTGCGGCTGCGCCATCGGCGGGGCAGAGGAAAAGGTAGGAGGCGCTTAGGAAAGGAAAGAAGAAACAGGGAAGAAAGGAAAGACGACGGGCGCATGCGGGTAGCTGACAGGCAGGGCCAAGTCGCAGCGAGAGGGAGCGGACGGTTTGTTCGGGCGGCGTAGGCGCGCGATGAAGGGAAAGGGAAAGAGGCAGCCGGAGAAAAAAAAGAAAGGGTGCTGACATGCGGGACCTGCGGGGCAGTGAGGGAGAAGGAGCGACGTGCGGGCATGCGCTGTGGGCAGGCCGAGTGGAGCGGGCTGCCGGCTAGGCCGCGCGGAGCAGGCCGGGCGTGAAGCAGTGGGCCAGTGCGGATAAAAGGGAAGGGAGGGGGAAGGGACTGGGCCGCCAGTGGCTAGGCCGGGAAGAAGAAAGGAGCAGGCCGGGGAAACTGGGCCTTCGGGCCAAATGAGAGAGGGGAGGTTTTCTTATTTGTTTTTTTTTCCAAATCCTTTTTCTTTTCTTAATTCAAAACAATTTCAAATATGAACCAAATCGAGTATAAATATGATTCAAAATACACTTATTTTCGTTCAAACATAAATGAACCAACTTTGGGTATGTTTTTCGAAAATAACTTTTTAAGTTCTTTCATTTTCTAATTCCTTTTCTTTTATTTCAAAGCCATTTTTTATTTCATTTGCAAAAGCATTTTAGCCATTTTGGCTTTTCAATTAAAGCCACTCCACCAATAAAATCAAATGCAATGGCATGTATGCTCAAACATGTTGCTACCTTATGATGTATTTTAAATTAATGAAAAATTTTATTTTCCTATATTTCATGTGCACAAAATTCATAAATAAATCATTTTAACTCTATTTCAAAAGAGGAAATTTTTAGGGTGTTACAATTCTACCCCCCCTTAAGATGAATCTCGTCCCGAGATTCAAAAAAGGCTACGTACAAAGAAGGGAGACAGAACCAGGAATAGAACTCAGATAAACTTTCCAACATTTCAACTTGCATTGTAAACCAGCTTAACAAGTTACATCTGTCTCATCTACAAAGCTTAAGAACAAAAAGATTTGGCTGCACGGACTACCCCTTTAAGTCAAGGGATACAACTGTCTTGAATACAGAAATCTTAAACTCAAGGGCATAACTAACTTCATATGACACCCCCATCTTGACTTCTAACATAGTTGTGTTACACCTCAAAGAGATGAGGAAAATCCATCTTCAATTGATTCTCATTTTCCCAAGTTGCATCTTTCTCTGATTGGTTATTCCATTGAACTTTACACACATTAAGCACTTCTCCCTTAAGAGTTCCCTGGGCTCTTTCTAAGATTCTAACTGGATAATCACCATCTAACGGATGGAGCTCCTCCAAGGGTGTTTGTTCCTCTACACCATCATCTGGAAACTCACAGTCTACTTTACTATCCTCAGTGTTCACACCTTCTATTAGATCATTTCCATTGTCATATTCCTCAGGTGCAGGTTGAAAACCCTCATACTCAATTCTTTCTCCTAACGGTGTGGTTAGAAGCACCGAATGCTGGGCATACCTGATCACTCCTTTACATGCAGACATCCATCCCATTCCAAGAATAACATCAACGTCCACTAACTCTAATACAATAAGGTTTGCTTCAAATTTTATCCCCTTTATGTCAAGACTAACTCTTGGGCATATGCGGTTTACCTTCATTTCTCCTCCTGGGGACTTAACAATCACTGGTTTCCTCATTGGTAGCATAGTTATCTTATGTTCTTTTACGTATGCACTAGAGATAAATGAATGTGACGCACTAGGGTCAAACATCACCATAGCATTGGCTAAACCTACTACAATCCATCCATAAACGACCTCCTTAGCTCCATGAATGGTAGTCATATTCACATTATTCAATCTTCCAAGGATGTAATTCCGTTTTAACTTATTTCCATGCACCTGCTTCCCATGGACATTCTGTTTTGGCTCTTGAGAGCTGACCTGTTGCACTTCATCATTGGGTTGCTAATACTAATTCTGATCTATTCTCACAAGTAGATTCATAGGAAGTGACTGATATTTTGGTTGCATAGCGAACCGAGGATGAGTGTTCCTTAGCTGGCATTAAAGATCACGTTTTCTCTTCTTCTCTTCCATCGGTTGAGTCTGCGTCATCAAAGCTTGCTCTTTAGTTGGGGGACTTGACAGCGATGGGTTAGAAGTGGGAACATTCCTTTCAACATCTTGTGAAGCACTTCTCCTGGTAGAGGCCATCTATTTCCAACATATATGCATTAGGATTTAGTCATTCATAGCATTCTTTATTGTAGTTTTAAGAGATGACAAGAAAGGATTGATAATATAAAAGACTAGAGTAAACCCCAACCATCGGAATATCCAATGTGACAGAACCGCCCAATTTATACAAGATCAAGTATGGTTGTCCCCACTTAACACGTTGACACGCGCATACTCTCACTTATATAAACCCGGTAGTCCGCCGAGTGTCACACAGGACCTCGGTAAATCAACATCACAACCAAGATCGCGTGATTAAACAAATACACATCACATACGCAGAGTTGCAGCGGAAATAATATTACAAATAGATTCATAAATAATAATACAAGTTTGGATTTCAAAACCGATTAGTGAAAACAACATTTCTTTCGAAGGATTTCATTAATGAGTTCCAAATACATTGCTAGCATAAGTGACGTCCTCAGACAAAAGCATGTAGATGAGAAGTGAATATAGAGTCACCGAGCCCACCGGTGGTTAGCCACCACCCACAGTAGGTCAAAAACCTGCACCTGCAACATGGTGGGATAAACCCTGAGTACTCGAATGTACTCAGCTAGACTTACCCGTCATAACCAGAAATAAAATTGACTCCAAGGAGTATGTAAGGCTTTATAAGTAGAGGTAGCTTGACAACATTTTGCATAAAATGCGATTAACTCAATTATACAATTATAATTCTGTCATCAAGTTAATTAGAACTATCCATCTCTAGATTAGCAACTATCCTGTGCCAAACATGTGGTATATCTTTTTAGAGCATACAATAGTAACCATAGCAGGTATAGTAATTCCATGTTTATCCGAACCATCACATTCCATAATCCAATTACTACGTTGTTGGGACTAGCCAAGTTTCTCACTATCCGGGAGAGACGGCGATTCGAATTGATTTTAACCAGCTGGGAATTTATTCCTAACACAAACTCAGGCAGACCAGATCAACGGTCACCTTAGGTCACCTTTGGTACAACTCAGGTACACATTTCGCAGGTCCATACCACGCCGCACAATCTGGAACACCAGATGCCAGGATGCTCAGGCCAAGCCTGCCCTTGGGCTCAGTCTGATCGTTCCCCAGAAGGAGCGCACAACAGAACGGTTCCTGGCCTGAGTTGAATTACTCGGCTTCGCGGTCGGAACGAGTTATCCGGCCAGCTAAGTGAGAGGCATGCGTTCAATCTTGTCAGAAGCGCCAACAACGGTACGGTCCTTAATTGACACAGACGGGGATAGATCCACACCCAAGACCTCCATGTCTTGTTGCTTCTCTATCTACCTCCCGTCCGATCTCGATTTACTTTTTACCTCATGGTTCTGTTCCACGATAGGAGATATAGCCAACCGTGCTCCGATATCCACCTATATCTCGGAGGTGACAGGACATCACCTGACTTCTACCGGTCTAAGCATGGCTAAGCATATATTCGATCCTGGACCTATATCGGTTAAAGGGTTAATATCTGGACAAGGAATGTACATGCATCAAGTGGTTTCATTCAACTCTTATAACCTAATGCATCAATCATAAATACGTAAGTAAACATTTGTAAATTACTGGGAGACTTATAATGCTCCGGGGCTTGCCTGGGATCCGACACAAGTCAGTCCAGTTAGCTTGCACCGACTTGGTGACATCTCCGGTCCTAGCACTTGCTTAGTCCTTCCATCTTCGGGATAGATCCATCAAACACTGTCTTCGGGTTTGGCTCTAACATCGCATCCTTCACGTGGTTCATCTAGCGTACCTAAATGAGATGCAAGATGCATGTGTATGAATGTGATGAAGGATAACACAACATGCATCACATAAGCTTTCAAGACAAACACAAGATTATGCAAGACATAGACACCAATAGCTATTTTAACTAACATCACACAACTAACTATAGAGAGCAAGCACATCAAGCATGACACAAGTTAACAAGGTCACAAGTATCATAACTTGATCATCAACAAGGACATAAGCCACACTTAGCAATATACAAGCAAACAACAAAAATGGGAATCTGTCAATTTCTGGACATGCAAATAGCAGCTACAAGATTTAGCTATAACTGGAGTTACACAAATCCAAATGACTTGCAAGAAGACATTCTGAAAATCTTATGAAATTTTCGACAATTGATATTTAATCATCTTAGCATGATTCTCAAGTTAACTAAGCCAAATATACCCATTTACAGAAACTGGTCTAAACAAGGCAGAGAGTAATCAATTCTGTAACCCAACTTTAAACAGGCATAACTCACAAACCACAAGGCCAAATACCACCAAATTTTAACAGGAGGTAGATACATGAATTATCTACAACTTTGTTATTATCACCAAAAACTCATTCAAATCCTAACTAGATCAAACCCTAGCATCTTTCAGATCTGCTCAGACTAAAATCAAAACCTGACAGAAGACTTAAAAGTCATGTAACTCCTACACTATCTGGCCTATGACCTTACAATTTGAACACAAGCAAGATCATGAAATTTTCTACAACTTTTGTATTCACTACAACCATAGCAAACATCATTTACACCACGAAAATAATTGCACAAGCAAAACTGCAAATCCAGCCCAACAGCAGTGGTATAGAAAACTGATAGAAACTTCAGAGAAGCATAACTGGAGTTCTAGACCTCCAACAAACATGAACCATAACTTTTTGAAAAGCTTAGGAAGTTACCTACAACTTTCATATTCTCACATTAAGATGATTCTACAGTTAGAAGGGTCAACTAATCCAATAATTTCATCTCTGTCCAAAACATAGACAGAAACTGACCTGCCACTTTAAACAGCTATAAATGGAGTTATACATGTCCAATAAATGTGGTTCTGGACTTTTTATAAAGCTTAGCAAATTCTAAACAACTTTGTTGTAAACACCTAAAGCTAATTCTACTAGTAAGAAGGCCCCACAGTGAGAACAAGGAAACCCTGTCTGGGTTTGGGCAGAAACAGCCACAGAGATTTAAGCAAGTATAACTCAAGATCTACTTAGCCAAAAATCATGATATTTAACTTTTTGGAAAGCTTAAGACAAGTACTAAAACTCATGTATTGTCATCAAATCATGATTCATAACTTAACTGGGCCAATTAATTCAAACATACAGAACTGTTCAGAATAGGGGCAAATCAAAACAGGGCATTTGTTATTTTTATAACTCTTAAACTATAAATCCTAAACTCATGAAATTTTTACCAGACAACAACAATCACCTTAGTAGCACTCCACAAAAATTTCACATTTATTTGAGCACATCAACTGCAGTTATAAAAAAAACAAGTAAGACTAGCATTCAAACCCTGACTGCACAAATCCATTTTTACAGCTAAAACTTTAAACTAAAACATGTAATATTATTGATCTAGTACATAGATAATTTCACAAGGATTCCAAAAAGTCCTCATTTGCTATTTTACGAATTTCCTATGATTTACTATGAAGTTTCAAAGTTTTACCCGATTTACAACAAATAGGTCCTCGGAAGCACTATTCACTTGAGTCAATGACATTGCAGTTAGGCCCCTGACTTTCGTCGAATTCTAGTAAACAGTCCCTGATGGGATTAGGAAGCAGAGGAGGCACTGTGGCTCGTCGGTGACGGTCGTAGGGGGCTCGTCGGCGATGGTGGAGCGGCGGCGGAGCACCGGGAGGCCCGCGCGCACTCGCCGGTGGCCACTGATGGCCAGTAGGCGGCCTGAGGTGGCCCGGCCACGGCAACCGCTAGCGCCAACAGGCTCGCATGGCGGCAGCCCGGCAGAGAGGAGCTGCGGCCGAGCTAAGGTGAAGGAGGAGGGCGCGAAAGGGCTGTGGAGTGGGGAGCGGCTAAGGTGGATGCGAATGGGAGCTGCAAGGATGTTCGACGGAGGAGGAATAACAGCGGCAATGGAGTTCGGCTTACTGTCCATGGCTATGGCAAGCACAAGGAACGAGGCGAGCGCTGGGAGAGCGGTTGAGGCGAGGGGAAGCGAGTGCGGAGTGGAGCTCAGGCGCTCGGCTTTCAAGCACATGGAGGCAAGGTGGCGAACGGGCACAAGCGCGGGAGGCCACGCGGCAGGGAAGTGCTGCAGCCGGTCGGACACATTCAAAAACTTCAGGCTAGCTCAAAAATGCGTGAAAACCGACTGAACCTCAATTTTGTCGCCTCACAATCTTCTAAACCGTTTAGTAATGGCACAATCGGTAGTAACAAATATTGTATATCTATATGAGGACTACAAATTTTCTTAAAGGTTTAAGGTCTAACTCGGATTATATTGGAACATAGAGAGCTTCAAAGTGGGGCTCATGAAACTGAAACTTCAGTTTTCAGTTACAGAGACTTAGCAGATTTTTGGACCCTGAAAACGACAGTAGATTCAAAGTTCGAGCCTCAGTTTGACTTGCTTACAAGATGATCTAGCTCTTGGTCAAAAAACCAAGTTTGTTCTAATCCACTCAAACTTCAACTTTTATTTAGGTTCCACTGCCATGCGAGCAATCTAAGTGATTGGTCAACATAGGTCAAACTGGCATCACGATAAAGCTTAAATAAGAGTTTTAGGCCGATTGGGGCATTTTCTGGCCACTTGTTCAACATGAACCCTTCATAACTTTTATTCACAAGTGTAAGTAGAGTTGTTTGAGCAAGGTTGAAATGTTTGTTTGTCATTACATGTTCTTATTCACCGAATAAAGTATTTTAGGAGAGGACATAACTTGTCATTTTATGTAACTTTTTGATTCCAAACTTCACGAAACTTTTCCAATCATCCATGTGGGTGGAAATTGATGTGGGGCACATGAAAGAAGTAGATCCAACATTACTCAGGCATACTTTTTGGAAAGGGCAACATGTAAGCAATGGTGCATGGTCCAATGTTTAAGTGGTTGCTCATTTTGTAGATTTGATCTTGAAACTTTCATCACCACTTAACATGTCATGTTTGAGTTCAAACCCATTGCTTAACTGGTGGCAAACACCTAGGGCGTTACAGCCCTCCCCCCTTAAAGGAATCGCGTCCCGAGATTTGATGCGAAAAACTTTTAAGGGAAGAGAAACATGTCATCCAGTTTCCAACATCAGTGATAGCATTAGGCTACTTAACTTTGGAGTATCAGAGAGACTAATTTGGTCACAACACTTTCTGATACTTGCTCTTTGTCGTAAGCTGTTGTCTGAAGAATTTCTTTCGTTGGCGTCCATAAAGCATTGTTACTTTGGGAGGAATCCAAGATAGCACGGTCCTGCGTACTTCATCCTCGATGTATGAAGAGTGATACAAGCGTAGACTAAATTCTTGTAACATCTACTTCCCTAGTGGATATAGCACAGACCATATGGACTTTGCACTAGATCATAATCTCCTGAAGGATACTCGTTGTAATGGTTCCATGTGTGCAGTTCTCTTTTTCTGATGACCACACCGTATTATCTAAGTCCGTTGAGTGAGCGGTGAATGTGATAGCTGACTCTGTTGGCCCAATGTTCTCGATGATCATTCTTTAGGGAGCCTTTGGATCCAAGTTGCAACAGTGATCTGGGTTGAATCTGATGCAACCTCTTGGGTGAAAACACATATAAGGTACCAAAGGCATGTTAGCATTGGAGAACCATTGACGCAGAAGGATGTTAGCGAGGCTTGGAGGACAACACAAGTTGCAAGTAATCACAAAACTAGGGACTAGTTCACTACCAAGCAGGTTGACTACAATTTGCCTTCGGGGTGCAGTTGCACAACAAGTTGGGTTGACTTACATCGTAGCAAAACCAGCTTTCTTAAACTATATTTGACGTCAAGGCTTCCATTCTTAGGCCAATCAATATCTCAAAAACCAAAAATCCAAAATCTATGGTTTGACGCTTTTCCAATTACTTTTGAATCGTGAGGGCACAATTTGACTTCTAGAACACCTTGACTGCTCACGCATTGTTGATGTAAGAGGGCAAAAGCAAGGCACATAGGGGTGCAATTAGTGTTCTCAAGGGTATGGAGGGTTGTCTAATAGCAATACACCTACAAGTTGTAATTTCTTGGCATGAATTACAAACACAACCTTCTAATGCAAAGGATGATCGCCATCACAGCGAAATTGCAGATTCTGTACCCTTTGGTTTTCTATTCATATTTCACAAACTAATGCTCCAATATGCACAAATTTTGGTGGGCATGTAGATCCATGGGTCTTCTAACTAATCACCAAAATTCAACTCAACCGGACACCGTTTGACCATCCAAACCATTCATCTACCAAAACTGCTCTGTTCTGTAATGACAGCAAATCAAGCCAACAAGATATCTCTCAAATCCAATGTTTCACTCAACCAATACTCAAACCAACCTAAGACATTGAAGGATCCTAAGCAAGGAATGAGATCACCAAGTTTGGGGTCAATCCAACTTAGTTTGAGTCACTAATTGCCTGGCTTGAAGATAACCGGTTTAGTGCCACAAAATCTGGATAGATTTCTCGTTCTTCCTTTATAACCACGGTAGCTTTCTCACTGAGGATGGAGGCTAGGGTTTTCCTTACATGCCTCTTAGGAAACAACCTCAACCATTGATTTAGACACCAACTCGACGATGCACAAACATTGGACTTGTGGGTTATCTTCACAGGGCACAAAGCATTACTCCACATGGAGGGCATCCCTATATAGATAAGGAACCATTTTTGAATATTCTCTGGCACCTCGTCCAATAGAGCCTTGAACAAAATCCGTTTGTGGTACCTAGGGGCACAATGATGTTGATCGAAACTAGGGATATGCTTTCTCTAGTTCTTCACTTAGCTGATACAACATCTTGCATTGCTGAACGTCCTTGCTGTTTCTTTGCTTAGCATTGTTCTGTGAGATCTGGTCTTCGTAGTTACCAAATAGTCGTTACCTAACTAAAGACTAACTTTCCTACTGGTAACTAATCAGTTGTCCCTCAACACTAAAAAGGTTCCAAATCTTCACTCTTAATAATAAAAATTGTGGTCGAAGCATACAGATGGTCGCCATTGAAGTCAGCAGAAAGGGGTCACACCAAAGAAGGTCGGTTCGTCTACGTGATCCTTATGCACCTAAAGATTGAGAACTTGGACAGGAACTCATATATACCAGGTGACCTATTACAGCACATAATATCTTGGTCCCTTTATCATCCGACTAATAACTTGTTCAACCTTAAGTGTGGTGCACCTTTCTGATCCAACGAAAAGGACATAAGTTGCTCACTAGATGACCGACGTCATTACTGGGACAGTCATGTCGAGTAGAGTCACTTGTCTACCACCTCTTGTAGTCTATTTATGTTCCTGTTAGTGACCTATTCTTCAAAAGTTAACCATTGGATGACTCCAGAAGGAAGTCCTATTGCATTTAGTTCGACATACAGATCTTCTGACACGATAAGGAGAGATAACCAAGGAAGAGCTCCGTGAAAATAACATATCGGTGTAGTTCTGTAATGGATCACAACTAGAAACCTCGATACCAGTGCGTGCTGAGTAGCATAGCCTTGTGTGTGCACCCACAGGGGGCTCTCGGTTTCGTCGCGGCACCGTAGATTGCTAATTATGGCACTATTACTGAACATACAGCCCACAAGAAATCTCACATGGCACAAATTGGGTTGCATAAGAGCAAGCACAATACGAAGGAGGGATAGCAAACAAAGGTAGTCACAAGGTTGGGAGTCAATAAGCAGGGGATCCAAAGATTAAAACACAGCACGAGAGAGCATAGCCTAATTGCCGAAGGCAACTAAGCAGGAGACTCTTGCTGAATTTCCATATATGCCTTGTGTCCACCAAGTGATTACCAGATAATGATTACCCTGAGATTTGGTCTTGTCGAGCAGCAACATGAGATCAAGACTGATAAATATTCAGAGACTTGAAAGAGTTGGGGACAAAACAAACGAGATTCGAGGAATAGAGATAAGGCACTGACTAAGGATTTAGTTGATAAAGCAATGATAGGATCTACGAGGATAAGGTTCCAAAGCCAGGGTAGATAGCGATTAGCGTTGCACCAGATCATCTGTAGAAGAAGGAGCAATGAGATCTAACAATGATTTTTGAGCAGGGTCCTCCCACACAGGAGCGGGACAACCACAAAACATGTAAGCATTCAAGGGAACTAAGCTTGGGCCTATGGTCAAGCAAAGGCATAGATAAAGTCTTCGTAGCACAACGTTCAAGGCTAGCAACCACGTGTACAGGCTCAGGTTGCTAAGAGAGAATGTAAATGGGAGATGACAATCAAAAGATTATCAAAACTTAGACGCCGTTCTAGGATAGCGCTCTTCAACACTCGTATGCTTACCGAGGACAAAAGAGGTGACACCTATGGCACTACCTAGATAACGAGCACCCACAGCTACATCATGGTCTTAAGCAAGCTTTTTGAAACACTCAATCCAATTAGCTTAAATGACTATTACTAAGCACAAGGTTCGTTCATAATAAGCAGTCACCTACAGCAACACTACTACACATATTATGCGAACATGGTAGTAAGGTACTGTTATCCTTTATTTCCTTTTTACAGAGTAGGTGGATATCTCTACAAAACAAGTTTTACTTACATTTAGCAATTTAGTTTTCAAAGGGGTGAACCTTTTTCTAACTATTAACTTTGTCATCTATTTCCTTTGGAAGCAAACATACAAGGCAAAACTAATCACCCACTATCTTTAAGCATAGCTATTCAAGTGGCATGGAACAAGGCATTTTGTCTATCCTCACACAGGGAAGATAGTAACATCACATTGATCACAAGTTACTTAGTATTAGAACAAGGTGAGGGAAGCATATTTATGCACAAGCACAATCATGATGCATGCTCGTCCTATTCGTTCTCACAAAATTGCTAGCCTAAGGCGGCAATCACGTTCTATGTCGGTGGCATAACACGTACTCTCTCGATATAGAGCTAGTCGTCAGCTACATTCAATCTACGCATTCGTGGTTAGCATACCTGCAGGCAAACTCATTGCAGCCCATCCCCACAAGAGATAAATAAGTACACAATGAAAGCGGTAAACTAAGATACTCTCCATATACACATCCCCAGATGTATATACTTTGATATCCATAGCTACCCGATAAATATACCCGCAATTAAGTACCTTCATATATACATGTGTGTAACATGTAAATATTCTAGTAACCATAGCTAACTCTCCCCTAGACCGATAGTTGGACGGTCATGCTCTCACAACTCACACTTACCTAGGCGTAGAGGCAATTGATCCATACATTACCATTCAAGTGAATGGCATCCATACAATAGCACGCTGTATGGACGACGAAAGAAAAAAATGCAATAAAGTACATCCCCCAAAGTTAGTACTTAGATGGCCACCTAATAGTCCTTAACTGGGCATAAAGGAGGATATCGCTAGCATAGTTTTGCAATTAAGTTTTGACAAATTTGCCTATCGCTAAAGTTTTAGTCAAAATAGGCTTTTTTTTAAAACCAAAACTTTATTTTTAAAACGACGTACATGACAGTATTATGCTTAATCTCGCTCTGATACCAGCTGTGACAGAACCGCCCAATTTATACAAGATCAAGTATGGTTGTCCCCACTTAACACGTTGACACGCGCATACTCTCACTTATATAAACCCGGTAGTCCGCCGAGTGTCACACAGGACCTCGGTAAATCAACATCACAACCAAGATCGCGTGATTAAACAAATACACATCACATACGCAGAGTTGCAGCGGAAATAATATTACAAATAGATTCATAAATAATAATACAAGTTTGGATTTCAAAACCGATTAGTGAAAACAACATTTCTTTCGAAGGATTTCATTAATGAGTTCCAAATACATTGCTAGCATAAGTGACGTCCTCAGACAAAAGCATGTAGATGAGAAGTGAATATAGAGTCACCGAGCCCACCGGTGGTTAGCCACCACCCACAGTAGGTCAAAAACCTGCACCTGCAACATGGTGGGATAAACCCTGAGTACTCGAATGTACTCAGCTAGACTTACCCGTCATAACCAGAAATAAAATTGACTCCAAGGAGTATGCAAGGCTTTATAAGTGGAGGTAGCTTGACAACATTTTGCATAAAATGCGATTAACTCAATTATACAATTATAATTCTGTCATCAAGTTAATTAGAACTATCCATCTCTAGATTAGCAACTATCCTGTGCCAAATATGTGGTATATCTTTTTAGAGCATACAATAGTAACCATAGCAGGTATAGTAATTCCATGTTTATCCGAACCATCACATTCCATAATCCAATTACTACGATGTTGGGACTAGCCAAGTTTCTCACTATCCGGGAGAGACGGCGATTCGAATCGATTTCAACCAGCTGGGAATTTATTCCTAACACAAACTCAGGCAGACCAGATCAACGGTCACCTTAGGTCACCTTTGGTACAACTCAGGTACACATTTCGCGGGTCCGTACCGCGCCGCACAATCTGGAACACCAGATGCCAGGATGCTCAGGCCAAGCCTGCCCTTGGGCTC
Organism: Miscanthus floridulus; assembly: GCF_019320115.1. Classification (NCBI taxonomy): domain Eukaryota; kingdom Viridiplantae; phylum Streptophyta; class Magnoliopsida; order Poales; family Poaceae; genus Miscanthus; species Miscanthus floridulus. The sequence goes on along the minus strand of NC_089581.1, from coordinate 110,188,942 downwards.
AGTCTGATCGTTCCCCGGAAGGAGCGCACAACAGAACGGTTCCCGGCCTGAGTTGAATTACTCAGCTTCGCGGTCGGAACGAGTTATCCGGCCAGCTAAGTGAGAGGCATGCGTTCAATCTTGTTAGAAGCACCAACAACGGTACGGTCCTTAATCGACACAGACGGGGATAGATCCACACCCAAGACCTCCATGTCTTGTTGCTTCTCTATCTACCTCCCATCCGGTCTCGATTTACTTTTTACCTCATGGTTCTGTTCCACGATAGCAGATATAGCCAACCGTGCTCCGGTATCCACCTATATCTCGCAGGTGACAGGACATCACCCGACTTCTACCGGTCTAAGCATGGCTAAGCATATATTCGATCCTGGACCTATATCGGTTAAAGGGTTAATATCTGGACAAGGAATGTACATGCATCAAGTGGTTTCATTCAACTCTTATAACCTAATGCATCAATCATAAATACGTAAGTAAACATTTGTAAATTACTGGGAGACTTATAATGCTCCGGGGCTTGCCTGGGATCCGACACAAGTCAGTTCAGTTAGCTTGCACCGACTTGGTGACATCTCCGGTCCTAGCACTTGCTTAGTCCTTCCATCTTCGGGATAGATCCATCAAACACTGTCTTCGGGTTTGGCTCCAACATCGCATCCTTCACGTGGTTCATCTAGCGTACCTAAATGAGATGCAAGATGCATGTGTATGAATGTGATGAAGGATAACACAACATGCATCACATAAGCTTTCAAGACAAACACAAGATTATGCAAGACATAGACACCAATAGCTATTTTAACTAACATCACACAACTAACTATAGAGAGCAAGCACATCAAGCATGACACAAGTTAACAAGGTCACAAGTATCATAACTTGATCATCAACAAGGACATAAGCCACACTTAGCAATATACAAGCAAACAACAAAAATGGGAATCTGTCAATTTCTGGACATGCAAATAGCAGCTACAAGATTTAGCTATAACTGGAGTTACACAAATCCAAATGACTTGCAAGAAGACATTATGAAAAGCTTATGAAATTTTCGACAATTGATATTTAATCATCTTAGCATGATTCTCAAGTTAACTAAGCCAAATATACCCATTTACAGAAACTGGTCTAAACAAGGCAGAGAGTAATCAATTCTGTAACCCAACTTTAAACAGGCATAACTCACAAACCACAAGGCCAAATACCACCAAATTTTAACAGGAGCTAGATACATGAATTATCTACAACTTTGTTATTATCACCAAAAACTCATTCAAATCCTAACTAGATCAAACCCTAGCATCTTTCAGATCTGCTCAGACTAAAATCAAAACCTGACAGAAGACTTAAAAGTCATGTAACTCCTACACTATCTGGCCTATGACCTTACAATTTGAACACAAGCAAGATCATGAAATTTGCTACAACTTTTGTATTCACTACAACCATAGAAAACATCATTTACACCACGAAAATAATTGCACAAGCAAAACTGCAAATCCAGCCCAACAGCAGTGGTATAGAAAACTGATAGAAACTTCAGAGAAGCATAACTGGAGTTCTAGACCTCCAACAAACATGAACCATAACTTTTTGAAAAGCTTAGGAAGTTACCTACAACTTTCATATTCTCATATTAAGATGATTCTACAGTTAGAAGGGTCAACTAATCCAATAATTGCATCTCTGTCCAAAACATAGACAGAAACTGACATGCCACTTTAAACAGCTATAAATGGAGTTATACATGTCCAATAAATGTGGTTCTGGACTTTTTAGAAAGCTTAGCAAATTCTAAACAACTTTGTTGTAAACACCTAAAGCTAATTCTACTAGTAAGAAGGCCCCACAGTGAGAACAAGGAAACCCTGTCTGGGTTTGGGCAGAAACAGCCACAGAGATTTAAGCAAGTATAACTCAAGATCTACTTAGCCAAAAATCATGATATTTAACTTTTTGGAAAGCTTAAGAAAAGTACTAAAACTCATGTATTGTCATCAAATCATGATTCATAACTTAACTGAGCCAATTAATTCAAACATGCAGAACTGTTCAGAATAGGGGCAAATCAAAACAGGGCATTTGTTATTTTTATAACGCTTAAACTATAAATCCTAAACTCATGAAATTTTTACCAGACAACAACAATCACCTTAGTAGCACTCCACAAAAATTTCACATTTATTTGAGCACATCAACTGCAGTTATAAAAAAAAACAAGTAAGACTAGCATTCAAACCCTGACTGCACAAATCCATTTTTACAGCTAAAACTTTAAACTAAAACATGTAATATTATTGATCTAGTACATAGAGAATTTCACAAGGATTCCAAAAAGTCCTCATTTGCTATTTTACGAATTTCCTATGATTTACTATGAAGTTTCAAAGTTTTACCCGATTTACAACAAATAGGTCCTCGGAAGCACTATTCACTTGAGTCAATGACATTGCGGTTAGGCCCCTGACTTTCGTCGAATTCTAGTAAACAGTCCCTGACAGGATTAGGAAGCAGAGGAGGCACTGTGGCTCGTCGGTGACGGTCGTAGGGGGCTCGTCGGCGATGGTGGAGCGGCGGCGGAGCACCGGGAGGCCCGCGCGCACTCGCCGGTGGCCACTGATGGCCGGTAGGCGGCCTGAGGTGGCCCGGCCACGGCAACCGCTAGCGCCAACAGGCTCGCATGGCAGCAGCCCGGCAGAGAGGAGCTGCGGCCGAGCTAAGGTGAAGGAGGAGGGCGCGAAAGGGCTGTGGAGCAGGGAGCGGCTAAGGTGGATGCGAATGGGAGCTGCAAGGATGTTCGACGGAGGAGGAATAACAGCGGCAATGGAGTTCGGCTTGCTGTCCATGGCTATGGCGAGCACAAGGCAACGAGGCGAGCGCTGGGAGAGCGGTTGAGGCGAGGGGAAGCGAGTGCGGAGTGGAGCTCAGGCGCTCGGCTTTCAAGCACATGGAGGCAAGGTGGCGAACGGGCGCAAGCGCGGGAGGCCACGCGGCAGGGAAGTGCTGCGGCCGGTCGGACACATTCAAAAACTTCAGGCTAGCTCAAAAATGCATGAAAACCGACTGAACATCAATTTTGTCGCCTCACAATCTTCTAAACCGTTTAGTAATGGCACAATCGGTAGTAACAAATATTGTATATCTATATGAGGACTACAAATTTTCTTAAAGGTTTAAGGTCTAACTCGGATTATATTGGAACATAGAGAGCTTCAAAGTGGGGCTCACGAAACTGAAACTTCAGTTTTCAGTTACAGAGACTTAGCAGATTTTTGGACCCTGAAAACGACAGTAGATTCAAAGTTCGAGCCTCAGTTTGACTTGCTTACAAGATGATCTAGCTCTTGGTCAAAAAACCAAGTTTGTTCTACTCCACTCAAACTTCAACTTTTATTTAGGTTCCACTGCCATGCGAGCAATCTAAGTGATTGGTCAACATAGGTCAAACTGGCATCACGATAAAGCTTAAATAAGAGTTTTAGGCCGATTGGGGCATTTTCTGGCCACTTGTTCAACATGAACCCTTCATAACTTTTATTCACAAGTGTAAGTAGAGTTGTTTGAGCAAGGTTGAAATGTTTGTTTGTCATTACATGTTCTTATTCACCGAATAAAGTATTTCAGGCGAGGACATAACTTGTCATTTTATGTAACTTTTTGATTCCAAACTTCACGAAACTTTTCCAATCATCCATGTGGGTGGAAATTGATGTGGGGCACATGAAAGAAGTAGATCCAACATTACTCAGGCATACTTTTTGGAAAGGGCAACTTGTAAGCAATGGTGCATGGTCCAATGTTTAAGTGGTTGCTCATTTTGTAGATTTGATCTTGAAACTTTCATCACCACTTAACATGTCATGTTTGAGTTCAAACCCATTGCTTAACTGGTGGCAAACACCTAGGGCGTTACATCCAATTCTTCCACATGAAATATTAAAATGCAAGAAAACTTCATCTTGCAAACCCTTCAACTTGGCTACCCCCCTTAAGAAAAGATAAACTAGGGGACACCAAAGTATAGCTTGCATCTTCTTGTGATTGAAGTCTACTGTTGTCCAAAATTTTCCTCATGACTTCTTTTTATCATCCAAAATCAGAGATATTAACCGATAAAGACAGGCTGCTCCAAAGATAGGATAGAAAAAACAAAAGAAAACCATAACCCAACTATTTATCTCATTAATCCTTATACCTTAGGCCTATAAACTAAATGAAATTGTGGGAACACCCAACAAGATCATTGAAATCATTACAAATATGCAAAACAAGCATAATCATAATGATAATTCAACAAGCAATAAAGATGCATTGTTCAATCATTGACTCAACTTGCGATACTATCGTTTTTATTACATAAGGGGCACAAACTCCTATTTCTTAACTACGGAACTTGGGTAGTCTAGCATAACTTCTTCATTCGTCAATTTCACCAAATGCTTCTTTTGGGTTGGGTACCACTAACACTTGTTGGTAATAGTCCAGTAGTGATCTGACTCTGGCTACTTCCTTGGTGTAATTGTTGATTCTTCTATAGGCAAGATTTAACATAATGTTCTTCCTACTGGCAATGATGACACCTTCTCTTAGCTAGGTCTTTTGTGATGTCATACTCTATGGAATTGTTATTTGGTGTTTTGTCAGCTTTCTGAGTCTGAAGATTCATCTTGGTTTGACTGAGCTATTTTCTAGATTGCTTGGTCTTTCGAGGTTGAAACTCCTTATAGGTGATAGTCCACCTATCTATGCATACCTCATGTGAAGTAGGTTTAGCTTGAGAAGCTTCTAACTCTTTATAGTTTAGATTCATCTGACTATGGGTCAGAGCTAGATGTGATGAATCCAAATGTCGATTGCTTCCCAATACTTGCTCTATTGAGACCTCCATTCTCTTCTTATCCATATTAGCTTCACAACTTGGGTTCACCTTAACTTCCCTCTTATTAGACTTGTCCTAAAAACAGGGAAAACCAAAATGTTTATAGCACTGACTTGGATCCTAACCTCTAAGATACTTGCTATGAACACCCTCATTATTTAATACTTTGAGTTATCTCTTACATCCTTGAGTACCACCATGCTTCCACTGCGCAAACTAGAATATAGGACACTTCATCTTCTTCCAAGCTTCTGCGACTTGTCTCTTCACTAGTCCCTTTGGTATGTTGGTTTGACCTTGTAACAAGCACTGTTGAAACTCCTATGTTGAGTTATTCCTTCTAGCACTTGTTGTTGCATAGCTACAGGCTTCTCCTTGTCAAATGCAGTCACAGATAATGTAGCTTGATCCTCCTAATTTCTGATGCTAGTGGTTTCTTCATTATGACCCAACTATTTAGATGAAAAGAGAGGATTCAGGATAGAGACAAGGTTTTCATAACAGAACAGAGGTGGAAGTGAGCATAACTTTTTGCAAATAACAAGGTTAGAGGGAAAGAAAGAAGTAAGCAGAGATGAAGGCATGCTAATACATCTAGTTCTATCTAGGCTTGTGTCCTACAATCAGCATTGCTCTGATACCACTTTGTAGCACCCGGTTTTAAAGACAAAACCAGATACACACTATATGTGAGCCTAGGAAGTCAAATCTCACATATAGCCACAAATCAGGGTAATATCAAAAGACAATACTTATTACATAACGTATTAGTAAAAGAAAAGTACCCTCAGAGTATAGATAGTGGAAAGTTGACTCTGATCTTCTTTCGAAGACTCCAAATTCACAGGGACGACTGACTGGTTGACCACAAGCCTAACTCCTCCAAACCAGCAATCTGGTACCCATTCGGGATTTTTATCCAAGTATAGAAAATAAAGCAAGTGTAAGTACATGTCGTACTTAACAATTATATCATGGGGTTCATGAGGCTCAAAAAGGCTGACACTGGTTTACTGCGATTAGCTTTAATAGATCATCTTTTTAGCAATTGGCTGGCAACAAGTTTATCCATAAGCCCATAAACTCATGATCAAGTAAACATGAATAATGTATAGCATAAACAATTAATTATTAACATCGTCATCCATTAGTGATCATCTCTATTCCATAAGGGTCCAAGGTCACTCGTGTCCGTGAGCACGGCTGTTATAATAGTTTTACACTCTGTAGAGGTTATACACGTTCACTGTGAGTCGTGATTTACCCTTTTGCCCGAGGTGATCAGCCTCTTGACCCACTACCAAGGAAGGTCGGTAGGGTTCACTATGAAGCCTTTCAAATATTCGTCTAACAAGTTAGGGCCGCTAAGGTTTACCCATCAATAAGCATGAACCCCCCTCCAAGTAGTGACTAGCAAGTGCACCTACTTGGCAGACCGAGATCATACCCGTTGGAGCCCCTCTTGCGCCGTAAAGGTAACCACTAACAAGCTAGAAAAGGTCCTCATACTGAGCTAAAGCCAGAGCCATATGGCCCTCACAGCTGTACTGTAAGTCCTGGATGATCACTTACAGATGAGTCCTTAGGGAGAGGAATCTGAAGCATATAAACACTTCAGCCCCCTGGTTCCATGTTACTAAAAAGTCATATTTTAATGTTTATTGCATATACCATTAGTCAAGTTACAAGATCATGGTTTTGATTAAGCACTAGCAAAAACTATTCCATGCATATCCCAAAGGTATCAAGGTGCAAGATATCAAGTATCTAGGATATCCTTATTGGCAACAAGGTAGACATATGCAATATGAATTTAGTGATTAAATATGAATAGGTAACAAGGATGTCCCATGCTATACTTGCCTTAACTTGCTTTTCCCCCCAAAGCAATACGCTCAAAGGCCTTTAGTATTCCACTTTCAATCTTCTGCTTCCAATTCTCAGCTTCTAGTCGTCAGAGAACTGCTTCTTAATCACCACGTAAACCTCACCGATTGACTGAACCATATATCACCACACAAACATCCATACATGTACATGCATAGCATACAATTGCATCTATATTAGAATAGTACACCAATCATAGAAAAATAAGTAAAGGAGATTGATATATGATTCTACGCATTACTACGAACACATAGTCGCGAGAGGCACGCTAATCGAAGCTATGATGAAAAAGATACATATACCGAAAGATTTACTTAATACTTGGAAAAGAAACTATAGACTTCATTTATGTTAACCATATGAATCCATATACGAAAGATATTTTATAAACAATATAGATTAAATTAAGTCAATTCTAGATTTAAATTATAAAACAAAAGTAAAACAAATCATATTTTATGTATAAAACCCAGTTACTTAATCAGTAATCAAGATATGATTTAAACTATGATTTTTATGAAATAGCAATATAGTAAACATCATTACTAATGCGTAGATCTTGTCGTTATGAAACAACGCAACTTGAACGTACTATTTTAGAGTTAAAATGAATAAATTATGATTTAAACAAGTTTTACTTTAGTTAAATATTAGACTAAATCTACTCATGAATTCCAAGTGTTGAAAACATGCCTAATATTTGTTTAAACATGTAGATAACGTAAATACGATCCTAACGCAATTCGAACAGATCAAATCGGACTTAAAACGCAAAAGTTACGCATGAAATAAGGTGTAATGGCATTTCTGTAAATAAACTAAACCTATTTTTTAATTAAAACAATTAAAAATATGAATTCTCATGGGTACAGGACTGTGGGCATTAAATCTGGTAAGTACAGGGTCTAAAGTGAATAAAAATAGGACTGAAAAAGAATTATTTTGAATTAATATGGACTACGGGTTGATTCTACAAAAACTTAAGGGCTTTTCTGCAAAACTGGCATGGCTGACCAGTGCGCGTTGCTGACTGGGCAGACACGTGGGCGCATGTGATTGGCTCAGTGCACCACGTGGTGTAGTGGACATGGTGCGCTGGCGCCGTGGACCACGTCCATAAGTCCATGGTGCACCGATTGCTTAATGATTTGGCCGATCTAATCCTGACCGTCCGTGCAAGATCCGATGACGCTGGTGAGTGTGGGAGGTCCCTGGCGGCTGCTTAGTACATCGGCGAGGACGCCATGGCCGACGGCGAGGCTGCACGGTGGCGGTCGCTGGAATGACGCTCAGGACCATCTCGAGATAAACTAAACGCATGAATGCGATCTACAGGTGCTTGCGAACTTGCTAGGGTACCGATTGGGGACGGGGGGTCACGTCGGGGTGGCGTTCCACGGCGGCGCCATGGCCGACGATGTTAGGTGCTCGCTGCTACGGCGCTCTAGGACGCAAAGCGATGAACAAAAGGCACGGGAAGACAGCTAAGCTCACCACGATTCGATTGGAACGGAGCGCTGCGTCCGGGGAGGTCTCCGAGGCACGGTTCGTCGTCGGTGGCGGCTGGAGAGAGAAAGAGAGGGCGGGTGAGCAGAAATCTAGGAAAATCGTGGCCAAAATGATGAACCAATAGTACCTACGGTCACGGGGGAGTACGGCGGCGCTCCAGGTGGCGTCGGAGACGGCGATTGAGCTCGGGACCGGTGGATTGCCGTGCGGCGGTGGCGACTAGAGCGGTGAATGGAGAAAGGAGAAAGGAGAAAGGGAGGTGCTCGGTTGGGGGCTTTATAGGCCTGGGGTGCTATGTGGATGGAAGGGGAGCGGGCGCTCGGTGATTGGGCGCTTGCCTTGCATGCTCGACGGCGGCAGCGGCTTACCATGTGCGGCTGCGCCATCGGTGGGGCAGAGGAAAAGGTAGGAGGCGCTCAGGAAAGGAAAGAAGAAATGGGGAAGAAAGGAAAGATGACGGGCGCATGCGGGTAGCTGACAGGCGGGGCCAAGTCGCAGCGAGAGGGAGCGGACAGCTCGTTCGGGCGGCATAGGCGCGCGGTGAAGGGAAAAGGAAAGAGGCAGCCGGAGAAAAAAAAGAAAGGGTGCTGACAGGTGGGACCTGCGGGGCAGTGAGGGAGAAGGAGCGACGTGCGGGCATGCGCTATGGGCAGGCCGAGTGGAGCGGGCTACCGGCTAGGCCGCGCGGAGCAGGCCAGGCGCGAAGGAGTGGGCTGGTGCAGATAAAAGGGAAGGGAGGGGGAAGGGACTGGGCCACCAGCGGCCAGGCCGGGAAGAAGAAAGGAGCAGGCCGGGGAAACTGGGCCTTCGGGCCAAATGAGAGAGGGGAGGTTTTTCTTATTTGTTTTTTTTTCCAAATCCTTTTTCTTTTCTTAATTCAAAACAATTTCAAATATGAACCAAATCGAGTATAAATATGATTCAAAATACACTTATTTTCGTTCAAACATAAATGAACCAACTTTGGGTATGTTTTCCGAAAATAACTTTTTAAGTTCTTTCATTTTCTAATTCCTTTTCTTTTATTTCAAAGCCATTTTTTTATTTCATTTGCAAAAGCATTTTAGCCATTTTGGCTTTTCAATTAAAGCCACTCCACCAATAAAATCAAATGCAATGGCATGTATGCTCAAACATGTTGCTACCTTATGATGTATTTTAAATTAATGAAAAATTTTATTTTTCTATATTTCATGTGCACAAAATTCATAAATAAATCATTTTAACTCTATTTCAAAAGAGGAAATTTTTAGGGTGTTACATAGATCATATTACCCAAATTCTAGTCGAATATCACATCCATACAACGATAATATCAGAGTACAAATAGTGTGGAATTACATAAATTATTACATCGCCGCATTGGTGGAATCATAAGTAGCATTCATTCAGAACAGCTTGAAGATAAGATCGCCAAACTTGAGCGTAGGAACGAATCCCTCAACCGTTAAACTCCTCGAAACTATACTCCTCAGCAGAACCTATGTGCCAAAATTTATCAGTATGGTTTGTACTGGCCACTCCCAACCCTATGAGCATTGCTTTGTGGAAATTGGATGCAAGTTAGATATAGTCAAAAGGAACCTATAAGGCTGGGGTTTCCTATGCATTTAGCATATCAAGTATATATAAAAGTATAGTCAAGTTTTAACACCATTCCCGCACACAATCCACCCCTTTTCCATTCTAGAGCCAGGTTTCGATCCTGGGATCGATATACCACCATCACCACACCATCACCATACCGTAACCATACCATCGCTTAGTCGACAGGCCAACTCCCTCTCGGCACTGTCTCAAGGCCCGTAGCCCCTGGCTACGATGGACACTCTCTCTCATAGGGGGAGAAAAGAAGGACTCATCTCACTATCTAGTTTAAGCGAAACCCAGGAAAGGTCCATAGCTGACAAGTTGGCACATGTTTCGATCGATCAACCATACACTCTATATAGGTTTTACATAACCACAAGATCTGCCTTCCTCACTAACCATCATCAACTAGGCTAATTCTGGCCGCTTGCTAGCCTAGGATAATGCCACTCTACCATTCAGCCCTGGTACACCCCAAGCCTAGTCTAGGGTGGCTGAAACTGTGAGTCATGAGCCGGGTCCACAAGGTCTCCATGAAGTCTCAGAAGGGTGTAGGGGAAATCCTCCGTGCCCCGTACCTCCTTACACTATCCACTATCAACCTAGCGGTAGTGGCAATATCCTACCAAGTAGTCTGGCCGTCCCACACCATATAGGGCGAGTGGTACGTAAGGCTTCCCGGTGAATCTGAGTACTAGTAAGTCCTTAGGGATGACCAAGCCAGAATGTCTTCATCAGGGTTTCCATTTGCCATGCCACCACAACACGTCCACCCTAGGCTCCTCCCATCATAGGTTCACACCCAGGACCACCTCATATACCATTTACCCACCATAGGTATCCATTCCTAGGGGTGCCCAGGTAGCACCCCATGGCAAGACTTGCCCTAGGCTCGTCGTATACTCCAACTTCATCGACACAACCCTCACCCTCCACACACCAAAGTCACACACACAGCACTCTCCCCATAGTCCAGATAACACCTGTTTCCACCACGCATTAATGTAGTATAAGCATAGTAGAAGTGTAAGCAATGATATATAGCAGTAAGCGTGTGTCTAGCCTAATAGCAGGGTATGCAGGGGTAAGGTTGCATCAAGGTAAAGGCCATCAAGTAAGCATTCTATCATGCAAGTCCTATCATAGTATGATTATAGCAGTAAAGTAAAGCATTAGCAGGTCTATATTAGCCATGCATAATAGGTGCTACGAGATTGGGTGGGAGGTGGCACCTTCAGTGTAGTCGTCTCCATTCTCCTCATGGTACTCATGATCCTCGTCCATCAGGTTCTCCTCCAAGTCTGCAACGTTCGCATTATAGTCGTGTTAGCGACGTCTATAGAACAGCATAAAGAAGCAATGAAAATTCAAAAGAGCCAAATACACTCAAACATGGGTTCATTACGTAAAGCTTGATTTTAGATGAATTTTGGTCCTAGTTTCGTATTTTTCTGAGGTCGTATGAATTAGTTATGAATTTCTGAAGTTTAATTCATTTCTAAAAATGGAAAAGGCCGAATTAATCCTGGGCTGACACGTGTCACGCTGTGTCTAGTCCATGTGGCATGCTGACGTTAGCATGACGTCATCATGATGTCATCATCTCGGTTCCGAGCTAACAGGTGGGGTCCAGCTGACGTCAGCATGATGTTAGCAACGTCATCAGTTCCGACAGGTGGGTCCAGGGACTCTTGGGTCACTGACAGGTGGGTTCGGTCAAAGTCAACGTCAGTCAACGGGCGAGTCAATGGTTAATGGTCAACGGTTAGGGTCACTAACGTGTGGGGCCGGGGCTACCGACATCAGCAGCTGATGTCATCGTGATGTCAGCATGACGTCACCCCGGCTGTGTTGGCTCTGACGTGTGGGTCCCGTGTGACATCAGCATGATGTCAGCATCTGACATGTGGGTCTAGAGTGTCTGTGCCACTGACATGTGGGGCTAGGTCAATGGTCAACATCGACCGGTCAATGGTTAACACGGGCTGGGTCCAAACTGGGCCGGTTGGGCTTGGATATAGGCTGGGCTTTGGCCCACCATGTGGCATGTTGTGGCACTGCCACATCACGTCCTTAGGCCTCTATTAGGCTTCGTTTCTAGGCTGTAGGCATGAGCGTGGCTCAGGTGGACCAAGAGGCGCTGGTCTATGGACCTAAGGCAGGGTGCATGGTGGACCAAGTCCACCTCTCTTTCCTCGGGCATGGTCTACGAGCACCGGGTTCATGCGTGGGTGACCGCCGAGGAAGAATCCTCTATTTCCTCCCTAGCGTGCTCCCACTAGCGGCGAGCGCTCGACGAGCCTTGCCAGTGGTGCTGGTGCCCAATCGAGGAGGGGAAAAACTCCCCCTCGCCATGGTGACTATGACAGTGGGGTCAAAGTGGCGGCCAAAGCTTCCTAGGTCTCTGGCCACGGCGAACGGCGGCTCGGCGTGGCAGTGCTCATCGGTGAGCCCATTCCAGCGATGTGGGTGTTCAACTAAGGTGGGCAACAGCTTGGCCTTACCATGGTGGGTGCCCTGGTGAAGCTAGCAAGGTGGCTGGATGCCTCCAGTTGGCTAGCCGTGGTGGCGGTGCATGGCGGAGCTCTGGCCGAGGTCCGGTGCTCGTGGCCAGGGCGCTATGGCTGGCTATTGGGGTCTTGGTCTACGTTGCAGTCCTCTAGGCATCACGGTGTTCCTCTATGGCTGCGTCCTAGTCCGGCGAGGCGGCTGGGTGCACCAGCAGTGCCCGCGCCATGGCGGTGGCGTCGTGAGCACGGTGTGCGCATGCTCTGCTTCGACGTCCGTGGGGCTAGGAGGTGGTTGCGGGTGTGTGCATGAGTGTGCTGTGCTTGTGTACCCAGAGGCTGAGGACGACCTTGGCCTATGCACTCACGGTGTGGAGCGCCATGGCTAGGGTTGTAAAGTCCCGTAGCGAGCAGGGGAAGAACCAAGGGCTCACCTTTAGTGTCGTGGAAGATTGGATGGTGACGCAGTGGCGAGCTGCGGCCATGTAGCTTTGGAAGCAGCGTAGTGTAGTGCAGTGCAGCGCAGCGTCGACATGCTTGATCGGGGCGACGTCCTCTGCTCCGGCGACACCGGTGGCGTCATGCGCTCCTTCTTCTCCCTCTATCCCTCTTCTCTCTTGGCTCGGTGCATAGTGGACGGCCACCAAGTGGCTGCGAGGCGATGGGAGAGCTCTAGGGCACTCGGGGCCAGGGCTTTATAGCCGAACTCCAAGCTCCAATGGCGAACGGCTGGTGATGCACCGTTGGCATTGAACGGCATCGTGGGCTAGGGTGGTTGGCGTGGAGGTTGCATGGGCACGGCGCCAAGGGGGAGACAGGGTCATGCTCCTAGCATGACCCCTAGCCCGCACCTGCCAGCGCTGTCAGGGCTTGGTCGGAGGCGTGAGCAGTCTGGGGAACAAGACAACACTATGGCTGTCGTGTGGCTGACATGTGGGGCCCATGTGGCAGCGGCTGCAGGCGAGGTGAGAGCAGCGTGCGGGCATGAGCGGTGTGCGGGCTGGCTACTGGGCCTACGCTTGGTTGCATGAGTTGGGCCGGATGCGCTCGAAGCAGGGTTGGCCAGTGGGCTGAGCAGGCTTCTTCTTCCTTTCTTTTTCCTTTTTCTGTTTTCTTCTTCTTCTTTATTTTGAATTCAAATTTGGTTTGAAATTTGAATTCCAAATTGGTGTACCTTTTAGATATGATGCCCATATCATTTATATATATATATATATATATATTAGGAATTTATTTATCTATTTTGTATAACAAAAATAGGTGTAGATTTGTTATACACAAATGGAAATAGTTTTCTTTTTAAACATTTATCCTTTGGTTTGAATAATAATTACTTTATGGTGTGTTTCTTTAAAGGAGTTTTCAGGCATTACATAAAGCAAATGAAAATCCAAATCACCATGTGAGTTAACAATATATGATATGTTTCATCTATTAGTATTTAAATAAACATGATTAACAATGGCATGCCATGCTTGTGTGATGACTTAGGTTGGGGTTTGACCTAATGCATCTCTTAGGTTGGGTTTCTATACATGACACTCATCAACACATGGGAGTTTTTAAGAAAAATTTTGTAGTTGGTATTTTTAGTGTATGGATTTTTGGGTTGTTACAGTGGGTTTCATTCAACTCCTTAAAACTTAATGCACAAGTATAATTTAAAGTGTAGAAAAGTAGGAGTTATGCCCCAAGGCTTGCCTAGGTAAAATATAACCAAAAGTTAGTATTCCATCTTTATGTCCTGATCCTTAGCATCATCTTTTCAGCTACTCCGGATGATACCACCGATCCACCATCGACCCTATTATGATATGCAATGCGATGCAGAGATGATGCAACAGTTAATTAACAAGGCAACAACAACTCTTAAATAGAGTACATACTATGAACTAACAAACTAGCTCTAATGACTAATGTACTAATCTATGTATCAACATCATCGAGAAAGGTGTCATTTCCCAACATGTGTTTCTTTATTTCATTTATTTGATTTACTATATATTCAAACTAAGCCTCATTAACTATTCTAGTAAACTAATTATTATTGGGCTACAAAAATTACAGTGAGCACCTAACCATATGATGAACCTACCATAAAAATTTCATAGCATTTGGAGTAAGGAAACTAATTTAATTAATTACAACAACAATAGATTAATTTTTAAGGCAAATTATTTTGCACAAAAGCATATGATTTTATGTATTCATTGTGTAGTACAATCTGTGTAGAGTTCAACAAAATTAGATTTGTCATTTTATGATATTTATTTCATTTATTATGAATTTTACAAATTTTAGCCATTTTAACAAAAAGGACAAAATCCTGAAAAAGAAAAAGGGGCACGCGGGCCGGCTTTGGCCCAACAGGCCCATGCTAGTAGCGCTAGTGTCCCAGGCAGCAACGCAGGCCAGCCCAGGGGGGAAAGCCCCGGGCGCGCTATCCATTTTGCAAAAAGGACCCTAGGTTTTTAGCTAATAAACCTACGATCTAACTCACTATTCAAATGAGTCATCTGTTCTTCACCTAGCACCCTATATTTATGTAAATTCTTGTTTTTGCATGTCTCTAGGAATCCATAGTAGAGTAGCATAGCAGGTCTTGCCCGGCCGACATAGGTTCCGGTTGGGAGGGCTCGATGGCGGCGTGGGGCGAGCGACGAGGCGCACAACACCCCCCGTGTGGAGACAACGTGGCCGTGGAGAGCGTCCTAGGGGGGCAGAGCACCCGACGATGGTAGGGCGCAACTACCCGCATTGGTGTGGTTCACCGGCGGTGGCGCATGCGCTCCGGCATGGGTGCGGCAACACCGGGTGAGCAGAGGGGTAGCGAACGAAGCAAAAGCTAGCTAGGGTCGGTCATGATGATCGATTGGGTAGGAGAAGGTTGGGACAGTGTCGGCCATGGTTAGCGGCCATGACGGCCTAGTTCACCACCGTGGCAGTGGCATTCCAGCTAACTGGCTATGAACTTGGAAGAGCGGAGGGTAGCGAAGGTACCGAGGCATCACCTAGATCTAGCTGCAACGGTTGGTTGGTGAGGCAAAGCCGTAGATGAGGTTGGTCATGTGTGTAGTGGATAATCATGTCCATGGCAGTGGAGAAGGCATTCCCGGTGATCCAACGCCTCTCCGACGATGAGGCCGAGGCATCAACTCAGAGCAATAACACCGAGAAGATCAAAGAAAAAGGGAAGAGGTAGGAGGGTTCATGGTCGAGCTCCGTATGGCACCCATGGTGGCCAGTGGCGATGGCGTTGCTTCATGTACGCTCTCTGGTGGAGGATTTCCACTATGATCTTGTTCCTGAGCAAGCTAGGAACCTAAGGCACTCCAAGCTGGAAGGAATTGAATGAAGATGCTTTGTGCTCAACAAATTTGGAGGAGAGGGGGGATGGTCATGGTGACTGGCGATGATGAAAATGACTTAATGGCCCTGAATAGGGCGGGGCGACCTTGGTAGGCCTCAAGAAGGCAGAGGGTAGGGTAGGTAGCAGAATGTGCGGCCACGACTAAAAGGATGAGAGTGGGGCTGATGAGGACCGAGAGGGACATGGGATGCCAGGCATGGCGCACGTAGGGGTAAGGCCAACGAGGGAAGTGGCCATGCGTATTGATGGCACTTGGCTCGGCGGGCATGGTGAGTAAACAAACATGGTAGCGGCAGCGGGACAACCTATCAAGATGTGGCATCAGTAGCGCGGCCATAAAGGTGAGACTGGCAATGAGGCCAGCATGTAGCATGGCAGCGATGAGGCTAGACATGCACATAGGCGTCCATGAGTGTGTTGTGTACATGTGTTTTGCCCTTTTCTTTCTTTTTATTTTACCAAAATATATAAATAATTATATAATTACAAATATGTCATTATTTCTTTATCACTAATACCCATACACACATGCATATGTTTATTATATGTTTAAACGTATACTTATCTATAGAGATACACTCGGGAAGAAATAAGTTTGTACACTACTTTAATTAGTATAGCAACATGCTTATCAAAACAAAATACGTGAGTGTATATATACCTATATATCTCTATTGGTTTACTAATTTAGACAATTAGCAACATCTAGGCACAAGAAAATTTTCAACAAAGCTCGAATTTAAATTAGATTCAAAAGTTATATATATACATATCGTTCTTATTTAATAAAGTATTTTATTTCATTCTATTTTTGAGTTCTCTTCTTGTCTGGTTCATAAACCCGGGGTCCCTCATGGACTGGCTTCCCAACAAAGCCCCAGCCTAGTAGACAACATTGCGGATGACGCGCAACTCTTGGGCTGGCCCAAATACCTAAATGACAGTCTAGAAGGGCGATCCAATCTCCGATCGAAAGCCCTGGCCAAGGAGGAACGGCGCCCATTTCTGACTCTGGCCTGCCTCTCTGACTGAAGGCCTCACTAAGGAGGAACAACGCTCGCTTCTGACTCCAGCCCACCTCCAGATGGTCTCTCCGACCAAAAGGCCTAGCCAAACACCACTTCTGACTCTGACCCGTTTCTCCGACCGGGGATGCACCAAACCTTTGCTTATAGCTCTTCTCTGACTGGCACAATCAGAGCAGACTAGGACCAACTAACTGAGGACGCCCGCTCAGTGAGGACTAGGAAATAGATGGAGAAAGTAAGGCAGGGCACTCAAGTCAACCACAATACCGAGGACCGTACCTTATACCCCTGCAAGACAGTACACTACAACCTTCCTATCATGTCAAAACCCAAGCAATGTTGTGGGCGCCGACATTTTCCCTATAGTATTGTGGGTGCCATCAACTCCCATACCAGACAAACACGGTAAGGCTCCCCCACATGCCTTTAAGCATCAATAGTGTTGTGGGCGCTGGTATTTACCATACCAGGTGAACATGGTAAAACCCCCTACATGCCTCTAGGCATGGACAGTATGGCAGACACCGACGTCTACCATACCAGAAGAAGACGACACAACCTCCCACATGCATCTAATAATAACAGTGTTATGGGTGCCTACAATTGTCTTGTACCCGATGGTGTGGGCAAAAAGACTTAGCATATGTACACTCTCTCTCTCTCTCTCACTTGTAAGGCCACCCCCTTCATCTATAAAAGGGGATGCGCTCTCTCTCAAAAAAGAGAGGAGGATCAGTCCACAACAACTCGAACAACACACACAATAGGAGAACCACTAGGTTCAAACCTCGAGCACATGCTCAAACACTTAGCACATAGCAGAGCTCCTATCACTCTCGGCCCTTCAGACCAAAGTCCGACTGGACCTCTTGTACCCCACATCTTTCTCCCTTTAGTTTGTAACCCCACAACAAACTTTGAGCACCTAGGCTCAAGAATAAAGTCACCGACCGACTCAAATTGGACATAGGGCACATTGCCTAAACCAGTATAAAGCCTATGTCATTGAGTGCAAGGCCACCTCCGATCACAATGTACAACAAAACTACAAATATTTACATGTTGGTCACTTTCTGCACCGACAGTTGGCGCCATCCATGGGGAAGACGCTGTACGTTCACACTTTTGGTCATCGGATCGCACACTTTTCCACCATCTTCACCATGGTGGGCTCAAGCGATATGACTCGCTTTGGCTCGCTGGAGTTTCCCACACTCCCACCCATTGGGATGTGGGTTCCTCTAGTCTTCGAGCCATCCTAGGCCTTCCTCTTCGGAAGCCTGGACTTCATCACTGGCTGGCTCGGCATACTACAGCTCCACGAGGAGGCACTTGTTCTGGTGCCTATCAAAGGGGCACCCTCCATTGGCTCTAGGACACATGATGACTTCAACGATGAGGCGCCTGCGATTCATTTTGAGCAAACGCTCTGCTCAAACACCGCTATGAGTAATGGACATGCTGTTATTTACTCGCTTTTTACTATCTTCCGCTGTTTATCTGGAGGGACCACATTGTTTGCACCGCAACCACCATATGACTAGTTCCCCTATGGCCTCGTGTCCCCCATGGAGGCATACACTCAAGGGCTCCATAGGATGTTGGTGCCACCCCCTCTTACATTTGAATTGGTGGAAATGGCGAGTTGTGCTCCTGCCACTTTCCACAAACTCCTAGATGATGAGGTGGCAAGCGATGGCTCTAGCATCAGTGATGTGGCACCTAGCCACCGTCTATCCTAGGAGTGCACTATGGCAGGCGCTCCAAGACAACTATCGGTGGTAGCGGAGTCCTTGCAGACTCACACCCCTCTAGACCCTCGTGCGGGGGCCCTTATGCTCATGTAAGAGCACACCGAGGAGCTATGACGATGGCAGTAGGACCAACCACCACTTGCGCCAGCGCGCTCAGTGCAACACATTGCACCCCAGTGCATAACCCAGTGAGCTAGGTCTAGTGTGACATCGTGGACAAGGGGAACGACCCTACACAGTTTGCTCAGGCTAGCCAGAACATCACCACTGTGGTAATGCTTCTGTGTGGTGTTCTCGAGCCCATTGACCCCTAGGAGCTAGTGGAAGCCATCACCGTTCCACAGGCGAAAAGTACCACATCATGACTCTGACTCATGACCTCTCTCCCCACTAGGGAGTGGGGACGCACCAGATGGATCGCTCCATCTACTCACTGCTATAGCCACCAAGCGTGGCACAGGAGGTCACAGATGTGCCATGGTTTGACCCGACACTTGCTCCACACTGACCATCGATACATGAATGGCTCAGTCCACACCAAGATGCTTGTTGCATCATCAGCAACCGACATTAGGCTTGGCATGATGATGACATCCATCGGGCGACAGTGAGGCCAGGCAGCATGGGCCCTGATCAGACCATCGAGGGGAGCGATGAAATGTGCTCTAGGCATGGTCACTGGCTAGACGACCAGAGTCCCCACCTGGATGGCCTAGGACCATGGGCCTTTGGTCGATGCATCCAGAGAGCGTCATTTCCCCAGTGCTTTCGACCGCCCACCAACATCGCCAAGTACACTGGGGAGACGAACCCCGGTATATGGGTCAAAGATTTTTGGCTAGCTTGTCGAGCCAAAGGGGTGAATGATGACCATTTCATCATCCAATATCTCCCCATCTACATTAGGGAACATGTTCAGGCATGGCTTGAATTCCTCTTGCATAGCAGCATCCGTGACTGGGTGGACCTCAAGAGGGTCTTTGTCGGAAATTTCCAAGGGACATATGTCCATCCTAGTAACTCCTAGGAACTCAAGAGCTGCCAATAGGAGCCCAGCGAGTCCCAATGGGATTACATCTTCAGGTTCTCCAAATGATGCAACTCCCTTCCTGATGTTGTCGATGTAGACATCATCAATGCATTCCTCTCTGGGACAACCTGTGAGTCCTTGATCCACAAGCTTGGGTGTCTAAAGCCCTGTACCACCCGTGACCTACTCAACGCTGCCACAAACCATGCCTCTAGTGAGGAGGCAGTTAGAGCGATCTTAAATGGAGGCTAGGACAAAGGCAAGGCCAAGTGCGAGTACTAAGACAAGGGCCCCTCCACGTAGAGGGGCAAGAAGAATAAAAAGGATCGGCGCCGACTGGCCAACACCGTGTTGGTCGCCACAGCTAATCACGCGGGCAAGCAGCCCTAGTGGGGCCTGCCTAACCACTTCAATAAGCTCATGAATAGCCCATGCACCAACCACGCCTACCCCATCAAACACCTCTACAAGGACTACAAGCTCCTCAAACATTTCCTGCGATAGGCCAACGGGCCAAAAGAAGGAGATGGCAAAGAGGCGGTAGCCAAGAAAGGAGGCACGACGGTCAAGGAAGCAGACAACTTCACTGACCCCAAAGAATGCATCATGATCTTTGAGGGATCTAATGCCATCTGCTCCAAACGCCAGCACAAGGTATGCTACAGAGAGGCATGCACCGTCGAGATTGCCATCCCCTCCTTCCTTAGCTGGTCAGAATCTCCGATCACATTCGATTAGAGGGACCATCCCTCCCACATCGCTAGATCGGGATGCTACCCGCTCGTCATCGACCCCATTGTCCACAAGAAGTGCATCACCAAGGTGCTAGTGGATAGAGGCAGTGGCCTCAACATCCTCTATGTCAACACCCTTAATGCCATGCACATCCCCCAGTCAGAACTCTACCTAGCGGGCTCTCCCTTCCACGACGTGATCCTAGGAGCATAGGCATACTCGCTCGGGCAGATCGACCTGCCCATCACGTTTGGTAGCTAGGCCAACTTCTGCTCAGAGGTCTTCACCTTTGAAGTGGTAGACTTCCTAGGGTCCTACCACACTATCTTAGGGTGGCCATGCTACGCCAAATTCATGGCGATCCCCAACTATACCTACCTCAAGTTGAAGATGCCGGGACCAAATGGCATCATCACTGTGGATAGTGCCATCTCGCATGCCTTCATGTGCAACCACAAGCATTTCAAGCTCACCACCACAGTCATCAACTCATCTGAGCTCCCACGGCTTGGGGAGTTGTCAACCCCAGCAGTCCCAGACTGCAACAAACCAACCTCCTCAATGGCCTTTTGCCCACTCAAGGAAACCAAGGCGGTGGGAATCGACCCTACTGAAACTATCAAGATGGTGCAGATCAGGACCCAGCTCCCCACCAAATAGGAATGCAAGCTCATCGACTTCCTGCGTGCCAATCGTGATGTCTTCGCATGGAAGCCATCTGACATGCCGGGCATACCACAGGATATCGCTGAGCACGCACTATGCCTCATCCTAGGCTCAAAGACCGTTAAGCAACACCTCCATCGCTTCGATGACAAGAGGCATAGGGCCATAGGCGAAGAGATCGCCAAACTCCTGGCAGCCGAATTCATCTGAGAGATATTCCACTCCAACTGGCTTGCCAATCCTGTTCTTGTTAAAAAGAAGACTGGGAAATGAAGAATGTGCGTTGATTATACAAAGTGTGTCCAAAGGATCACTTTCCTTTGCCATGCATAAACCAGATAGTCGACTCCACCTTAGGATGTGAGATCCTCTCCTTTCTAGATGCCTACTCAGGCTATCACCAGATTGCGATGAAAGAGTTTGATCCACTTGCAACCTCGTTCATCACCCCATATGGTCTGTACTATTATGTAACCATGTCTTTTGGTCTGAAGAACGCTGGCGCCACCAACCAAAGGTGCATGCAGCAATGCTTCGCTGACCAAATTGACCCGCTCGATCAACCTGATCAAGTCGAGATGCTAAAACCAACAATCGCCATCTATGTTGATGACATAGTGGTCAAAACGGCTTAGGCTTGTGACCTGGTTACAAACTTGGCCAAAATGTTCATGGACCTCCAAAGGTTCAACATCAGATTGAATCCCAAGAAATGTGTTTTCAGGATTCTAAAGGGAAAGCTGCTTGGATACATTGTGTCCGAGCACGGCATTGAGGCCAACCCTGAAAAAATCATGGCCATCTCCAACATGGGCCCTATACGCAATATCAAGGGCATACAAAGGCTCACCGACTGTCAAGCCGCCCTGAGTTGATTCATCTCCCCTCTCGGTGAATGAGGGATGCCACTCTACAAGCTCCTCCAAAAGACGGACGCCTTTGTCTGGATTGAGGAAGCTCAGCAGGCTCTAGAGAGCCTCAAAGCATCACTAACATTGGCCTCAATCCTCATTGCTCCTAAATAGGGAGAACCCCTCCTCCTCTAAGTCACAGCGAGCAACCATGTGGTGAGCACTGCCCTGGTCGTCGAATGGGAGGAGCCGAGACACCACTTTAAGGTCCAGTAACCCATATACTTCGTCGGGGAGGTACTCACCGACCCCAAGGTCCAATACCCCTAGGTGCAAAAACTCCTATATGCTGTGCTGATGGCGACTCGAAAGCTCCTGCACTACTTTACCGACCACAAAGTCGCGGTCATCACTTCATACCCGCTCGGAGACATCATCCACAACCGTGATACCACGGGACGGATCTCCAAGTGGGCACTCAAACTCATGGGCCACGACATCAGGTATTGTGGGGGGTATGACCTCGAATACCTATGATAGACCACATGGGCTACGTCCCTAGGGGTGGCCCAACCCATAAGATGAAGCCTTGCGGGGCATGACTCTATTTGGCACCTCTTGCAAGACACCGAGAAGATATCCTAAAGATACTATGAGATCTATTAGGATATGTATGATCCCAAGATTCCTATAATCTGTTATTACTTTCCGGTTATCTCTCAAATCTAACCAACTTGTAACCCTGCCCCAAACTATATAAGGTGGGTAGGGACCCCTCCAAAGTCACACAATATCATACGATAGCTAATACAAACCAACAGACCACAGAAGTAGTGTATTACGTCATACTAATGACCTAAACCTGTCTAACTCGTGTGTCTTTGTTGCCTTCTTGTTCTTGATCACATGCTTCTCTACCGATCAATCTACCTTCGTGGGATACCCCTTGGAGGACTGCCAATGATATTCTATCGATAGTTGGTGCACCAAGTAGGGGGTGTGCATGTTGATCCATGACAAAATAGATGGGATCTCAAGACTTACGTCCTAGCAAGATTGACTTTCATCTTGCCCGCGATGTCTATAGGGAGATTTGCTACCGAACTCAAGTTGTCGTGTGAAGACCAAATGCCCAGATCAAAAACTCACCGCCCGTCGGGTGCTCACCATCAACGTTGACTAGATAACGCCATACGCCACTGACCAGACTTTCTGTCTAAAGCTAAGTCACACTTTAATATTCTTCTAAATATTCTCCAATATCCGTATATCGCCATAATATTTCTCTAAGCTGTTTTCTCCATATTTGCTCTCCAAATGATTTTTCGAACCCCGAATAGTCATGTTGACGCTCGGATGTCCCTAGAGATGGCCCTATCTCTGGCTTCTCTCTACACGTGCATGAGCGCCTGCCCTCTGTGTTATGGGTGGTCGGCAGTGGCTCCTTAGTGATGCCTGTTCCTCCTACTCATGCATGGGCTCCATGCTTGACGTTATGGACTATGGGCTAGCTAGGGCTGGAGACTCAGCTACACACTAACTGGTCAGGCGGTTTATATTAAATATAAATACATCTTCGCTCCAACTGATTGCCGAGCTACATATGCTATTTTTTCTCCAGAGTTCATATATCTTTACATCATGTACTACCCGTTCTACATATTTGTATTACAGGATCATTGTCCAGGTGATCAGACCACCTAGTGCTTGGACTTCTCCACCGATCAACTGGTTAGACGACTTGGTTCATGGACTCTGTCACCGACTAGTTGATCGGACTATTTGCCGATTGCTTCTACTCAATGCTCACTTCATCACTGATCAGTTGACCAGACTGTTCATCACTCATGCTTCATCAACAGCTACACCAGTTACTCCTCGGTGCTCAGATTCTTTGTGCTCAAGGACTAAGTGTGCCTAGTCAATTACGCCTGCTGTTTGTTGAACAAGATGGCTTTTTCCATAGGCTCTTCATCCCTCCCATAGCCCATCCAGATCTTCATGGTTGGATCGATCTCGTGGATCATCAACACTGATGGAGTCAGAGACCTCCTCGAGCTGGTGCAGATCGATTCTGCGTCGATCACCCCCAAGCCAGCAACTATAGATCTAATCCCAGAACCACCTCCGAGGTCACCTTCATCAAAGACTCACCACCCGCTTCCTTGCTGATTGCCTCTCCATCACCAATCAACAATGACGATCTGATTGCGTCTATCGATCGTGTTGGTCTAAAGCTCGCCGATTGCCTCTCCATCGCCGAATTGGCTCTAGACACTCTAGTTTAGCGCTGACCACCCTCTGATCTAGATCTATCAGAGGCTGCTCGGAAAACTCTAGGGGCTATGGCCCTAACCTTTGAGTTCACCAATGCTGCCACCGCTTACCAAGATGCCCTAAGGGGCAGATTCACCGACCAGGTTAGAGATGTCCATCCTCCCATCAACCAGATTGCCGACCAGCCTCTACTGGCCATCAACATGCTTCACAATGGCCAATGCTCTAGAGCGTCCCTCTAGACCATCCCAAATGAGAATCTAGACTTTGAGTCCTAGGGCTCTACGGAGACCATCACCGAAATGACCACCGAGCTACTTCTTCCCCCTCTGTTCCATGGTGGTGCAATCTTCAACGTCAGCGTTGATAGCCCCCCTTGGAACGGTGAAACTGAGGAAGATCGTGCCACTCATGAGAACCAAAACATCAACCGCGCACAACGCTGAGCAAATGAGAGGACCCTTGTGATGGTTGAGCAGCAACTCGACTCACAAGGAAGGCCACTCTAGCGCAACCTCGACGACGAGTTTCTCCACGTTGATGGCCATGATGTCAACAAGACTCCAAGCACCAACCTGGCTATGGCTGCCAATGAGCTCACCTGGCTCCCACAGACACCGGAGGTCACCAAGGTCGCCATAATGCTTAAAGCGGCGCATTGCCAGGTCAATGAGATCTACTAGGATCAGAGACCTTCTTACTCCACAACCTCGATTCACCGATCAATCGCCACAAGGTCCGATCGCCACCCAAGTCACTTCACCAACCAGCGTCGTGCTGATAGGCAACCCCTCTAGGATGGAGCTAGGGGCAACCGCATTGAACATCATCGCCAACTTGACCAGGAGGTTGACCAGGACATTCGAGTGCACCTCAACAATCTCCGAGATGCATGATGATGTATCAACGAACGCTGCTTCGATCACCATGAAGATGAAGTACTCCGCCGCTAGGAGTATGAGCAAGAGCATGGTAACCCAGACTTAGCTCTCAAGCTGCTCGCAGATGGCAACACTATAGATGATGGTGCCAACAACCCTGAGGGGCCCCTAGCATTCACAAGGGCGCTTCGAACACTTTAGTGGCCTCGTGGTTTCAAAATCACTAGGGTTGAGCCCTATGAATGAAGGATGAACCCAACACAGTGGCTATAGGCTTACGCCACTGCTGTGCATGCTGCCGAAGGAGACACCAGTGTCATGGTAAACTATCTTCCCATCATGCTCATGCCAGCTACCATGAGATAGTTTACAAGCTTTGCCTTGGACTCCATCGGATCCTGGGAAGAGCTAAAGAAAGTCTTCACCGACAATTACATGGCTACATGTACTCGGTGGGGCACCAAGCATGATCTGAACCACATCAACTAGAAGCCATTTGAGCTCCTCCATAGCTACATCCAATGCTTTTCCAAGATGAGGAACTCTATTCCCAACATCACAGAAGTTGAGGTCATCACCGCCTTCATCCGAGGACTCCACCACCGTGAGCTTCGCTCCAAATTCAACCACAAGCCGCCCATAGGGATTGGCGAGATGATCATGACTACCAACAAGTACGCTGACGCTGAGGAAGCCAAGGTGCAGTTCAATGAGGACGCAGGTACTCATCGCCCAACACGCCGCTATGATGACCGCCCTAATGACCAACGCCACCACGACTGCCACTACGATGACCATAGTTACCATCATGACAGCGGCCATGATCGGCCTAAAGGACCCATGTCTAGCCAAAATCACCGCCGCCATCCAGACCACATCATCACCACCATTAATGAACCTCGGGCCAAGCACAACTATGATGAGCAATACAAGAAGATCCTCAATGGCCCATGCCCTCTACACAAGAATGCTAAACATAAGATGAAGAACTACCTCGGCTTGGCTAAGGAGTTCTAGGATAAAAAGCTAGACGATGACACCAACGATGGAGACAGAGGATGCTGACCACCTAGGGGCAATGGCAATGCCTTCTAGGACCATGACAAGGTGGTCGCCACCATCTTCGAGGGCCTCACCTCCACCGAGAGCAGAAGGCCCAGTGGGTGCTCGCCATCACTATAGAAGACGCCGTTGTCAACCCCAGCTATTGCCCATGGTCCAAGGTCCCCATCACCTTCAGCAGGGCTGACCAATGGGTGGACATCCCCTACATAGGGTGTTTCCCCCTCGTCCTTGATGCAGCTGTCTAGAAGGTGCTTTTTAAAAAGGTGCTCGTTGACGGTGGGAGCGCTCTGAATCTCCTCTTTGCCGAAGCTCTAAAGGAGCTAGGCCTTGGGTTAATAGATCTCACACCCTTTGACTCTTCCTTTTAGGGTGTGGTACCTGGCAGGGCCTCCAAACCGCTTGGAGAGATCACCCTACTAGTACAGTTCGGCACGACATGCAACAACAGCATCGAGCACATCAACTTCTATGTCGCCAACTTCAACACCGCCTACCACACCATACTTGGTCGGCCAGCTCTAGTCAAGTTCATGGTTGTACCGCACTACCTGTATCTAGTGCTGAAGATGCCTTCACCTGCAGGCCAACCTCTCCATCGCCTACGCCTACAAGATAGAGAGCCTCACCCTTGCTAAAGCCACTAACCTCTCCATCTAGTGGCTAGCATGGTCACCAAAGCCAAGACGGTGCCCACCGATGACATGGAGATCCCAGAGCTAGAGCCTCCTCGCGCCTCCGCCAAGTCCAAGGAAATCAAGGAGGTCGGCCTCGGCCTCGATGACCCCTCCAAGACTATGAAGATTGGGGCTCACCTTGACCCCAAATAGGAAAGTCTACTCATCTCCTTCCAACATGCCAACACTGACATGTTTGCTTGGAAACCTACAGACATGTCGAGGGTACCACGAGAGAAGATCGAGCACTCCTTGATTATCTCACCGACCACCAAACCAATCAAGCAGAAACTCCACCGATTCGCGCCTGACAAGAAGGAGGCTATTAGGGTAGAAATAAAATGGCTCTTAGCTGCTAGATTCATAAAAGAAGTGTATCATCCTGGCAAACCCTGTTCTAGTTCAAAAAAAGAATAAAGAATGGAGAATGTGCATTGATTACACTGATCTTAACAAACACTACCCTAAAGACCCCTTTGGTCTGCCTTGGATAGATGAGGTTGTAGACTCCACCGCCGGCTATGAACTACTCTCCTTCCTTGACTGTTACTCTAGCTATCACCAGATATCCCTCAAGGAAGAAGACTAGATCAAGATGTCGTTCATCATGCCCTACGGTGCGTACTGCTATACCACCATGTCCTTCGGACTCAAGAACGCTGGGGCGACTTATCAAAGGGCTATCCAGATGTGCCTCGATCAATAGATCAGCCACAATGTCGAAGCTTACATCAACAATGTGGTTGTCAAGTCTAATACCGCTGATGATCTTATCGCCAACCTTGAACAAACGTTCACCAACCTTAAAAGGTACCGATAGAAGTTGAACCCTTCAAAGTGCATATTTAGAGTTCCATTCGATATACTCCTAGGCTACATTGTCAGCGCACGAGGCATTGAGCCCAACCCTAACAAGGTCTTTGCCATCACCAAAATGAAATGGCCAACATGCGTTAAGGATATACAAAAGCTTATAGGCTGCATGGTTGCTTTAAGCCGCTTCATATCGTGCCTCGGCGAAAAAGGGCTACCGCTCTTCAAACTTATCAAGGCCTTCGAGCACTTTTCCTGGTCGAAAGAGGTAGACACAGCCTTTGAGCAGCTCATGTTGTTCCTAACAAAGCCTTTGATCATGATGGCGCCATGGCCATATGAAACTCTCCTGATCTACATCACCGCTACTTCTTGCATCATTGGCACAACCATTGTGGTCGAACATGAGGAGCCCGGGCACACCTATAAGGTGCAATGTCTAGTGTATGTCATCAGTGAGGTTCTTAATGAGCCCAAGACTCATTATCCCTAGGTCCAAAAGCTGTTATACGCTGTCCTGATTACCTCGCTCAAGCTCCATCACTACTTTGAATATTACAAGATTGCTATGGTCACTGAGTTCCCTATAGGGGACATCCTCCGCAACAAAGAGGCCAATGGCCATATCATCAAGTGGGCTATCAAGATCAGCACTTACTCTATTGAATTCAGAAGCAGGCCCACCATCAAGTCTTAGGCGCTTGCTAATTCTGTTTTTGAGTGGACCGAGATCCAAGAGCCCATCGCCACCACCTGCCCTGAGCACTGGGTGATGTACTTCGACGGTGACCTTAATGTCAACGATGCTAGTGCGGATATTTTGTTGATTACGTCGACCAAGGATAAGCTCCGATATGTTCTCCGGATACACTTTCCGGCCTCCAACAACACCGCCGAATATGAAGCATGTCTCCATGGACTCCATATAGCCATTGAGCTCAGCATCAAACACATCATGGTATACGGGGACTCCGCACTGGTCATCAACCAGCTCAACAAAGATTGGTCTAGCTCCAGTGAGAAGATAGATGCATATTGAGCCAAAATCAGGAAGCTTGAAGGGAAGTTCTACGGTATCGAGTACCACCACGTGGTACGTGATCAAAATTAGCTCGCCGATCATCTATCCAAGCTAGGCTCCTCTCACGCCGTGATTCCACTGGGGTTTTTGTTCAAGATCTTCTGGCGCCATCCATTAAGGAAGAAAGGAAGTTTAGGAAGTTCCTCCAGCCGAGCAGTTGGTACTTACGGTACCTTCGCCGGTCGTCGATTGGAGGGAACAGTTCATCAAGTACCTCTCCAGTGCCAAAGTACCAGCCGATAAGACTAAAACCGAATGCCTAATCCGTCGAAGCAAGCATTATGTGCTAGTGGATGGTAACTTGATGAGGAAAAGTGCCAAGGAAGGGATACTGTAAAAATGCATCACCTAAGAAGACAGAGTGAAGCTACTTCTCAAAAATCATTCTAGTTCTTGCGGCAACCACATGGCCTCGAGAACACTGGTCAGCAAAGCTTTCTGAGCTGGTTTTTACTGGCCCACGACCATCTCCGATGTAGAAGACCTTGTTCGACGATGTAAAGGTTGCCAATTTTTCGCCAAATAGATACACATGCTGACATAAGAGCTGCAGACCATCCCAGCTTCCTAGCCCTTCGCATGCTGGGGACTGGATATGAATGGGCCTTTAAGCCAGCACCAGGTGGTTTCTGGTATGTATATGTCGCCATCGACAAGTTCTCTAAGTGGATCGAGTATAAACCACTCGTCTCGGCTACTGTAAAGAAAGCAGTCGAGCTCTTCGAAGATATCATCCACCGATTTGGTCTCCAGAATAGCATCATCACCGACCTCGGAACTACATTTATTGGCCATCACTTTTGGGACTTCTACAAAGACCAGTGCATCTCTGTCAAATACATCTCTGTTGCCCACCCTAGAGCCAACGGCCAGGTCGAACAGGCGAATGGCATGATCCATGATGCCCTCAAAAAGAGCTATATCAGAAAGAAGAAAATCATCCAGGCAGATGGCTCAAGGAGTTACCATCTATAGTCTGGGGACTACGCACTCAAGCTAGTCACAGCACTGGTGTGTCTCCATATTTCTTAGTTTATGGCTTAGAAGCCATATTACCAATGGATATTGCCGTCCGAGCACCTAGGGTGGAAAATTATGATGAAGAGCAAGCCGTAGTTGTTCGGATAGAGGACATCGATAGGGCCAAGGAAGAATGCCTAATCACTTGCATCCGCACAGCCAAATATCTAGAAGGCTTGCGGAGGTACTACAACCACAACATCAAAGGTGGTTCATTTGCTATCGACGACCTCATTCTCTGCAGAAAACAAAAAACCAAAGGAATGCACAAGCTCTCCTCCCCATGGGAAGGGCCTTATGTCATCAAAGTGGTTACTCAACTAGGGTCATATTACCTATGTGACTTAGACAGAATCAATGTCCCCAATTCATGGCACATCGAGCACCTTATACATTTCTATCCTTGAAACACTCTAGATATGTACTCTCCATTTCATGATGGATAAAGTTTTGGTCTCCATAATTTGTCTCCATTATTTCTCCTTTATGGTTTCATCTCCACTTATGGTCGCTAAGCTTTCAGCTACTCCATGATGAACTCTAGTATGAAATTTCCAACACATATCGCCGACCACATTTCTCCAAATCTCCAACATTTTCGCCGAACATGTTTCTCCAAATCTCCAACATTTTTGCCGAACACGTCTCTCCAAATCTCCAACGTTTTCACCGAACATGTTTTCTTCAAATTGCCAACGTATATCGCCGAACACGCTTTCTCCAAATCGTCGAACACATTTTCTCCAAATCGCCAACATATGTCGCTGAACACGCTTTCTCCAAATCACCGAACATGTTTTCTCCAAATCACCAACGTATATCACCGAACACACTTTCTCCAAATCGCCGAACACATTTTCTCCAAATCGCCAACGTATTTCACCAAACATGCTTTTCTCCAAATTTCTAAGATATTTCGTCGATCAGCAAGCAGCATATGTTCTGCTCTGTTCTCTATGGAAAAGACCCAGTCTCTGATCTCTCCCTACACGTGCCACGGGCTCCGCGCTCTGTGTTATGGGTGGTCGGCTGTAGTTCCTTGGTCACGCCTGTTCTCCTACATGTGCACAAGCTCCGCTTTCAACATTATGGACTATGGGCTAGCCAAGGCCGAGAGCTCAATAAAGAACTAACTGCTCGGACGCCACTTACACTATGTTAATCTCCAAGTTATTTCACCAACCATCGAGCAGCACATGTTCCGCGCTATGCTCTATGGAGAAGACCCAGTCTCTGATCTCCCTACATGTGCTACGGGTTCTGCGCTCTGCGTTATGGGTGGTCGGCTGCGGTTCCTTGGTGACGCCTATTTCTCCTACACATCCACGGGCTCTGCACTCGACGTTATAGACTATGGGCTAGCTAAGGCCAAAGAGTTCAGTAATGAACTAACTGCTCGGTTGCTACTTATACTATGTATAATTGCATTGGGTTGTTACTACAACGATTTTTCACCACAAATATGAACAAGTCACATAAACATACACTTCATAACATTTATACAAATACATAAATGTTTTCTGCACTCCCACGTGCTCTAACTACCTTCTCTAGATGTTACAGATGATAATCTCCGAGCAGATCACCAAGTTTCACCATCACCATCCATTTCACCAAATAGGTTGATGTCGTCGGCAAGCTTTTTCGCCGCGTCCTCCACCTCATCCTCTAGCTACTGGGTCTCTGCCTCACCCATCCCTTCGGCGCATTCAGCCCCTATTGCATGAAGGTCAATGGATTGATAGTGGGACCGAACCACCGCAAGGGCATGAGTAATGCCAGTAACAATGGCATCACGGTTGAAGCTCTTGAAGTTCTCCCATGCTGCCTTGCACCTCTGGATGATGGTGTCCGAACGTTGTGGCCTACCATTGGGCTGAGGAGCCACCTCTAGGTCGACGTAGTTGAGCACCGGTTTAACTCCAATGACTATGGCGTCGAACTTGTCCCTTTGGGTCCTAGCCTCCTACACCAGCACATCAAACTATGCCTTGACTTTATGGCGGTACCCTACAAGCATTACAAGGTTCCATCAAACAAGAAAACCACTTTAGCAGTAACTCCAACCAGGAAGTGTTCACCTTTTAGCTCCTTGGCCAGTTTGTCTGCTCACTCTCACTCCTTCACCTTCTCCTCTTGGAGTTGTTCAAGGACCTGCGCAGCTGGCCAAGCTCTGTGTCTTGCTCTACAAGCACAATAGTCATCACCAAAGATATAGCTATTCAGCAATACAAAGCACATTTGCCGATATGACATACCTTTCTTCTGCTCAGAGACTTTCTGTAGCTGCTCCAACTACTTGGACGCACCCATCCGTTGCTTAGAGACATTGGCTAGTTGCTCGGACTTGCTCTGTAGTTGATCAGACATGGTAGCCAGCCGCTCAGATAGGATACCCTTCTGGTATTCTAGGTCCCATGCATTGGACTTTACAAGGTCTCGCTCGCGCTGGGCCTTCTGGATGTTTCTTTCCATCAAGTTCTTCGCCGCCTTGAGTTTTTTGTTCTCCTCGGCAAGGGGCTCCATCCTCTTTATCAGCTAGTGCCATTGCTCAGTAGTCCAAGTTATCACGTGCAAATGCACAATGATAATGATGAACTTCAATCTCCAACATCAAAGACAAGCACTCCTAATGAAGTACTAACCATGATTTGTTTCATCACCCCACCAAGGGCAGACTTCAGTCTCCTCATCTCCCTTGTGGTGTCCTTCTCCTCGACAACCACCATCTCCTCACCGCGCTTCTAGAGGATTCGGACATATTGAGGTCGAGGTTCATCACGCTCGATCTCTTCCACCTTGTCCTCCTCCGTTGTAGTTAGAGCCACCACCTAGGGGCTCAGTGGCGACACTTGGGGGCTCAATGGCCCGATAGCATCTCCGACCATGCCTTCCAATGCCTCAGGCAACACCATCCGCTTCTCTGGCGCCATAGGCCCCTCTGTGCCAAGCACCGGTGCGGCATCGGTGGCTCCAGCCTCTGCTCTCGAAGATCCAGTGTTTCTACTATTGCCCTAGGCACCGTTGCTGACTCATCCGCTATCGGCGCCAACTATTCATCGCCACCAAGTACACCAGTAGTCGTGGCTAACTCCTTCGTAGACCACCAAGCACTTGGGGACTCTAGAATGGGGTCTACCACCACCTCCTCTATTGTGGGACCCACCGTCGTTTGCTTGATAGGCTGGACAAGTGGGGTTGGATCCTCCACATGTTTTGCACTACGCTAGTTCAGCTCATCAGTCACCAAAAAAGCTAAGGAACAAGGGCAAAGTGACTCCAAGACAAGGATACTTACCGTTTGGTCTGCTGATATAATTTCTTGAACCGGCAGTGCCTGCCCGAACCTCCAGCCGTGGTCTTGGGGTCGATGCTTGCGTCCTGGGGTGGAGGTCCTGCCATTTCCACCATCGGCCTTTGCTCTACCTGCCGCTCTAGGATTTCCCCTGCCTGCTGCTCATGGACTCCCGTCTCCTGCTACTCGGGGGCTCCTATCTCTTGTTGCGCGGGGACTCCCCTCACCCACTACTCGGGGACTTCTTCACCTCCCATCGCTTGTTCCTCTGCGTGCGTCCTACACGGAGGTGCTTCAGTGCTCGGTGGAGAAGCCATAGGACTTTTGTCGTCATCTGACCACTCAAACACCGTGGTCCTTCACATTCGAGTGGTCTGGTCACCACCAAGCGAGATGCCACCTAGTTTGAGGGGAGCAGCAGCCATCGTTTTCCTCTTCTTTTGGGTCGGCTCGTCTGCCACTGCCCTCTTCCCCTAGATTTTCTCCAACACCAGGGATGGACTCTCCGACGAGATGCTGACTGCTCCCTCCTCAGGCTATAGCGATGGTTGGGCGTCTATTCTCTTCGGCCATTTGCTCCTCGGCACGCCTGAGAAGTACACCACCCTATCTTATGAGTGGATCTTCGCATAAGTGAATCAGTCCAATGCTTAGAAATGACAAAAGGTAAAAAGCATTAGGAACATACAACTGAGATATTTACCTGAGGAGGTAGATTCTTGTAGTTAAAGGGCTTCATATACCCTAACATGTTGAATGACGCAAATAGAGCGAATAGCTCTGCTGCCTGCTATTCCATAACATCCCTCGACAACATCTCTGGCCTCTCCCAGGTACCATCAGTCTCCCCCTTGAATTCAAAGGCGAGGTGGGCTCTCTCCTTACAGGGCTGAACATGGTGCACTATAAAGCTCACCGCCACCAATCCACCGTTGGTCTTTACACCCTTAATTAAGCTAAGGAGCTCCCTCACTTTCTCCATATTAGCACTACATGGCATCTCCGACCAACTCTTCTAGCTCTCTAGGATGTGGTCGGTGTCGCAGCAGACGCCTGGGTGGCTCTGCCTCATGTAGAACCACCTAGCATTCCACCCCTTCAGTGACGTGTTCAGCGGCACAGAAAGGTACTCCCCCACCATTCCATCGCGCAACTGAAGGTACACTCCACTGACCACCTTGGAACCACTGCCGCCTCTTTTCTTTAGCCAAAACAGGTGGATGGAAGAGGTTGAAGTGGGGAAGGATTGTGAGATATGCCTCATAGAAATGGATGAAGATAGAGATGTGTAAAATGGTATTTGGGTGGAGATTGCATAGACTAACCACCCAAAGCTCCAACAAATCCCTCAGGAATGGATGAATAGGAAATCCCAACCCATGCCAGAAATAATCCTCAAATACCACCACTTCATCGGTATGAGGTGTTGGGAAAGGCTCACCGAGGGCCAGCTGCCATCCAGTGGTAGCGTGGTCAGGAAGAATGCCAGCTTCCACCAATCTATTGAGCTCCGCTTCTCTTGTTCATGATGGCACACACTCTTAGTCACGCTGGGCTTCGGCGCTCGCCTTCTTGGCGATCATTTTGTTTGATTTGGCAGCTCCCTTCTTTGGTGCCATCTCTCATATCTGATTAGGGTTTGGTGGCGGAAGCAAGTGTGGATGCAAATCTGGAAATGTGAGGGCTGAGGAGGAAGATGAAATGGCAAAGTGGCAAAGGTGGGAACGTAGGATGCGGCGACATGGTTATAAAGCACTTTCCCCACCCTTTCGCATTCGAGGGTTTTTGGGGAACCATTCCCACGATTTACGCCACCCCAAATTCTCTGCAACAGCAAGTTGATCCGTTACCTGGGCTTTTGTGCGACCGCGGCCCATATCACTGATTTATCTCTGTAATTTGTTATGACCCACCAAATTTCCGCCGACTTCTCTACCAATCGTTACGGCTCAGTAATTACTACTGTATAGCTGTTACTCCGATATTTTCCTTGTGTTTGTTTTTCTCCAAGACTTCCTCTTATGGCTCGGGGACTGCGTCAGCATTACGTCTTGGTTCCTCTCTGCTTAGGGGATTTTACTTCAGTTAACTATTGTTTCTGACCCTAGCACCACGTGACCATGTCACCTATTGTCAGGCTCGAGGACTAAGTGGGCACACTTCACCTTGCGGTGAATGTGCTTTTCGGGGCTACACCCGAGGATTGGTTGCCTACTCAGCTGGTCTTTTATTTTTTCTACTTTAGACCCTGGCACCACATGACTACGTCATCTACTATCAGGCTCGGGGACTAAGTGGGCACACTTCACCTCGCAGTGAATGCGTTTGCTTTATTCTAGTAGACTCTATGCCTCTTGAAGTAGAAGAAGACTATCTCCTTTTCCCATGGTCGGATTGTACGTGGGCACACTTGGTCCACTATGAAGAAATTTTTGTTTCTGAACTTGAGCTCCTTACACCCTTATGGCAAGACATACTTGGGTTATGCTACTCAGCTATGGTTCATGTTGCTCGGTGATGGTTCACGCTGCTTGGAAACTGCTCACAACTGCTCGACAACTCATCATGATGGTTGGGCCATGAGTTTGACTGCTCGGCTTTGTTCGCACTTGCTCAGACAAGCTCAAGACGGTGTTGCACAATAGGTACAAGGCACTCGAGGACTAGCTGTGGTTGTATGACCCTAGATACCCATGGCAGACCACATGGGCTATGCCCCTAGGGGTGGCTCAGCCCATAAGACGAAGCCTTACGGGGCACGACTCTGCTCGGCTCCTCTCGCAAGACACCGGGAAGATATCCTGAAGATACTATGAGATCTATTAGGATATGTATAATCCCAAGATTCCTGTAATCTGTTATTACTTTTTGGTTATCTCTCAGATCTAACCGACTTGTAACCCTGCCCCTCGGACTATATAAGGTGGGCAGGGACCCCCTCCAAAGTCACGCAATATCATACGATAGCTAATATAAACCAAGAGACCACAGGAGTAGGGTATTACGTCATACTGACGGCCTGAACCTGTCAAACTCGTGTGTCTCTGTTGCCTTCTTGTCTTGATCACACACTTCTCTGCCGATCAATCTACCTTCGCGGGATACACCTCAGAGGACTGCCAATGATATTCTGTTCATAGGTATATCCCCCGTACCGCTATTAAATCTTAGGCTCTTGTGGATTTTATCACCAAATGGATGGAGGTCTAGCTACCGATCCTAGACATCACCCACGAGTACTGGACAATGTACTTCAATGGGTTTGTAATGGTACCCAGCTCGGGGGCTAGAGTGGTTCAATCTCCCCCAACGGGAGTAGGCTCCTCTACACCATCTGCCTCCATTTCTTGGCCTCAAACAACACCATGGAATACGAGGCCCTCATCAATGGGCTACGCATCAACATCGAGCTTGGCGCTACGCAACTCTACATCCATGGTGACTCAGAGTTGGTCATTGACCAAGTCATAAAGGAGTCCTCCTACAAAAGCCCCCTCATGGTAGCATACTGCTAAGAGGTGTACAAGCTCGAGGACAAATTCTAGGGGATTGAGTTGCATCATGTCCCCCGAAAGCACAACGATGCCACTGATTTTCTCACAAAATTGGCCGCCAGGCGGGATCCATCTTCGAGTGGGATCTTCATCAACGATCTCCATGAGCCATCCGCCCACATCCTAGTTGGTCTAATCTAGACACACCTCGATGCCAAGCTAGAGCCCTTGGGCTCTGACCCTAACGCCAAGCTGGCGCTCTATCGTACCCAATTTTGCAAAGCAAAACCAAGTACTCATATATGTGCGCCCAGGATGTCCAAACACACACATATATCACAAATTGCAGTAGTATCAAAGTAAAGTACTTATTACATCGCATATCTCATCATAAAGTTAAATACAAAGTTTGCTCGAAGGCAATATTATTACAAACACAGCGGAAAAACTAGCCTAACTGCCACAGGGACTCCAACTGGTGAACGTCTTCCTAGTAGTCCTGGACATCCTCCGGAAACTCTTCATATCCATTATCTGTTACCCATCCGGGATTTTCATTTGATGTAAAGCAAGTGTAAGCTCACCATGCTTAGCAAGTATAACAAAGGAATCTATGAGGCTCAAATAGGCTTGACACTATTTGACTACGGTTCACAATTTTAGTTGATCAATTTTTAGTAACCTGAATTACTACTTTAATGAACAGTCCCAATTCCCAAGTGGTATTAAAGTATCATCTAGCTTTGTCTCAATTCCCAACCATCCATCATCCACAGTAACCACTAATCTCGAAGGATCTAGATCGCTCGTATCCATGAGCATGGCTATTATAACAGGTTAATTATTTCTGCAAAAATTGTACATCTTTACCCACCGAGCCGTGATTCCCAATGCCAGGGTTCGCGAGACCCACAACACCTCTTCCCAGGAAGTGTGGCAGAGTTTCACTATGAAACCCTTAGCTAGTTGCACTAACAAATCGTAGCCACAAAGGAATGGCACACGTGGGCATCGTAGCACGGTGCACACCCTAACAGAAAAAGGAAAGATACCCTCTTACCCCTTACTGGAGCTACAGATGAGCTAGTACAAACTAGATAATAGGATAAAGTCAGAGCCATTTGACACTCGGGGTTGTACGGTCCCTCCTGGGTTGCCGCTTCAGGATAAAGTCCTTATGGAGAGGCACTAGAGTACTCAACCCCATACTCCAGCCCCTTATCTGTTGCTAAAAAGTTCCATTTTATCACATTGCATATAGTCTTTAAATATGTTTAACAATTACTTCATGTTAAGCGCTGCAGCATCTATCCAAAATGCCTACCCAATAAACCCAGGTATCAAGGATATGTGGTACAATGAATCATCTAGGTAAAGTCCTTAAAGGCAATTCAAATTAAACTCATGCATGAATGTAAGTGGTAGTAGTTCATAGGTAACAAGGGGCCTTTGGTACACTTGCCTTCCTCTAAGTCATCCTGGGAGTACTGTTGATCCTGTTGGGGGTCCTCAGTCACCTCGAATGGCTCACCCTCTAATCGTGATCCAATCATCAATCAAGCATCATTCCAATCATTAAATGCATACAAGATAGAACTCTATTAGAACAGTACACCAAACAGTGAAAACATATGTTGAAAAGCTTACAGATTTGTTCTACGCATTTCTACGAACACATGAGCGAAAGAATCACTCAAATCGGACTTAAAACATGAAAGTTATGCATGAAATAAGATGTAATGGCAATTCTGTAAATAAACTAACCTATTTTCGAATTAAAATAATTAAAAATCTGAATTTAAATGAAATCTGGACCGGCTTACTATTTCTGGAAACTTCAGGGACCTGAATGAATAAAAACAGGACTAAATAAAAATTAGTTTGAACTGGACTGGACCGCGGGTTGATTTCTAGAAAAAGCGGGGGCTTTTCTGCAAAACACGCTCGGTTGACTGGGGTTTGACCCGACGGCTGACCGGGCTACTGACTCATCGACACGCGACGGCTGTTCATTGGGCGCGGTGCACCACGCGGGCGTGGGCACGCTGACGTGGGCGCTGATGCGGCCACGGTGGACTGAGTCCATGGTCCGCTGTGGACCGAACCGGTACCAGCTAATCTGGACCGTTCCTTGAAGATCTGACGGCGCAGGGTGAGTGCGGGGCAGCAGGTCGCCGGGGAAGAAGGACCCGACGGCGGCGCCATGGCCGGCGTGAATTGGAATCACCGGAACGGTGCTCCACGGCGTGAAACCGAGAATGGAAGGTACAGGGAGGGTCGCGAGCTCACCGTGAGTCAGATGGGGGCGTTCATGGCGTTCGGGACGAGCTCTAGACGCGGTGTCGATGGCGGTGGGGCTCTGGAGAGAGAAAGAGAGGGCGGGTGAGATGAAATCCGGGGGAAGCGAGGCCAAAACGTGAAATAAGCAGTACCTACGGGCGCGTCAAGTCGTGGCGGGGCTCACGGATGCGTCGGCGTCGAGGTTTTCGCTCGGGAATGAAGGATTCACCGGTGGCGATGGTTCTCGGCTACGAGGCAAAGGATGGGGAGAGAAGGCAGGGTTAGCTCGGGGTTTTATAGGCCGGGTGGTGCACGGAATAAGGAAGGGGAGCAAGTGGATTCGGTCACCTACCAAGCGGGGGCGACGACGGCGGCCTTCCCTGCATGGCCGCGCCATCGGCGGCCGAAGAAAGGAAAACGCCGGGGGAAAAGAAAGGAAGCTTGGGGAAGAAGAAAGGAAAGAAGGAAAGGGCGCTGACCGGTGGGGCCGGGGCACAGTGAGAGAGAAAGAGAGAGGGCGAGCGATGCGGTGGCTTCGGGTGATGAAGGCCGAGCGGTGGGCCGAGCTAGCGGGCGCTTGGCTACGTGCTGGGGGAAAAGCCGAGCAGGCCGGGGCGCCAAACTGGGCCACGCACGGTGCGGGCCAGTGCGGGAAGGGAGCAGTGGGCCCAAGCGAGCAGGCCACGTGGTGCAGTTGCGGGCAGGCCACCAGGACAGGCCGCCGAAGCAGGCCAGCGCGGGAAAAAGAAAAGGAAAAGGGGCTGGGCTGGTTCGGTTGGGCCAAAATGGAAGAAGAGGAATTTTTTTCAAAGTCCAATCATTTTCCAAATCTATTTCCTCTATTTCCCAGATTTAAGTCAAATTCAAATGTGATTTGAATTCAACTTCAATTCATCTAACCCTACACTCATCCAAAACCAATATGCACCAGCATGAATGTAGCAAACAAGTTTCTAAACCTTATAGTTTATTTTATTTATCCACTATTTATTATTTGGCCTAAGTTAAAATACCTAGGAAATGTATTAAAGGATAAGAATAAATTGCTAATTTGTGGTAAAAATTTTGGGTGTTACAAACCTACCCCCCTTAAGATGAATCTCGTCCTCGAGATTCGGATGGTTCAAAGAGATTGGGATAGTCAGTTCTCAGATCTTCCTCTCTTTCCCAAGTTACCTCATCCACAGAGTGTCTGTTCCACTGAACCTTGCACATTCTTATTATCTTGCTCCTTGTGATTCTCTCTGCTGTTTCTAGGATTCTTACTGGATATTCTTTGTATGATAGATCCCCTCGGATATCCAGTTCTTCCAAAGGTAGTTGTTCCTCAGGTACTCTCAAACATTTCTTAAGTTGCGACACATGGAAGACATCATGAACACCTGAGAGCTGCTCTGGTAATTCTAGCTGGTAGGCAACTTCTCCTCTCCTGTTAATGATCTTGAATGGTCCCACATACCTAGGTGATAGCTTTCCCTTGGTATGAAATCTCTTTACTCCTTTCATGGGTGAAACTTTGAGATAGACAAAGTCACCAATTTCAAATGCCAAATCTCTTCTTCTTGTGTCCGCATAGCTTTTCTATCGGGACTATGCAACCTTTAGGTTTTGCCTTATTGTTTGCACTTGTTTTTCTGCCAGTTGCAAAACATCTGGTCCAAAGACTTGGCTTTCCCCCGTTTGATTCCAAAACAATGGTGTCCTGCACTTTCTGCCATACAATGCCTCAAACGGTGCCATTTTAAGACTCTTTTGGTAGCTATTATTGTAGGAGAATTTGGCATAAGGTAAACTCTTATCCCAACTTGTCCCATACTGCAGAGCACAAGCTCTCAGCATATCCTCTAAGATCTGATTTGCCCTTTCAATCTGTCCATCTGTTTGAGGATGGTAAGCTGAGCTGAAGTTCAACTTCGTATCCATTGACTCATGCAATTTCTACCAAAAATGTGATGTGAACTGTGTACCCCTATCCGAAACAATCTTCTTTGGTATACCATGTAAACATACAATCCTTTCCATATATAACTCTACTAACTTTGCACTCGAATAAGTTACCTTGACCGGAATGAAATGGGCCACTTTTGTCAATCGGTCAACAATCACCCAGATAGAGTCAAATCCTCTCTGTGTACGGGGTAATCCAACTATAAAGTCCATTCCAACTTCTTCCCATTTCCACTCAGGTATCTTCATAGGCTGTAGTAAACCTGCTGGCCTCTGATGTTCTGCTTTCACTCTTTGGCACGTGTCACATATAGCCACATGTTCTGCTACGTCTCTCTTTAGTCCATACCACCAGTACCTCTCTTTAAGATCAAGATACATTTTAGTACTTCCTGGGTGTATGGAATAGGCTGAGTCATGAGCTTCCCTCAAGATAGACTCCCTAATAGATTTTACTTCTGGCACACAAATCCTTTTACCGAACCATACTATCCCTTGATCATCCATATGGAATCCTGGGGCTTTACCAATCACTATACGCTCTGCAATATCCTTGATCCTCTCATCACCCATCTATCCTTTACGAATCTCTTGTTCTAGAGTGGATTCTACCTCTAACTCCATGGTGTTGGCCACAATACCCAAATTCAAGTATTTGAACTCCTCACACAACTCTTTAGGTAGTTGAGTTGTATAGGCCATGTTCACATAACTCCTTCTACTCAAGGCATCTGCTACAACGTTAGCCTTTCCCGGGTGATAGTGAATATCCAAATCATAATCCTTGATTAACTCAAGCCATCTTCGTTGCCTCAGATTCAGATCTGACTGTGTGAATATATACTTTAGACTCTTATGGTCCGTATAAATCTCACACTTATGACCAATCAGGTAGTGCCTCCATATCTTAAGAGCATGCACCACAGCTGCCAATTCCAGATCATGAGTCGGATAATTTAGCTCATGTTTTCTCAGCTGTCTAGATGCGTAGGCAACAACTTTGCCTTCTTGCATAAGAACACCTCCTAGACCTTGCCGTGAGGCATCACAATAGATAGAGAAACTTTTGGTGAGATCAGGTAAGATGAGCACTGGAGCAGAAGTCAGTCTCTTCTTCAACTCATCAAAACTATCCTGGCATTGTTTAGTCCATACAAATTTGGCATTCTTTTCTAACAACGCAGTCATGGGCTTGGCTAACTTAGAGAATCCCTCGATGAATCTCCTATAATACCCAGCCATACCCAGGAAGCTCCGAATCTCACTAACATCCTTAGGTGGCTTCCAACTCAACACATCTCTAACCTTCTTGGGATCTACTGCTACTCCTCCATTAGAGATTATGTGACCAAGGAAAGATACCTCTTTTAACCAGAACTCACATTTGCTGAACTTGGCATAAAGTTGATGTTCTCTAAGCTTTTGCAACACCAATCTCAAATGTCCTTCATGTTCTTCTTTATTCTTAGAATACACTAGTATGTCATCAATGAACACGACGACAAACTTATCAAGGTACTCCATGAATACTTTGTTCATCAAATACATGAAGTAGGTAGGTGCATTAGTCAGACCAAAAGACATGACTGTGAACTCATACAGTCCATAGCGGGTCACAAAGGCGGTCTTGGGGATGTCAGTACGCCTTATCCTCAACTGATGGTATCCAGATCGAAGATCAATCTTGGAAAACACACAAGCCCCTTTCAATTGGTCAAATAGGTCATCAATTCTAGGCAATGGGTACTTGTTCTTAATTGTGACCTCATTAAGTGACCTATAGTCTATGCACATCCTTTGTGTACCATCCTTCTTTTCTACAAACAGTACTGGTGCACCCCATGGTGCTGAACTAGGTTGAACATAACCCTTATCTAGCAATTCCCTTAGTTGTTTCTTAAGTTCTGCTAATTCATTCACTCCCATTCTATAGGGTCTCTTAGCTATGGGTGCAGTTCCAGGTAAAAGTTCAATTATAAACTCGATGTCTCGGTTAGGTGGCATACCTGGCAATTCCTCGGGAAAGACATCCGAGTACTCATTTGCTATCCTTATATCTTCTAAGGTTGTACTCTCCAACTGATTAACCCGACAGATTTCTGTAGCAGACTGAGTTGCCACAAACACCACTTCTTCTCTAGTTGAAGTGATAAGATTCACTGAGCTATTACCACAATTAATAACTGCTTTCTGCAACCTTAGCCAATCCATACCTAAGATGACATCGATACCAGTGGAATTTATGACTACAAGATTTGCTTGAAATTCTACCCCCTTATGCTGAGACTAGCAGCTAAGCATATCCACTCTGCTTTCATTACCCCACCAGGTGAGCTTACTAACATGTGTTTCTTCATAACACTTACTGGAATACCATGCTTCTTTATGAATGTATATGTTATGAAGGAATGCGAAGCACCAGAATCAAAAAGTACTATAGCTGAGTTTGAGTTGACCAAAAACGTACCGATCACCACATCTGGTGCCTCCTGAGCTGTTTCAGCAGTAACATGGTTCACCTTTCCCCAAACATAGTTCTGCTATGAGTTAGTCTTCTTGGGGCATCTATTAGAGTAATGTCCTAGCTCTCCACAATTGAAGCACTTGTTGTCATTAACTGCATTTGGCGCTTTTGGTGCGCCATTCCTCTACGGAGCATTGGGGGCATTATTCCTCACTGGTACATTGTTGGGTTGCTGCTGGCGCTGAGCTGGTGCCTTGTACTGCTGTTGCTGCTGCTATGCACGCTGCTGCTGCTGGTTGCGGTTGAGACCTGTCTGACCTTGATAGCACTGCTGAGGTTGAGTTTGTTGAGGGTTGGTACGGAAGCGAGAGTTGCTCCCAGATTGTTGTCCTTAAATTTTCTCTTCTTGTCCTCCATCTGACGGCGCTTGTTCTCAATCACTAAAGCTTTTTCCACCAGCTGTTGGAAGTTAGCAAAGGTATGGGACAACAGCTGGTACTGGAGACCATCATTCAAGCCCTCCATAAATAGCTCCTGCCTCTTTCCATCCTCGTCTACCTCAGTAGGTGCATACCGTGACAACTGTATAAACTTGTCACGATATTCAGCAATAGTCATGCCCCCCTGCTTGAGAGCCAAGAACTCCTTCTTCTTCAGCTTCATCAGTCCTGCAGGCACGTGATGAGTGCGAAAGGCACTGCGGAACTCAGCCCAAGTGATGGGATTAGCTTCGGTGCGGCCGAAGCAGAATGAGTCCCACCAATCCTGTGCAGCTCCCTGCAACTGTCCAGAAGCATATAAAACTTTCTCCCTATCATCACATTGGGTAATCTCCAGTTGCCTCTCTATGGCACGTAGCCAGTCATCAGCTTGGAGTGGATCGGCAGAGTGCTTGAATACAGGTGGGTGTCCTTTCAGA
This sequence comes from Miscanthus floridulus, assembly GCF_019320115.1. Classification (NCBI taxonomy): domain Eukaryota; kingdom Viridiplantae; phylum Streptophyta; class Magnoliopsida; order Poales; family Poaceae; genus Miscanthus; species Miscanthus floridulus. Next base: position 110,144,923 of record NC_089581.1, on the reverse strand, counting down.
AACTCTCCCCTCTTATCCCTGACATGAGGGGGTGCATTTCCATTCCCTTGCCCCATGTTCTGCATATTCTAGGCCATCTGCTGAAGCAACTGGGTCTGCATCATCATCAGCTGCTCCATGGAGACTGGGGGTGGTGGTGGTGGTTCCTCGCCTCCCTGGTTGTTTCTCTTGGTGTTCACCATCTGTAGAGGCATCATATAAGTCTCACATGTCCAAGCATATAACTCTTACAAGATACTGGTGTAACAAGAGTAGGTGTAGACAAGAGATATATGTAGGATATGCAAGAAGGTATTTGTTCTGAAATTTTTTTTCAGCGAGTTGGATAGCAGCAGTGCTGTAAAACGAGCATATCTCAGTCTCTGTTTATCATATGATTGTGTAGTATACCTTTCTGGAAAGCTTATGAAATTCTCTACAACTTTCGTTTAGAACACTTTTTCAGATTCCAATGTTTACTTGTCAAATTCAGACGATAAGAAGTACTGTTTCAGAATCCTGACAGCACAGAAACCTCGACTTACAACAGTTGTATCTCACAATTTATAATAGCTATTGAGGTGATTCCAGAGCCAGAAGAAAGATGTTGAAGTCTACTTATCTCCATAAAAATTTCATGACCTTTGAATATCTAGATTATGAGATATGAACTGATAAAGACAGACTGTTCCAAAAGATACAGAATGGACAGCATGATAAAACGAAACCCAACTATTTATTCATAATATTCCTACACCTTAACCTTAACTAAATGACCGTGGACATGCCCACAAGTCATCACAATCATATCAAAGATCCAAATCAAACATTATTCATAATGATAAACATCCAACCATGCAACTAACACTTGTCCAACCATTAAAAGAAAGAAACTAAATACTCTCTCGCGTAGCTACGCGTGCTTATTACATATTTTTAAGACTCTCCTATGGGTACGGGTCGATGGTGGTGCTGGTGCTAGGGTCTCCAGACTCTCCTCTGGTCCTCGGGGGTGACTGAGCGGGTACTCCTGAATCTTCCACATCTGGACCTCCTAGCTGCTGCTTTAGTGTAGCGTTCTCACGAGCCAGCTGCATGTAGGCCCTCCCCATGACATCGAGCTCGTCCAGGGCCTGATCCAAGTCAGTGTGGGTCTTAGCCAAGCACAACAGGGTAGGCCTCAGCCTCAGGTTCGCCTCTCCAAGTGGTGTAGTGATGTTGCACGTAGACTGTCTGCTCTGACGGCGGGGAAGATAGCGGTCATCCTCCTAGGCGATGTCGTCGAAGTGACGGTCACGGTTGACCATCAACGCCTGTCGAGCTGCATCCCTAATGATGGTCGCACTTGTGAGCCATGCCGTGGTGGCGCGGTGGATGTAGCGCACCCGAGTCCCCTCTCAGATGTACACTTCTGTCTCCCAGAAGCCGGTGTAGTCAGGGTGGGTCCAATGCTCCGTCCTGTACTGAACAGTGCCTCCAGGGTGGTAGCGATGCACAAGTGCAAGAAGCCTAGGGTGGTAGTAGCCATCACCCTCCAAGTCGTAGTGGATCTCCGCAGTCCATCCCTGAGCCAACGGTGCATTGTGATCATCATCATTGTCATCATCCCCATCGTCTCCACTGTCTCCATCATCTCCACCATCTCCACCGTCTCCACCATTACCATCATCACCTCCATCAGCATCAGAACCATCTCCATCGTTGGGGTCACCAGCTCCCTCCTGGCCACCTTGTTCATGCTCCTCCATAGGATCCTCCTCAGAATCCTCGATCTCGATGGGCTCCTCGAACATAGGCACCTCTTCTGTTTCTTCATCCATTGGATCCTCCAACAAGTCCTCCAGAGGTTCCCCCATGGGCACCTCCACAGGTGGTTCCTCCTCCTGGTTCCTTAGAGCTTCCACCAGATGTGCCGGGACACGCTTGCCCAAAGTGAACCTGGTCCTCCTGGTGGGCATCGAAATGGTCCTCTTGCGCGCGGTCAGCTTGGTACGGGCCATCTATAAGAATGAAAAGGTTGAGTATTAGAACAAAATAATTTTTGGCAATAGATAAAGAACAGAATATAAGCAAAAATTTTATAGCAAATTAAAGTAGTAAAATAAAGATAATGTGATCCTAGAGACGTCCATTTCTAACTAGGTTGTTCGTCCTACAGTCAGTTATAGCTCTGATACCAATTTGTCGTACCCAATTTTGCAAAGCAAAACCAAGTACTCATATATGTGCGCCCAGGATGTCCAAACACACACATATATCACAAATTGCAGTAGTATCAAAGTAAAGTACTTATTACATCGCATATCTCATCATAAAGTTAAATACAAAGTTTGCTCGAAGGCAATATTATTACAAACACAGCGGAAAAACTAGCCTAACTGCCACAGGGACTCCAACTGGTGAACGTCTTCCTAGTAGTCCTGGACATCATTCGGAAACTCTTCATATCCATTATCTGTTACCCATCCGGGATTTTCATTTGATGTAAAGCAAGTGTAAGCTCACCATGCTTAGCAAGTATAACAAAGGAATCTATGAGGCTCAAATAGGCTTGACACTGTTTGACTGCGGTTCGCAATTTTAGTTGATCAATTTTTAGTAACCTGAATTACTACTTTAATGAATAGTCCCAATTCCCAAGTGGTATTAAAGTATCATCCAGCTTTGTCTCAATTCCCAACCATCCATCATCCACAGTAACCACTAATATCGAAGGATCTAGATCGCTCGTATCCATGAGCACAGCTGTTATAACAGGTTAATTATTTCTGCAGAAATTGTACATCTTTACCCACCGAGCCGTGATTCCCAATGCCGGGGTTTGCGAGACCCACTACACCTCTTCCCAGGAAGTGTGGCAGAGTTTCACTATGAAACCCTTAGCTAGTTGCACTAACAAATCGTAGCTACAAAGGAATGGCACACGTGGGCATCGCAGCACGGTGCACACCCTAACAGAAAAAGGAAAGATACCCTCTTACCCCTTACTGGAGCTACAGACGAGCTAGTACAAACTAGATAATAGGTTAAAGTCAGAGCCATTTGACACTCGGGGTTGTATGGTCCCTCCTGGGTTGCCGCTTCAGGATAAAGTCCTTATGGAGAGGCACTAGAGTACTCAACCCCGTACTCCAGCCCCCTATCTGTTGCTAAAAAGTTCCATTTTATCACATTGCATATAGTCTTTAAATATGTTTAACAATTACTTCATGTTAAGCGCTGCAGCATCTATCCAAAATGCCTACCCAATAAACCCAGGTATCAAGGATATGTGGTACAATGAATCATCTAGGTAAAGTCCTTAAAGGCAATTCAAATTAAACTCATGCATGAATGTAAGTGGTAGTAGTTCATAGGTAACAAGGGGCCTTTGGTACACTTGCCTTCCTCTAAGTCATCCTGGGAGTACTGTTGATCCTGCTGGGGGTCCTCAGTCACCTCGAATGGCTCACCCTCTAATCGTGATCCAATCATCAATCAAGCATCATTCCAATCATTACATGCATACAAGATAGAACTCTATTAGAACAGTACACCAAACAATGAAAACATATGTTGAAAAGCTTATAGATCTATTCTACGCATTTCTACGAACACATGAGCGAAAGAATCACTCAAATCAGACTTAAAACGTGAAAGTTATGCATGAAATAAGATGTAATGGCAATTCTGTAAATAAACTAACCTATTTTCGAATTAAAATAATTAAAAATCTGAATTTAAATGAAATCTGGACCGGCTTACTATTTCTGGAAACTTCAGGGACTTGAATGAATAAAAATAGGACTAAATAAAAATTAGTTTGAACTGGACTGGACCGCGGGTTGATTTCTGGAAAAAGCGGGGGCTTTTCTGCAAAACGCGCTCGGTTGACTGGGGTTTGACCCGACGGCTGACCGGGCTGCTGACTCATCGACACGCGGCGGCTGTTCATTGGGCGCGGTGCACCATGCAGGCGTGGGCGCGCTGACGTGGGCGCTGACGCGGCCATGGTGGACTGAGTCCACGGTCCGCTGTGGACCGAACCGGTACCAGCTAATCTGGACCGTTCCTTGAAGATCTGACGGCGTAGGGTGAGTGCGGGGCAGCAGGTCGCTAGGGAAGAAGGACCCGACGGTGGCGCCATGGCCGACGTGAATTGGAATCACCGGAATGGTGCTCCACGGCGTGAAACCGAGAATGGAAGGTACAGGGAGGGTCGCGAGCTCACCGTGAGTCGGATGGGGGCGTTCACGGCGTTCGGGACGAGCTCCAGACGCGGTGTCGACGGCGGCGGGGCTCTAGAGAGAGAAAGAGAGGTCGGGTGAGATGAAATCCGGGGGAAGCGAGGCCAAAATGTGAAATAAGCAATACCTACGGGCGCGTCAGGTCGTGGCGGGGCTCACGGATGCGTCGGCGTCGAGGTTTTCGCTCGGGAATGAAGGATTCGCCGGTGGCGGTGGTTCTCGACTGCGAGGCAGAGGATGGGGGAGAGAAGGCGGGGTCAGCTCGGGGTTTTATAGGCCGGGTGGTGCACAGAATAAGGAAGGGGAGCAAGTGGATTCGGTCACCTACCAAGCGGGGGCGACGGTGGCGGCCTTCCCTGCATGGCCGCACCATCGGCGGCCGAAGAAAGGAAAACGCCGGGGGAAAAGAAAGGAAGCTCGGGGAAGAAGAAAGGAAAGAAGGAAAGGGCGCTGACCGGTGGGGCTGGGGCGCAGCGAGAGAGAAAGAGAGAGGGCGAGCGACGCGGTGGCTTCAGGTGATGAAGGCCGAGCGATGTGCCGAGCTAGCGGGCGCTTGGCCACGTGCTGTGGGAAAAGCCGAGCAGGCTGGGGCACCAAACTGGGCCACGCGCGGTGCAGGTCGGTGCGGGAAGGGAGCAGCGGGCCCAAGCGAGTAGGCCACGCGGTGCAGTTGCGGGCAGGCCGCCGGGACAGGCCGCCGAAGCAGGCCAGCGCGGGAAAAAGAAAAGGAAAAGGGGCTGGGCTGGTTCGGTTGGGCCAAAATGGAAGAAGAGGAATTTTTTTCAAAGTCAAATCATTTTCCAAATCTATTTCCTCTATTTCCCAGATTTAAGTCAAATTCAAATGTGATTTGAATTCAACTTCAATTCATCTAACCCTACACTCATCCAAAACCAATATGCACCAGCATGAATGCAGCAAACAAGTTTCTAAACCTTATAGTTTATTTTATTTATCCACTATTTATTATTTGGCCTACGTTAAAATACCTAGGAAATGTATTAAAGGATAAGAATAAATTGCTAATTTGTGGTAAAAATTTTGGGTGTTACACGCTCGGGGGCTTCGACCCTAGTGCCTCCATGACGATGTCACCCGCTAATGTCGCTGTGTTGGCACTCGATCAAATCGACTGGCAAGCACTGCTACTCTCCTACCTCCTTGAGGAGGTCCTCCCACCCAAAAGGACTAAAGCTCAACAAATCCCTCAATGCGCCAAGACCTTCGTCATGCTCGGTGATGAACTCTACAAACGGAGTCCATTGGGGGTGCTCATGAAGTGCATACCTACCAACCAGGGGAAGCAACTCCTTCTTGAGGTCCATGCTAGGATCTACAGACATCACATGGCCCCAAGGTCGCTGGTCAGAAAAGCCTTCCACCAAGGTTTTTACTAGCCCATCGCACTATGAGATGCAGAGGAGGTCATCCGCAGGTGTGAGGGATGCCAATTCTACGCTCAGCAAACTCACTTGCCGATGCAGGAGCTTCAAACCATCCCCATCACCTAGTCATTTGTGGTAAGGGGCCTCGACATGGTAGGTCCCCTCAAAAAGGGCCTGGGCGGCTTCACTCACCTACTCGTAGCGGTCGACAAGTTCACCAAGTGGATAGAGGCCAAGCCCATCACCAACATCCGCTCAGAAGAGGCGGTCAAATTCTTCCTCGACATCATCTACCAGTTTGACGTTCCTAACTATATAATCACTGACCATGGGACTAACTTCATTGAGAAGAAGTTCCTAGACTTCAGTGATGAATGCATCATCAGGATCGACGGGGCTTCAGTCGGACATCCATGTACTAATGGTCAGGTCGAGAGCACCAATGGCATGGTCCTCCAAGGACTTAAGCCATGCATCTTCGACCAACTCAACAAGTACGTTGGGTGATGGGTTGTAGAGGTCCTAACGATCCTTTGGAGCCTGAGAATGACCCTGAACCAATCCATAGGGTTCACACCCTTCTTCCTAGCCTATGGAGCTGAAGCAGTGCTGCCCTCCGACCTTGACCATGGCGCCCCAAGAGTGAAGGCTTTTGATCATGATCGAGCCATGGAGGCTTAGCAAGATGCAGTCGACCTGCTTGATGAGGCCTACAGATGACCATCATCCACTCTACTCGCTACCAGCAAACTCTCCACAGGTACCACAAAAGGAAGATCAGGGGGAGGATCCTTGAAGTCGGCGATCTCATACTCCAAAGGACCCAATCAATGAAGGAGAAGCACAAACTCTCTCCACCATGGGAAGGTCCCTATATGGTGACTGAGGTGATCCAACCAGACACCTACCAACTGAAGGACAACAACGGCAATGTTCTCACCAACACTTGGAACATTGAACAGCTACGTCGTTTCCCCCCCTAAATTTGGACTTACCGCTTTTATTCAACACATGCTCCTATAAAAGCACCCTAGCCCAAACACTTTTGGCCTGGGTCGCTCGGGGGCTCCAAGAGGGTACAATACCATATCTCTTTTTTACTATCACCTAGTAAAAACTTTTCACCCAAACGAAAGGGCATTCCATTCCATTCCTCTGATTACCCTACGTGACTTTGTTTTTACTCCCAACCGAGCAACCCCGCCACGACCTATGGTTACGAACAGTCTAGCTTCGTGGGCCATGCCTGTGCTCTTAAAGTTGCAGCCTATAGAATGAACAGGCAGGTGCAAAAATGAAAGGATAAAAACAAAGCTATGCTAGGATAAAAAAAACAAGGAATGGCTAGTGATTCTATCACAAAGTAGAACTGATGTATTCATTGATACAAAAACTGTTCACACATGGGCTCCCCCACAAACTTAACAATTACATTTACTGACTACTTCTACTGCAAAAGCTACTGTGGCTGCTCGACGACATCAGCTAATGCCAAAAGTGAGGCCATGACACATGCCACCGGACATAACCACCACAGCAAGGGCCCCGCCTAGTTCCGCTCCCTCCACTTTGGCGAGCGTAATGGATACCTCAAGGGTGTCGCACCCATAGATGCTCAGTTGAAGAGCATGGAGCTCCTAACCTTCTCAAGCAGTCGAGGCAGCTCCTGGATAGGGACGTTGCCCACCAAAGTATGGCCGCCGTGGCCGGAGGTTGTAATGAGGACATCGCCAAGATGGAGTCGAGGACGACTCCAATTCGAGAAGGGGAGGATGATGAGGACATCGCCACGCTGGACACACCGACGCCATGGTCTTCCCCAAGTTGCAATTCGTTTCCAACTCAGCTGCCACGTCGTCCTTGGATTCAGCAGACACGTCGTTACTGTTTCGGTCATAACTTCCTCATACGACATCGAAACAGGCCATTCTTGGATGCGTTGGAAAGGGGACGACGATGCCGTCGTTTTGGATCTGGTCCCAGCTCCAGAAGGTCCGTGGATCATTCTGTGTGACCACGGCAAGGTGATGCGTCACCTATTTGGGCCAACTTGGCCATGTATCGTGTCAGGCCTTAAGCCAAGTTGTGGGCGCCCAACCCCTGGCCATCCCCAACCCTAGGTTGAGTCTTAGACTATAAACACAGCCGCCGCCGCTGCTACACAATTGGGTTTTGTTTAGAGTTTAGTTTTCCATCGAGAAACTGAATCGTTCATTGTAACTGTGGTGACAAATCCTTTTACAGTGATCCAGGGCCCCCGTTCTTGATCTCCTCCACTGTGTCGATTAGTCCTTTGGAACCGAGTTCTTGAACCCTCTATTGATATTCGCGTCATTCATATTTGCAATTTCAGATTGCGTGTTTTACCTTCTTGCTTGTGCTCTTCGATTCGCTTGCAGGAAAAGCCTTCTTGGCGAGGTCAATCAAGTTGTGCTTGGTTGATAACCAACGGAGCGGTGGTGTAACGGTTGCAGGGTTCGAATCATGTCTGATTTGAAGCCAGATCGCCAATGTCGAGATCTCCACAAATCGAACTTACCAGCTACCTCTCGGAAGATCGGGCCTGTACTCATTAATTGGTATCAGATATTTCAGGTTTACCATGAGGTATAATCTCGTTTGCCTTAGATTCATATTTGTTCATTACCTAGAGTCCACAAAAAGCCCAAAAATATTTCAATTTCCGCTGTCCTATCGCCCTTTGTGCCTTTGCAATTTCGTTTCAGATTCGTGTTGTTGAGTTTGTGTCCGTGGTCGAGTTTTGTTGCTGGTTTAGGATTGTGTTCGTGGTCGTAGTTCAATCGCCCGTTGCTATGATTTTGTTTTCCGCCGCTATCCCATCCACCGTTCCCAAACATCAAGTCGAAGCCACCACATTACTCGACTTGCCCCGCTAGCCGCCTTGTGTAACTTCTCGCCGCTGCGCAAACCCTAGATAGGTTGCCAGCCGCTCTTATTTTGCCTGCATCGCAGCCCTCCTTACATCATCAGGCGAATACCTACTGCTGTGATCGGTGTTAGAGTTTAGGGACGCTTTGCCCTAACTGCCGCCGCCGTGTTGTGCCTCCCGGAAAACATACCTTGAGATACCTTCGGTAAAACAGGCATAACTTTTCGCTCGTTTATCAGAAAAATCTGAAATTTTTTGTGCAGCTTCTTGACACCATTTGGACCCGACCCAAACTCGGCTTCGCCCTATTTGGTTTCATCAGAATTGCCAAAAAAATTTGGGAAAATATAGAAAAAAAAATTGTCAAAGTTTTTGCACGCTTTTCAGAGAACGTGCTGAATTTCTGTAGACCACATCCCACCTCAGTTGTAGGTGCCAATTTTTGTGGTTGCATCTTTTGTGATCCTTGTTCAGAGAAAAGTATAGAAAAAAATAGTAAAAAAAAAGTTTGTTTCCTACTAGTGCCTTTTGGGAAAATCTGAGAAAAATTCAGGAAAAAGGAGAAATCCGACCTATTTGCTTGTTCTGTGAGTTCTTTCGATCGTTCTTTGTTTTCACCTTGTTGCGCTACGTCTCGACACGTCTTAGCCAGCAACTGTGATTTGTACTTTGGATCCAAATTGAACAATCGCTACTCTGCACTCGTTAATTGCTAATCCTTGCTGTCATATTGTGTGCCTACCCATAGCTCCACATATTCTTCTGTCAGCACAGGTTCATCTTGCAACTGTTACCCACGCTCAACAACAGATTGCTTCGCCACTTTGGTTTTGCTCCTGTTTGGCGTTGGTAAGAATACAGGCAAGATGGTGGTAAGCCGCTTGTGATTTTGCATTCCACTTTCACCACCACCACTTGTTTCCTTTTAGTTGATAGGGATAATACTTTGGTGTTGTCTTTTTCTATCTTCTAACCATGGCAGGAACTCCGATGGACTTCAATGAGTGCGTGTCCAAGGGCGAGCTTGCAATGTTCATGACTGAACAACGTAATCTTATGACCGAGCTGACGCGCAACGTGAACAATCTGGTCACCCGCATTGAACAGCTTGAGCAACGCCCTCCACCTTATCGTGCTGATGATGAAGATGCTGGTGATGAAGATGCGTATGCTGACGGAGGTGCCCGTCGCCGCCTCAACTTCAATCGTCGCGGTATGGCAGGTAATAATCATGGTAATAATGATCCTTTTGCTCAAATTAAATTTAGTCTACCACCTTTTGCTGGTAATGTTGATCCAGAGGCATATTTAGATTGGGAGCTTGCTGTTCAACAAAAATTTGATTCTCATAATGTTCCTGCTGAGCATAGAGTTAGACTTGCTACTAGTGAGTTTACTAATTTCACTTTGTTCTGGTGGAGTGATCTTTGCAATGCCAATAATGCTGCTGCTGTGCCTCAAACTTGGAATGTTTTAAAGCAACGTATGAAATCTCGTTTTGTTCCTCCTTATTACCAACGTGATTTACGTTTGAAACTACAAACTTTAAAACAAGGTGATAAAGGTGTAGAAGCATACTATCAAGAATTGCTTATTGGTTTAGCACGTTGTGGTATAAATGAAGATGATGATGATGCTAGTGCTAGATTTTTTGGTGGTTTAAACCATGATATACAGAACATACTTGATTATAAAGAATGGCGCAATTTTTCCCAATTGTATCATCTTGCTATTAAGGCCGAACGAGAAGTACAGGGACGCAAACAACACCAGCCTTTTAGGTCTAACAATGGGAGGAATTTTCAGCAGCGTTCCGAGCCGGAGATGCCCAAGCTTCCTGTTGCACCACAGCCATCTACACCTCCATTTTCTTCCGGGGTAAGTAAATTGTCTAATGTGCAGTTTCCACAGCTGAAGAAAGGTGGCACTCCAGGTGCTTCTACTAGCTCCTCCTCGTCCAGCTCTAAAATCATTTGCCACCGATGCAAAGGCATGGGACATGTCATGAAGGAATGCCCCAGTCGTCGTGCTTTCATTGCTACCGAGGATGGATATGTAAGTGCTAGTGATGTTGAAGATGATTTAGCCCTTGCTGCTAACATTGATGCAGATCCCATCGAGGGAGATCATGACAAGGAGGCCATCACCATTGACTCTGTGGCTGCTGCCGCGAACTACCCTAGCCTTCTTGTGCAGCGTGTGTTGAGTACACGTGTGGGTCATGAAGAAGAGATGAAGATCCAACGCCACAATTTGTTCCACATGTATCTCATTGTGCAGGGTTGTCGTGTTCTCACTATCATTGATAGCGGGAGTTGCAACAACTTGGTGAGTTCAGATTTGGTTGACAAGCTTGGCTTGACCACACGACAACATTCGTATCCATATAAACTTCAATGGTTCAATAATAGTGGTAAGACTAAGGTAACTAAATCAGCACGCATTAGCTTTTTCACAGGCTCTTATCATGATACTGCTGATTTTGATGTTGTCCCTATGCAAGCTTGTTCCATTTTGTTAGGTCGCCCATGGGAATTTGATAATGATGCTTTACACCATGGTAGAACTAATACATACACTATCATACATAAGGACAAGAAAATTACATTGCTGCCTTTGTCTCCTACGGATATTATTAAACATGCTAATGAGATAAAAAATAAACCTCCAACAGACATTGCTAAAAATAATGGGATTAAGTTAAAAGGAGGTGCTTTTCTTGCTACAACTCCAGCTACTGCTGAGTTATGTGATAATCCTGATGCACCATGTTATACTATGTTTTGTCAACCTTGTATGTCTGGTGCATTGCCTGCTGTCACTAACCTTTTGCAGGAGTTCGCTGATGATGGGATGGAGTCGAGGATGACTCCAATTCTACAAGGAGGGGATAATGAGGACATCGCCAAGATGGAGTTGAGGACGACTCCAATTCGAGAAGGGGAGGATGATGAGGACATCGCCACGCTGGACACACCGACGCCATGGTCTTCCCTAAGTTGCAATTCGTTTCCAACTCAGCTGCCACGTCGTCCTCGGATTCAGCAGACACGTCGTTACTGTTTCGGTCATAACTTCCTCATACGACATCGAAACGGGCCATTCTTGGATGCGTTGGAAAGGGGACGACGATGCCGTCATTTTGGATCTGGTCCCAGCTCCAGAAGGTCCGTGGATCATTCTGTGTGACCACGGCAAGGTGCTGCGTCACCTATTTGGGCCAACTTGGCCATGTATCGTGTCGGGCCTTAAGCCAAGTTGTGGGCGCCCAACCCCTGGCTGTCCCCAACCCTAGGTTGAGTCTTAGACTATAAACACAGCCGCCACCGCTGCTACACAATTGGGTTTTGTTTAGAGTTTAGTTTTCCATCGAGAAACTGAATCGTTCATTATAACTGTGGTGACAAATCCTTTTACAGTGATCCAGGGCCCCCGTTCTTGATCTCCTCCACTGTGTCGATTAGTCCTTTGGAACCGAGTTCTTGAACCCTCTATTGATATTCGCGTCATTCATATTTGCAATTTCAGATTGCGTGTTTTACCTTCTTGCTTGTGTTCTTCGATTCGCTTGCAGGAAAAGCCTTCTTGGCGAGGTCAATCAAGTTGTGCTTGGTTGATAACCAACGGAGCGGTGGTGTAACGGTTGCAGGGTTCGAATCGTGTCTGATTTGAAGCCGGATCGCCAACGTCGAGATCTCCACAAATCGAACTTACCGGCTACCTCTCGGAAGATCAGGCCTGTACTCATCAGGTTGTCTCATAAACTTTATGAACTAACCAACCTGAGTAGCTACAAGGGCGAAACCCCCCACCAACACAGTCCTGAGCGTCTTCCTCTTTGACAAGGCTCGCCTGGAGAAGATTCATCAGAAGGAGTCCACATGCGGCTCCATCCCGACGAAAGCCTCATAGATGGTGACAAAGCTGGTGACGTGCAGTACCCTCCGGTGCGCCACCTCCTATGATAGAAGCAGCCCCTTCTCAGCAAAGGCGGCCGGCACCACCTCCTTCAATGGAAGTAGACCCTTCTCACGTGAAGGCGGCCATCACCACCTTATCTACGCTGGATGACCTCTAGCTCGACATTGCGCTCCAAAATCATTAATGGGTCTATGAATTCTCCTTTCCCTCTCTCTTCCCCTATTTAAGGATGAGATGTAACAGTTGAAGAAGGGCAAAGGATTGGGGTGAAAAACCCTCTACCTTCTCCATTCAATGCGGATGGGAAATGACGGGACACGCCCTGACCGATGGGACACACCCTGCCCGATGGAATGGCGCTTGGTCAAATGGGACATGGCCTGGGTATGGCCCACCACTACCACACACCGAGAGCAAGAAACAAAGTGCCACCATGCGTAGACGGACCTCCACCTTTTGAGGCAGGACTTGGAAAGGGCCAACTACAGGATCTCCGCCCAGGAGAGACAATCGAGCTTCCTGAGTCAAATGGATGGCTTAGGCAAACACCAAGAGATAGGTAAGGAGCAGAGGGAGGCCCCATGTGGGCCATGCTAACTCCATCACGAATGACGAGCACGGATCCCAGTCAGACATTTCAGATTGGAGCTACTCAAACCCCATCACTCGAGTCATCAAGGTAAACATTACCAACCCCCACTATTTCTTTATATAATCATTCATTCATCTATACATGCATTTATTTATTCCATACATCCGAGGCATCGCATGTGTAGTTAAATGCATCACAACACTCTGTGTTGCATCACGAAGCGACAGTTGCCTCATTCAACATGAGCAACGACCGGCCGGGGTTCAAAGGCTAGCCCACAAAGGGCTCGAGGTCGCCTCACATCAAACTAAGCTAGGGGAGAAAAACGCAGATGAGCCTCGAGTGGCCCTCGCCCAGTCTGCCCTAAAGCAGATAGGGTCATCTCAACCTTCTTGTTCGATCCTAACCTCCCACCAAACCCATAGAATCTCCATCGATGGGAGACCAGTGGGCCACCTGGGTTAGTCTTTGGAACAACCCAGGCATCTACTGGGTTGCAGGTTAAGGAGCAGTGGAGTGCCACATGAGGGCTATGCTGACCCCGTCGCGAATGGTGGACCCAGACTTCACTCAAGTGTACCCATTAGCGAGCTCACCGAGCACATCACTCGAGCCATCGAGGCAAGCAATGTTAGCTCAGCCCCTCTAGTTGCGAGAAACCCTAGACAGGATAATGCACAAAACTCAACTGACCCGTACCAAAGCCCAACAGGGCTTAGGGGCTCAAGACACCTAAAACCACCACACGCCAGGATCTGTGAGCTCCATCTCGCTCGATCCCTAAACTGCCATGGCTGCGCCTAATGCCACGATCCACGAGCTTCCTCTCACCCGATCCCTAAACTACCTCGACTACGCCTAACGCTAGGATCCACAAGCTCTATCTTGTCTGATCCCTAAAATTGCCTCAATTGCGCCTGACACCGGGATCTGTGAGCTCTGTCTCACCCAATCCCTAAACTACCTCAGCTACGCTTGATGCCAAGATCCATGAGCTCCATCTTGCCTGATCCCTAAAACTGCCTCAGTTGCGCCTGATGCTAGGATCCACGAGCTCCGTGTCGCTTGATCCGTAAACTACCTTGGCTGCGCCTGACGCCAGGATCCATGAGCTCCGTCTTGCCTGATCCCTAAAATTGCCTCGGCTACACTCGATGCCAGGATCCGTGAGCTCCATCTCGTCCGATCCCTAAACTGCCTTGGCTACGCCCGACTCTAGGATCTATGAGCTCTATCCCATCCGATCCCTAAACTGCCTCGGTTGCGCCTGACGCTAGGATCCATGAGCTCCATCTCGCCCAATCCCTAAACTACCTTGGCTATGCCCGACACCAGGATACATGAGCTCCGTCTCGCTCGGCCCCTAAAACTGCCTCGGCTGCACCTGATGCCAAAATCCGCAAGCTCCATCTCACACGATCCCTAAACTACCTCGGCTACACCCGACGCTAGGATCCGCGAGCTCCATCTCGCCCAATCCCTAAACTGCCTCGGCTGCACCTGACGCCAGGATCCACGAGCTCCGTCTCACCCGATCCCTAAACTACCTCTACTGCACCCGACACCAGGATCCGCGAGAGCTCCGTCTCACCCGATCCCTAAAATTGCCTTGGCTATGCCCAATGCCAGGATCCGCGAGCACCGTCATGCCTGATCCCTAAACTGCGGTCCCTAAAACACGCCCACTAACAAAACCCCCTAGGTGATTCTACCCGAATCACCTAGGGGCTCAGGGGCAACACCTGTGGGTGCGCTCATGCGCACCTGTTGACGAAACAAAACTTCCCCCACTGGCAACATGAAGAAACCACCCAGATGATTCTACCTGAATCGACCGAGGGCTCGGGGGCTACACTCGTGGTTGCGCTCACACGCACCAGCCATCAAGATAAAAATCCCCTAGACAATTCTACCCAAATCACCCAGGGGCTCGAGGGCTCCTATCAGGTTCATAAACCCAGGGTCCCTCATGGACCAGCTTCCCAATAAAGGCTCAACCCAACAAGTAATGTTGCGGACGACGCGCAACTCCTAGGTCAACCCAAATACCTAAATGATAGGCCAAAAGGGCGATCCAATCTCCGACCGAAAGGCTCGGCCAAGGAGAAATGACGCCCACTTTCGACTCCGGCCCGCCTCTCCCACCAAAAGGCCTCACTAAGGAGGAACAACGCTCACTTCTAACTCCAACCCACCTCTGGACGGTCTCTCTGACCGGAAGGCCTGGCCAAACACCACTTCCGACTCCAACCCACATCTCCGACTAGGGATGCACCGAACTCCTACTTACAGCTCTTCTCCGACTGGCGCAATCAGAGCCAACTGAGACCAACTGACTGGGGACGCCCACTCGGTGAGGACCAGGAAATGGACGAAGAAAGTAAGATAGGGCACTCAAGTCAACCACAATACCGAGGACCATACCCTATACCCCTACAGGACAGTACCCTATAACCTTCCTAGCATGTCAGAACCCAAGCAGTGTTGTGGACGCCGACATTTTCCCTATAGTATTGTGGGCGCCATCAACTCCCATAAAAGACAAACACGGTAAGGCTCCCCCCACATGCCTCTAGGCATCAATAGTATTGTGGGCGCCGACATTTACCATACCAGATGAACATGGTAAAACCCCCTATATGCCTCTAGGCATCGATAGTATGGCAGACATCGACATCTGCCATACCAGAAGAAGACAACGCAACCTCCCACATGCATCTAACATTAACAGTGTTATGGGCACCTACAATCGTCTTATACCCGACAGTGTGGGCAACAAGACTAAGCATACATACACTCTTCCTCTCTCACTTGTAAGGCCATCCCCTTCATCTATAAAAGGGGATGCACTCTCTCCCAAAAAAGAGAGGAGGATCAGTCCACAACAACTCGAACAACACACACAACAGGAGAACCACTAGGTTCAAACCTTGAGCACACGCTCAAACACTTAGCACATAGCGAAGCTCCTGTCACTCTCGGCCCTTCAGACCAGAGTTCGCCCAGACCTCTTATACCCCCCATCTTTCTCCCTTTCGTTTGTAACCCCATAGCAAACTTCGAGCACCTGGGCTCAAGAATAAAGTCACCGACCGACTCAAACTAGACATAGGGCATATTGCCTGAACTAGTATAAACCCTATGTCATTGAGTGCTAGGCCACCTCTGATCACAACATACAGCAAAACAATAAATATTTACATGTTGGTCACTTTCTGCACCGGCACTTCTACTCTAATCTTGCTCTAATTAATTATTAACAAGTTAATAATTACATGTTTAATGCTAAAGGGCTCATGTAACACTAGAGGTGTTACACGCTATCAATGGACAAGATAGAGGCTCGATGGCTCACGCGTCACACCAAGTCTTTTGTCCTAATTGAGGGTGAACTCTACAAGCGAAGCCACACTAGGATCTTGCAGTGCTGCATCCCCATCGAGCAGGGGAAGCGGTTGCTGAGCGATATCCATGGTGGAATCTATGGTCACCATGTCACGCCTAGAACCCTCATTAGAAGCGTGTTTCGACAAGGCTTCTACTGGCCGAGCGTAGTAGCCAACGCTGAATAGATTGTGCGCACCTACGAAAGGTGTCAGTACTATGCTCGGCAGACCCACTTGCCGACCCAAGCGCTCCAGATGTCCCCATCATGTGGCCATTCGTGGTCTAGGGGCTCGACCAGTTCGGACCTCTCAAAAGTCCACCTAGGGGCTTCACCCACTTGCTTGTCACCGTAGACATGTTTACAAAGTGTATAGAGGCTCGACCGATCTCCACGATCAAATCCAAGCAAGCTATGTTATTCTTCCTCGACATCATCCATCGCTTTGGGGTTCTAAACTCCATCATCACAGACAATGGCATATAGTTCACCGGAAAGAAGTTCCTCCTATTCTATGATGAATACCACATTTGGGTCGATTGGGCTACTGTGGTGCACCCCCGCACGAATGGGCAGGTCAAGCGCATGAATGACATGGTCCTACAAGGCCTCAAGCCTAGGATCTTAAACCAGTTGAACAAGTTTGTCACACGGTGGGTCACAGAGCTTCCCATAGTGCTTTGGAGCCTAAGGATGACCCCAGCCGAGCCACCGACTACACACCATTTTTCCTAGTCTATGATTCTGAGGCGATCCTCCCGACCAACCTCAACTACGGAGCACTGAGGGTTAGGGCGTATGATGAACAAGGAGCCAAGGCAGACCTTGAGGATGCCATGGACTAGTTAGATGAAGCACACGACGTCGCCCTCCTCCACTTGGCCAAGTACCAGCAAGCGTTGCGCCAGTACCATAGTCGTTGAGTGTGGGATCATGCCTTCAACATCGAAGACCTAGTGCTCTACCTCATCTAGAGCAACAAGAACCACCACAAGCTCTCTCTGCCATGGGAGGGACCGTATGTTGTTGCAGAGGTGCTCTGACTAGGTGCCTACAAGCTCAAGACCATCAACGGTGAAGTCTTTGTCAATGCTTGGAACATCGAGCAACTACACCACTTTTACCCTTAATAAACACACACTTTCTCTTATCAGTTTTGCTATCGAACTCCCTGATCTTTAGTGACACCCGAGCTCAGCAATGGCGGGGGTCGGGGCTTACTCGGGGGCTAATAAGAGCGTACCTATCTGGTAGACATTCTCTATGCCTGACCCTCTCTCACGTTAAGACCTAGAAGCAAGGTTTGTAGAAATGAACGCTGAGTAAACCTAGTCGCACTACGAGAGACCTATGCCTCGGTGGCTACGGCACCTTTGCTCACTAGCGTGATCAGAGTTTTTTCCACACCCTGGGCTTTTTGGGCTTTAGCTACGAAAAGTGTCGATGCGCGTCTAAGAGTTTATCCACCTGGCCAACTTTCTCTGTGCCCAACCCCCTCTCACGTTAATACCTAGGAGCTAGGGTTGCGGGAACAAACTCTAAGTTTAACTAGTCAAACTACGAGAAACCTACGCCCCAGCGGCTATGGCGCCTTTGCTCACCTGTACCCGATCTCTACATCCTTAACGACGGAAAGGGTCAGAACGCACTAACCTTTTCTTTAAAAAGGGGAGAAAGGCTAAAAATCTTTTAGGCTATAACGGAATTTAAGATCTTGTCCATTTATTACAAGTTCATCGCCTAGCTTATCTGCCTAACTAAATTCTTGTGCAAGATGTTCTCATCCTCTATCTTCGTAGGTAAGTCCTATCCTAGTGGGTCATACAAGTCGACCAAACAGCTTAGCCGCTGCCGAGGGACAGGTAGAGAGTAGTAGGATGCCCCACACGGGTTATGCCGACCCCATCACAAATGATGGACCCCGATTCTGCTCGAACTTATCTGGTAAGAGCTCATTGAACCCGTCACTCGTGCCATCGAGGTAAGTCCTATGCCAGCGGGTCACCCAAGTCGATCGAACGATTCGGGCCACTACCGAGAGACGGGTCACCCTTAATTTATGCAGTTTCCTCGTATTAATTTCGCTATCGAGCCTCCGACCCAAGCAATGACAATGGGGTAGGGCCTCGCTTGGGGGCTAGTGAGAGTGTCTATTTGGTAGACATTCTCTATGCCTGACCCCTCCTCACGTTAAAAAACTGGAGGCAAGGTATACGGACACAAACACTGAGCCAACCTGGTCAGACTGCAAGAAACTTATGCCCCAGTGGCCATGGCGTTCTTTGCTCACCAGCATAATTAGAGTTTTTGTCCCCGCATCCTGAGCTTTAGCCTCCACCTTCCCAGGAAGGGTTTGGAGGGGTCCACCAGTGGAATCTCCATCGAGGAGAGGTCGGCAGGTCACCCAAGCCGATCGAATGGCTCAGGTCGTGGCCAAGAGATGGGTAAGGAGTAGTGGGGTACCCCATGCAGGTTGCGCCAACTCCATCACGAATGATGGACCTAGACTCCACATGGACATATCCGATAAGAGCTCCTCAAACCCGTCACTCGAGCCATCGAGATAACTTTACCAACCCCCACTTTGCTTTTCCATCGCATAATCATTCATTCATCCATTCTCATGCATGCATTCATACATTCATTCATTCATCCAAGCATTGCATATGCAACTGCTGCATCACAACGCTTCGCGTCGCATAACAAAGCGGTAGTCTCCTCATTCGATACAAGTGACGACGCGACATAGAGGAGACGTGCGCGTGCTGGCGACGACGGCATCTGGCGGAACAGAGCCAAGCACAGCGTGACGTAGACGGCCCCAGGGCACGCTGCCAGCCAAGCACAGCGCGAGCCAGCGGCAGCGTGCATCGTGGCGGAGAGGAGGGCCCACTGCCAGCCAGGGCTGTCGGCCACCGCAGCCAGCCGAGCTCGGACAAGCACGCGCACTCGCTCGCGTGGCCGGCGTGCCGACGATGGCACAGGAGCACGGTGACCGTGTCCACACGATAAAACCGGTCGGGAACGTTATGCGCACGATTTTTAAAGCGTACAAAAAACCCTAAAACGTTGATCTAATCGTCAAGCCGCCTATGCAATTCTTAAGAGGGCATAATAAGCTACTAAAACAAGCCATGAAACCGCACCACTACTTAATCCAATTCTCCTACAAAAACTATCGAACATGGCTTTGTCAAACCATTTTCCAGACTTACAAAATCGGCTAAGTCTTGATCGGATTCGCGTCAAATTCGATTTCCAAGCTATTAGATATGCTATCTAGTGAATTCCTTTCTCGACCGCAGGTATTTCATCGCTATCTACAACGTTCATACTTCCAACTTTACTAAAGTTTCGTATATACATTCTATAGTGTTTTCGTTCAATAAAAATTCGCGAATATCCGTACTTGATAATTTTGTACGTCACGAACGACCTTTCGTTAAGCATTTTCGTTGGTCGTTTTAAGTTGCGTAAATTGATTCACACACTATATTACATACATTGACACAACCATGATGCACATGACATGTTTTAGCAAAAGATTTTATAGTGTAACACCGAGGGTGTTACATTATCAACCGTACCGTTTCAGTGAAATACAAATATTTTTCTCTCATAAAAATCAGCATCAGTCGTTTTTTCCGTTAGCCGAACAGGGCCATAAATAGCTATGAAGTGCCAAAATTTCGACTCTCTTGATTTCTGGTTTGGACTTTGGCGCGTGTTTAGTTGGATGAAAGTTGGAAATTTGGCTACTATAGCACTTTTATTTTTATTTGGTAAATAGTGTTCAATCATGGACTAATTAGGCTCAAAACGTTCGTCTCTCAATTTTCAACCAAACTGTGCAATTAGTTTTTTTTCGTCTACATTTAATGCTCTATACATGTATCGTAAGATTTGATGTGATGGCTACTGTAGCACTTTTTTAGAATTTAGGGTGTGAACTAAACACGCGCATGGAGGGCCAAAATTTCGACTCTTCATGCACAAACTTGATTGGTCAAGGATGTTTGGTACAGTGACGGCAATTCTTTGGTCCCTAGTCAACCGTCCCCATGTCTTGTTTAAATTGGGGTTATAAATTAGTATTTGGTATTGTATCACTTTCGTTTGTATTTAATAATTATTGTCTAATCATGGCCTAACTAGGCTCAAAAGATTCGTATCGTAATTTACAATCAAACTATATAATTAATCGTAATTTACAATCAAACTATGTAATTAGTTATTTTTTTTATCTACATTTAATACTCCATGCATATATCAAAGATTTGATATGATGAAAAAAGAGTGAAAAAACTTACAATCTAAACAAGGCCCTAGGAGATCGTCGCCCAGTTTTCACTTTAAGTGTGCCGTGACGGCATGGCAAGTCCTTGTTCTTGCTCCATTACTGTGACTCGGACCTGGTGAGTGCGCGCGGGGGCAGTGCCGGCATTAAACGTGGCTCACCCACCAGCTCGCTCAACCCATTTGTTGCTTCCCCTTCGGATCCTTCGTCCGACACTCCGGCCCCCCAACGCCGGCAGCGCAGTTACTCCCCTCCCCTCCCTCGCTCCCTCCCTCGCCATCCATCCTCCCCTCCACAGTCCCCTGTTCGCTGTGCAGTGCATGCCACTCCCGTTTCTAATCCCCCCTCCATCACCATTCACTAGTGCCGTGAAGCCCACACCACACGACCCCGCAGAAGCATTTGCATTGCCACCACACTGTGAATTTAATCGTCGGCGACGCGGCCCTGTGCGCAGGATGCTCTTTGCCTGCCTGCTACTGTTCACCTCTGCTCATATAGCGCGCGGCTAGCAGCTTCTGGATCGACGCGTGCGATGTAGCAGTGGCTGGCGAGCTAGTTGGCAAACAGTGTGCTAGCTACACGCTAGCTAGGCACGCCGCCGGCGCCGGGATCCATGGCGGGTCAGGAAGAAAAGGTGGAGCACAAGGGAGGGGCGGTTGCCGGACGGCGGCAAGGATCGAGCGAGAACAACGACGCCAAGAACGACGGCGCACCCGAGGCGGCGGCGTGTGCGCCCAAGGCGGCTGCTGCCTTGCCGATGCCGCGCCACCGGCGGTCCAAGAGGTCTGTCTCCAGTCTCCACACGTGCTGCCCTCGGCTTCGTCTCTTTCACATATGGACTTCAAAGCTTCGTTCAGTGTTGAACTTCGCCGCCGTCTCTATTCGTGTTTCAGTGCATCTTCCGACAGGAATGCGGAGGCATGCAAGCATGGACCGTCGCATGGCGCCGTGGAGCAATGCTTCGGCCAAGCGCAGCTTGCCATGGTCACTCCCTGCTCGTCCAAGGTTCGTTGCTGATTACTCAACTCTTCACCGCACGCACAACGGGAGGTTATGTGGATTTCTTATTACTGACAGGCTTTATTTGTGAATTCTCTGTCAGAATCAGAACCCGCCGGACGCGAGGAAGTCTTTCGCGATTCCTCCGGCGGAATGCTCAGTTCACCAGGGGCCGCGAGATCAAAGGCCGAACGCGTCGCCAAACCACCGCGTCTCCCTGGAGAATGATGTGAGGACCTGAAGAAAAACGACCGTTTCTGATCTAGTAGGTCTGTTCGTCAGAATAACTTAACTGTTTATTATGAATTCTGGCAGGTTAGGCAGCTGCAGCTGCATTTGCATCAGGAGAGGTCTATCCGGGTCATGCTTGATCGGGCCATTGGCCGGGCATCCAGTACATTGTCTCCTGGACATAGGCATTTCCCAGCCCAGGTATGACTGATCGTCCATTTATTACCAACTCAAAAATTTTCCTCCTGCGAGTTGCAGCTGACTCGTGCATCTCACGTGACACTCAAGTTAGCTGTAGAATTGTTCATTTCCATGTAGAGTGCTCTAGCTCAGCACTGCCGTGGCAGCTTGCAAGTTTCAAGTTTGCAAGCATTCAATAAATTATTTCGTCTGGATTGGGCATGGAAATTCAGTTGTCTAACAAAACAGCTGTGAAACCACCGGTAACTAAATCCAGGCATCTTTTTTTTTTTGTTCTGTTTAGTATTGTTCACAGCTAGTTTGACGCCAGCTAAAAGAACAGTTGCCCAAGTCAACAGACCATGCAAGGGAACACGTTACATCCCTGCAACTCAATACTACTGTTAATGGTGTTCTTTTTTTTTGGAAAGATCAATGGTGTTCTTATTAGAGACTGTATAGCTGCTTATGTTGTAGTGTTGTACATGACTATGATTGTTGTATTCTTATAATCCAAGCCTGCCTTCTCTCTCTCTCTCTCTCTCTAAGATTCTGAAGACTGACTGCTCTTCCCTTCAGACAAAGGAACTGATAGCAGAGATTGAATTGCTCGAAGAGGAAATCGCCAACCGTGAGCAGCACGTTCTTACTCTCTACAGAAGCATCTTCGATCAGTGCATGTCTGGGCCATCGTCTGGCCAGAGTTCGGGTATTTCATCCCCTGCGCACACCAAAAGTATCACTGCTAGGACAAGAAGGCAGCCAAGCATAATATCAAGTGCATTTTGCTCATCCAAGAAGCTCCCACTTCAGCCCTTCCACATCATGGAGTCACTCTCTGAATCAGGAAGAACCAAGAATATGCTCAAGGCTAAGGTCAAGCACCAATCTTTTTCAAGTGAAGCATTGGATATTCATCCTACTTCCTTCCCACCGGATCCAAAAAAGGTAACACAGACAAGCAAACAATTCTCCCAACAAGCTCATCTAACTTACTGCAAACATTATTAACTACAAATCATATCACTTTACTGTGCTTGATATGCCTGCTCTAATGCACCGTGTTTGCTCAACCAAAATTTTAATTAGTCCTTCTGTATGCACTTTTGAGGGGGAGATATATAGTAGTTTTATGACTATCATGCATGTTTCGTGCTCATCACACTACTTTCATAAAAAGGCACTATTGATACAACTCATCCAAAATTTGCACTTCTATATAATACGAATGCTTTCAAACCAGAATGGATAAATCATGCAGTAGATTGATTTTGACATTTCTCCTTATGAAAAGCTACCTTATTCTGGGAGTGGCTCTCTTGCTCGCACTCTGAAAGATCACCTTTATCAATGCCCAAGCAAAATATCTGAAGAAATGGTTAGATGCATGGCATCCATATATTATCGTCTGCGCACCGAGGCACCAGAAAAGCCTGAAAAGGCCCGTTCACCATTCTTGTCAAGATCATCAACAAATGTCATACTTCCTCGGAGGGTGAACGGAGAGGAGAATAGCACATCAAACAACAAATATACAGTGGAAATAGCTTCCATATCAGTTGACAAGAATCAGATGCCAGATGTCTCTTATGCGATTACCCACTACAGGTTGGTCCAAAAATAAAATACTGCAAATTATGCCCTCAAATTTCTCCTGAAAATCGCAAGTAACAGATTCTTTCTCTCTTGGATTTTAGATTGCTTGTGGAACAACTTGAAAGAGTTGATCTGAGCATGTCGGAGAACAGTGTTAAGTTGGCCTTCTGGATTAATGTGTACAATTCTCTTATCATGCATGTAATGCTAGATATTCGACAGTGACTTAAATTTTTTTTGTTTTATGTTTTGTTTTACCTTATTAACCTGTGTATTATCTACTTGAAGGCGTATCTGGCATATGGGATTCCAAACAGCTCTCTGAAAAGAATGGCACTGTTTCACAAGGTGAGACGTTTTCCTAAGTAGATTTGTGATTGGCCACCGGAACGAATCCTGAAATGTTCTGATCTGCTTTGACACACCATGCTGTGAATAGCTTGTCACTCTTTTCTGTAGATGTTAGTAACAAGTAGCTCACCATATTGCAGGCTGCCTACAATATTGGAGGACATGCCATTACCGCCAATTCCATTGAACACGCCTTGTTGTGCTTCAGATCTCCACGGATCGGTCGTGTATGTAGATCAGCAATTTCATCCCGACGTTCAATTTTGTTTGGTCATTGATGCAAAGTTGGAAAGTTGAGATTAAAATCCTAAGCTGGGAAAATAGAATAAAATTACGTTAGCACCTGAACTAGATCACATAATTACACTCGCAACTTTTGTGGTGATAATTGGCTCAGTTTACTGAAACAACCCAAAGAGCACTTTCATCACTGTGAAAACAAAACACCTGCTAAACTGACTGAGAATCCAACGAATCCATCTGCAGTGGTTCGAGTCCATTCTCTCGACGGCTATGCGGAAGAAATGCCCTGACGAGAAGCAGCTGGTCCAGCTCAAGTTCGGCCTGCAGGACTGCCAGCCTCTGGCCCTTTTCGCCCTGTGCACCGGTGCTTCGTCTGACCCCATGGTACTCTAACTCACATTCTACACTGCAGCACATGTTACCTGCTCTATCTCATACTCCATGTCTGATCTCACAATACCTTTGCAGCTGCGGGTGTACACGGCGAAGAACGTGATGGAGGAGCTGGAGCGTGCCAAGCGAGAGTTTCTGCAGGCGACGGTGGTGGTGCGCAAGTCCAAGAAGAAGGTGTTCCTGCCGCGCCTGGTCGAGCGGTACGCAAGGGAAGCGTGCGTGGGCCCCGACGACGTCCTCCCGTGGGCGCAGCGGGAGGGGAGCGTCAGCGTTAGCGTCACCGCCGACGACCGGCAACAGCAGGTTGCCGTTCAGCGCCGGCGCAAGGCCGTGCAGGCCGTCGAGTGGCTGCCGTACACCGCCAGATTCCGCTATGCCTTCGCCAGGAGCATGGTCGACAAGCCACACTGCTAGCTGCATCGCATCGCACGCCATCCTCGCAGCTGGTGGCCGTTTGGCCCGTTTCCGCTGGAGAAAGACAAATGATCGCTGTGATGTCTCGTTGATGCTGCACTGTTGATGGCTAGATAGTACTATTCCGTAGCAAGCAAATGGCAAGGATGGGGCGAAGGGTTTGGCTAATTTTGCCCAACGTGTACAGAAGCTGGGTTGACCACTATAATTTCAGCGGCGGGTGAGAGGGGATGAGGTCCACCTGTCAGCGGCGGTTGACAGAGGGTAGCGGGCTGGCGTGCGCTCTCTCTCTCCTGCAGCTAGGGATGAAAACGGTCGGAAAACCTCTCAATCGTTTTCTACTTCTACATTTGAATACGAAAATAAAAAGCAAAAGTGGTAAAGGTGGACATGAAAAGGAACATGAACTTACAGGATATTGAGAATTTCGAAAATGAACTAATTCGAGCGAAATTACGTCCAATATGGTCGGTATACGAAAAATTAATACGGAATATTGACCTGTAAAATGTGCATAACAATTAACAAGTGAATAATAATTAATAAGTCCTACAACTTAAAAAAAAACTATCTCCATTAGACACCATGTAAGAAAGATTTTTCTAATCCAACAAATGTTTGTACGTGATTAATATACCACTGAAACTTTGTTTAATTTTTTAGAGATAATTGTGTTCTTGTCCTTGTTCAGTACTCTAATTGTGATTTTACCCCTATTTTTTTAACTTTGTGTTTTTGCCCTTGTTATTTTGAACTGAAGTGTCCGTCTGCCCCTGCTTTGGATGTCCGTCAAATGCCCATTGAATAGATGAATTAAAAAAATTCCAAACCTGAAAAGAAAAATCCAAATGCCCACACTGCCCCTTATCGCTTTCTGACTGTTTCTCGACTCCACGAGACACCGACTGCATCGGAGAGGAAGGGAGCGGGCGGCGCGGTTCCAGGCGGCGGAGCGTGCGGCGTGGGTGCGGCGGCTCGAAGCAGCGTCGGCATCAGGGCGGGCGGAGCAGGTGCGGCATCGGGGCGACGTGGGCGCGGAGCGGGCCGGAGGTCGAGGCCACGGTGAAGGAGCGGCTGCGGCGCGCGCTGGAGCGCATCGCGTTGCTGTCGCAGACGCAGCCCGGGGAGCTGCTGGCGCAGGTCTGGGTCCCCACCGTCATCGGCGACCGCCAGGTGCTCACCACGTGCGGCCAGCCCTTCTGGCTCGACCGCCGGAACGAGCGCCTCGCCAGCTACCGGACGGTGTCCATGAAGTACCAGTTCTCCGCCGACGAGACCGCGCGCACCGACCTGGGGATGCCCGGCCGCGTCCCCGAGTGGACCCCCGACGTCCGCTACTTCTCCACCGAGGAGTACC
Organism: Miscanthus floridulus; assembly: GCF_019320115.1. Lineage (NCBI taxonomy): Eukaryota > Viridiplantae > Streptophyta > Magnoliopsida > Poales > Poaceae > Miscanthus > Miscanthus floridulus. Next base: position 110,118,481 of record NC_089581.1, on the reverse strand, counting down.
CGCGCGTACGCCACGCGCAGTTCTTCAACATCCGGGGCAGCGTCGCGCTCCCCATCTTTGAGCCTCGCAGCCGGGCATGCCTTGGCGTCGTCGAGCTTGTCATGACCACCGAGAAGGTCAACTACAATGCCGAGATCCAGAACATCTGCAGCGCTGTCAAGGTAGACAATCGCTACTGCTCTGCAGGCTGTTATGCCGTTACGCTCTTAACCTGTTTGATGAAATGCCCTTAGGAAAGACGTGATAACTACCGGGCATGCCAATCACCGAAGTAATCAGTCTTGACTATGTCTTGGAATTCTTCCTGCCAGTGGACTGTATAGAGATTGAACAGCAACGAGCCATGCTGAATTCTTTGTCCATTACAATACAGAAAACATGCTATATGCTTCGAGTTGTCAGCTTGAAAGAACTGGTGGATGAAGGATCAATTGAAACAAGTGCACTAGCTCCACCAGAATATGCCAAAACTATGCATGAAAACCTAGATGAGGTTTGTAGTGGCATTGATGTTCCTGCAAGGACAGCATCGCTGGAAACTTCTGAGGAGGTATCCTCATGGATAGCAAGCCTTGTGTGTGCTCAAAATAAGGGAGTGAAAGAAATGGATGGTGATCTGCCATTTGGATTCAGCAAGCAAGAGGATGAAATTGCAAATGGTGATTGATTCAGTACATGGTAGTGAAGGAACTGTTCAGCTCAGCTCACTCTATGAGAACTTCGGAAGCATTTTGCTGGTAGCCTGAAAGAAGCTGCAAAGAATTTAGGAGGTAACTCCCTGAAGAAATTGCAAATGGTGATTGATTCAGTACATGGTAGTGAAGGAACTGTTCAGCTCAGCTCACTCTATGAGAACTTATCCGTTGTCTGAGGAAAAAGGTCTCTTGGAACCTTCTGTTCCTGATCGGCATTGCGAGGGCAGATTCACCTCGCATAATTCTGGTTCTAATTCCCTCTCCCCCTCTTGCAGCCAAAGCTCAAATTCCAGCCATGGTTATTCCAGTGGTTCGAAATCACAACAACATGGCAGTGCTCCTCAACTTGCAGTAAAGAAAGAAGTTTTCATGGAGGTGAATCAGAGCTCCACACTACTCAAAGATGCGAGCCATGCGGAATTGCAGATGTTTCCTGAAGAAAGACCTGTCACCCTGCCTAGGTCTCATAGTCAAATGCTTTTTAGTGAACAAAAACCAGTGGAAAACATGGCAGGTATGCAAATGTCTAAGCCTGATTCTCTCAAGATAAAAGCCATGTACGGCGAAGAAAGATGTATATTCCGACTTCAGCCTAGTTGGGGATTTGAAAAGCTAAAAGAAGAAATTCTAAAGCGGTTCGGCGTTGCTCAGGAGATGCATGTGGACCTCAAGTACTTGGATGATGAATCTGAGTGGGTTCTTTTAACATGCGATGCAGACCTGCTTGAGTGTATTGATGTGTACAAGTCATCAAGTACTCAAACAGTAAGAATCTTGGTACATTCTAATGGCCAGTAAGTGCTTGTTCCTTCCTTTGGTCAAACTAGTTTGTCCTGACAATGGCACAAAGCTCATCAGGATGCAGAAGAAAGCATCTTGTCAATATGAAGCTTTGGATTAGGTTAAGCAGCCACGACCAAGTTACATCGCACTTGTAAGTTCTTTGGATTAGGTTTGAAATTTAAAAAATCGCCAAAAATTACAAGCTGTGGAATCAACAGAAGTATGCCAACGCCGTCATGTGTCGTTTTAGTGGGCATGGTGAAATGTCTTCTCGCCAGTGTAAGTATCGGTGAAACTGATTCTTTCAGCATTTATTTTCCCTTCATTTTGCAAATCTCCCTACAGTGTCACTGTAATCTAATGCAGTTTTTATCCCCATATCCCAGAGCAAAAGGTGTCGAGCAGAGAGCACCTGGAGTGATGACAGGGCAACAATACAAGCTCACACCTAGTTGAAATGCAATTTTGTTGGTTCAAGGTCAAGCTAGTTTTTCATGTTCTTGCTTCAACCCTGCAGAAGGGATGGTGGTTTTTTGGTATCCTGAATAATTCTACAGTTAGAAGGCAGGAGATATCTTAGTCTCCTAGACGACATTGGAGCATAGGGATTTTCCTTTGTGTCGTTATTTTTGGTATGATTGCTCGGTAAGAAGTATCCTTCATATTGTTGTCATGATGCTAGCAAAATATAGTAAAGGTGCTGCCAAAATTTTGAATATTTATCAATATTAAATCTGAGTTCAAATAATTGCAATTAGGCATACAATAAAAAAGTCTAATTCCAAATCAGGGTAAAATCACAATTAGACATAACAAACAGGGGCAAAATCGCATGGGCATTTATGTCATTTTGTACAAAGTTTAACACCGTTAGGGGTGGATGACGGAGCAGGGGCAAACTGGTGCTTCGTGAATGGTACAGTAGGGGTAAATTCACAAAGTCAAAAAAATAGGGGTAAAATCACAATTTCGATACAAAACGAGGGTACAAACGCAAGAGCCCCAATTTTTTAACATCTTAAAGACCTCAAATAAAAAAAAAACTAAAAGCTAGAAAGTTGTAAATCTCGTCAAGAGCTATAATTTTCATATAAAAATCATCTTCATCCGAGTTCGTATGAAAAAAGATACAATTTTTCTAATGCTGGACTTCTAGTGGGCCAAATTTGGTTTAACCCGAATTTCGAATTCGGGATATTCCGAATTAAAAGTAGAAAACGGTCGAAAAAACATCAAAACCGTTTTCATTCCAATTTTGAATTTGATGTTCCGAATTTCGAACCAAATTCGAATTTATCCAAAAAATACGAATTTAATCGGATTAAATGTAGAAAACGATACGGTTCAGTACGGGATATTTCCGTACAATTTTCATCCCTAGCTGCAGCGGTTCGAGCGGGGGAGTGGGCCGGTTGGGCAGTGCGGGGCAGGCCTGGCTCGACCAACTGCTGGCTGCTGGGCCGCTTTCTTCTTTTCTAATTCCCCTCTCTATTTCTAATCCCTGGTCTATGTCTATTTCTATTGCCCAAGCTCTATACTTGTATTCATGTATATTATACATGTACACACCACTAGGGTAGGTCCACTAGGTCAACCTTATAGGGTTAGTTGCCCTAGGGTTTCAAGCACACACACTAGACAACTCAAGCTCTAGCTGTTTATCAGTTAATTGTTAATCAAACTTGAAAACCAAGAAGAAGCAAATCACATGTTGGGTAATTAATGCACATGCTCATCCAACTAGTTGGGATGCACCTAGTGCATTTAGGGATGGTTTCCTACACGTTCACTCACCATGCAAGATTTTTGGAAAAGTTTTGAAAAACTGGGATTTTTGGCTTTGGGATTTTTAGGGTTGTTACAGATAGCGTCCCATACCCGCCCCTGCTAGACCCGATTGGGAATGTTTTGCCTCATTTAATCCCCTGTTGGGATGAATTTAGACCCTTCCCTATCCCCGATAGCGGAATTCCCCGCGGGAAACCTGGGATTGGGTGGGTCCCATTTCCATCTCTAGGACCACAATTATCCATGTGGTTAGTTGAAAACCAAGATACCCGATAGCCTAAACACCACGTTTATGCTATGTATACTACTCCAACCTCGCGCGACATAGGTTGGAGCACTCAAATAAAGAGCAAAGAAATGATACAAATGGTGTAATACTACTACTAAGTGTCGGATATAGTGAGAAGGGGTACCCTAAGCAAGAACCAAAAAATGACTGCTTAGACTTCGTAAAAGTCGAAACCAGCTAAACACCGCTAGCCTCGGCCGATTCTCCGACCCGCCCGAGGCCCCCTCACCGCTGACCTCGAGCGATCCCCCACCAAAGGCCTCGGCCGGGCCGCCGACCCTCCGTCTCGCGCGAGGCGGGCTCGGCAGCACTCCGCTGCCTCTTACTTCACCCGTCCCTCTGACAAAACGTCGTGTCGCATTAACTCAGCCAACTGCTGCCCCTGACATCGGCCGCACGCTCGGCACAGTACAGCAGAATGGCCGACGGGACAGGAGGCGGGACTGGGCAGAGGTTACCCGCCACTGTGCTAACCACTATGCACATGGTTGACGCCCATGCCTCACTGTGCTGCCAACTCCTACTCTGAGAACAACGCAGCATGGGGAGCCATGTCTAAGATACTGTGGCCTCGGAATCAGTACCCGGGACCAATAATTCCCTCCAAGGCCTCGGCAGTTTGCTTCAGGGGCTCGGCAGCCTGAGGATCCATGTCCGCCGAACCCCCCACGATGGCTCGGCCTCGCCATCTGTAGAGCCACGGCTCCCTACGACGTCATCGCATGATGACCAGCACGTCGCCCGCCATGTCCTACATCAAGCTGTACTGGAGCCCCACGACGCACAAGATCAAGTATGACCGGCGCGTCACTTCTGCATGACAAGGATGGGGCCACTCCATCGACCATACCACAACAGTGGCCGACTACAGGGCTCGGACACACCACCCCCATTTATAGAGCAGGAGGTCTCGGCATCCTGACGCCAACTCCGCTTCGCGCGAGGCTCCCCAGGGAAGGCCTCGGCAAGGAATGCCGTCTCTGCCCCGCCTGAGGCTCTTCACGGAAGGCCTCGGTAGGAAGCGCGTTCTCCGTATCGCTTGAGGCCTCTCGCGCGAGGCCTCGGCAAGGAGCCTGATCTCCGTCTCGCGCGAGGCCTCATTCTCTGTGTCGCTCGGGGCCGGCTTGTCCGTGGTCCGTCGCCCCCCGCCTCGGTCGACCCTCCCGACAGCGCGTCACGTCTCATTAATACTTTCAACCACTCCCGCGATCTCAGCCGGACAGCGGCTCAACATCACAGAATGGCCGACGTGACCCGAAGTCGCATCAGCGCCGTACCGGCTGGGACAGGGCACGGCGGGGGTTACCGGCAACTGTGTCCCAGCACTGTGTCCACGATCAGCGCCTGGGACAGAGTATGACGGGGGTTACCGGTAACTGTGTCCCAACACTGTGTCCACGATCAGCGCCTGGGATAGGGTATGACGGGGGTTACCGGCCACTGTGTCCGAACGCTGCACCCGCGACCCGCCGCCTGCGCAAGGCCTCGGCACTGTACACCGGGGCCTCGGCAATCTCGGGGTTCGTGCCTGCCGAGACCCCCACCGTAGTACAAGCCTCGGCACCGACCAGGCCTCGGCCTCGCGCATAATCCGTCCACCAGGGCTTGCATGTTCGCCGCCACGTCCGCTCCGAGACATTCCTGGGGCTCCCACGACGCATAGTACCTGATGGGACAACCACGCCGCTCCAGTATTCCAAGGACGGATCGCTCCTACGGCTACGCCGCCACCGGAACGGGCCACAGGGTTCGGACGTGCCACTCCTATTGGCACGACGTCGCATAGTGATACATGTACTGCCTTCGTCCTCCCTTCAACTATAAAAGGAGAGGACTTGGGCCTCGTAGGGGGGGGAGACGAACACACCGATAGAACTACACACTTCTACGCTGCTTGAGAACAATGCCTCAAGCAGCCCGCACCACCCTCGCCGAGACCTGGGGCTAGCTTCCTCTCTCACCTAGCTTGTAACCCCCTGCTATGAGCACTCCGATGCAAGGAACATAAGATCGATCTCTCAGACTGGACGTAGGGCCTCGATTGCCTGAACCAGTATAAACCTTGTGTCTCTTTGCATCACCATCCGGGATTAGAGGCACGCAGCACAAATTCACTCGTTGGTTGAGGGACCCCCGGTTCCAAAACACCGACAGTTGGCGCGCCAGGTAGGGGCCGCTGCGTGTTAGCTTCATCGTCCCAGCAGGACCCGGATGGCAGACCCCATACGACCATTGCGTCTCGGCACCATAGTTTGGTTCAGGAGCCTAGAGTTCATGTCTCTAGGGCATGAGTACGACATGGTGCTCCTCGCCCCTCGAGCCCCACCGTCCGACGATGAAGTCACGCCCCGGCAGCCCAGGCGTAGGCGGCGCCCGGGCGGCCACTCTCGCCGCGCTCGCCAGGCACGACGCGAGGAAGGCCACCCCGACGCTACGCGAACCCAGGGCGGCACGCCACTCCCCATCGATCTCCTACGACCAGCTGTTGGTACAGGGTCCCTGGCTGGGGACCTGTCTGGCCTGAGCCTGGACAAAGGAAAATCGCCGGTGGCTCGCGGCGATGCCCAGTCGTCTAGTTCCACTCCACCACTCCCTGAAGAGTCGACCCCGGCAGGGCAGAATATGGAGACGGCACCGTTCCCATGCCCCTTTGGGTTGAGGAATGCCGCCGCCTCTTATGCCTACGCCTACACTGCCGCTCACGAGCACCCCTCGGAACGCCGCCAGCGCTTCGCTCTCGACCTGAGCACCCACTTCGACTCCTCGGATGAGGACAAGGCATGGCCTGGGGTGGATTTCTCCGAACTCCACAACCCTGGGGCTTTGCGCCAATTCTTGGCCGCAAGCGACTACTGCCTCGGCTATTCCGACTCCGACGACGAAGGGACTTACGATCCATCTCGTGAGTGCTTCCACGTCGGGCTCGGGATGCCAAGGGCGGGCGAAGAGGACGAAAGGACAGGCAACCATTCCCCACCCCAGGCGAGGGCGGGCGATGCCACACCTCCACGTCTCGTAGCCCCGGCGGCGCGAAACGAGAATCCTGTCCGCGGGGGGCATTGACGCCCAGACCTAGAACAGCTCCACGAGCTTCAAGCCAAGGTCGAACAAGACCGACTCCTTCTGCAATAGCTTCGGGACACTCTCGAGCAGGAGCAGCAAGGGCGCGGTGAGGGCAGAGGAGCCCGAGGGAGGGCCCACGATGTCCATCACCGCATCAACGACAACGAGGGGGGAGAGCCACCCCTAATCTTTAATCGGGCTAGCCAAAATGTCACAGCGGCCGCGATGCTAGTCCGAGCAATGCCCGAGCCCTCCACCACCGAGGGGCGACGGGTCCGCGAAGAGCTCCGTGACCTCCTCGAGACCGCTACGGTACAACAGGCTGAAAGTTCTGCCTCCCGCTGGCGCGGAGGCACTTCAGAGCAACCCACGGCGCGACCTCGCCGGGGCCAGGCTACCTTGGTCTGTCCCGAGCCCGCTCGCGCGCCGACGGCCAACGCGGCCCCCTCGGTGCGTGATCGACCTGGAGACCAGCACGAGGCACAAGGCAACCACGAAGTAGTTGGCAGGCGATGGCGCCGCGGCGACGGAGCCGCCCAGGGCTACCACCCACACCGAGGCGGTCGCTACGACAATGAAGAGGACCGTAGTCCTTCTCTCAAGCCACCTGGCCCTTGGGTCTTTAGTAGAGCCATTCGCAACGCTCACTTCCTAGCCCGGTTCCGGCAACCTGCCAACCTCACAAAGTATAGCGGCGAGATGAACCCCGAACTATGGCTAGCCGATTATCGCCTGGCTTGTCAGCTAGGCGGTGCGGAAGATGACCTGCTCATCATCCGCAACCTCCCTTTGTTCTTATCAGACTCAGCGTGAGCCTGGCTCGAACACCTTCCTCCTGCATAGATCCACGACTGGCACGACTTGGTGAGGGTCTTCGTCGGGAATTTCCAGGGCACCTATGTGTGCCCCGGGAACTCCTGGGACCTCAAAGGTTGCTGCCAGAAGCCGGACGAATCTCTTCGAGATTTCATCCGGCGCTTCTCCAAGAAATGCACCGAGTTGCCCCGCGTCGGTGACTTGGAAATCGTCCAAGCATTCCTCTCTGGCACCTCCTGCCGAGACCTGGTCCGAGAATTGGGCCAGAACGTACCAACCACAGTGGCCGCACTCCTTGACACCACCACCAACTTCGCCTCAGGCGAAGAGGCGGTTGGGGCCATCTTCCCCAACAACGATGCCAAGGGGAAGCAGAAGGACGAGGCCCCCGAGGCCTCGCCCACCCGCGTCCCCAAGAGAAAGAAGAAGGGTCGCCCAGGGAAGCAGGAGGTCCTCGAGGCCGTCCATGTCACCGCGGCAGATCGCAGGAATCCCCGAGGCCCCCGGAGCCCTAGGCTATTTGACGACATGCTGAAGAAGCCCTGTCCTTACCATCAAGGTCCGGTGAAGCATGCCCTCGATGAGTGCACCATGCTCCGGCGTTACTATGCCAGGCTTGGGCTCTCCGACGACGATGAGGCCAGGAAAAGGGGCGCCGGCGAAAGGGACGGTGATAAAGATAATGGGTTCCCCGAGGTACACAACGCCTTCATGATCTTTGGCGGACCCTCGGCATGCCTCACGGTGCGCCAGCGAAAGAGGGAACGCCGGGAGGTCTTCTCGGTCAAGGTGGCCACCCCCCGGTACCTCGATTGGTCTCGGGAGGCAATCACCTTTGATCGGGATGACCACCCCGATTATGTTCCAAACCCCGGGCAGTACCCGCTTGTCGTCGACCCAATCGTCGGCAACACCCGGCTCACCAAAGTGCTCATGGATGGAGGCAGCAGCCTCAACATCCTCTACGTCAACACTCTGGAGCTCCTAGAGCTCGACCAGTCATGGCTCCGAGGCGATTCCGCACCCTTCCACGGCGTCGTGCCAGGAAAGCGCACACGACCCCTCGGGCGCATCGACTTACCCGTCTGCTTTGGCACTCCCTCCAACTACCGCAAGGAGGTCCTCACCTTCGAGGTGGTTGGATTCAAGGGGGCGTACCATGCCATCTTGGGGCGCCCGTGCTACGCCAAGTTCATTGCGGTCCCCAACTACACCTACCTCAAGCTCAAGATGCCAGGCCCCAACGGCATCATCACCGTCGAGTCCACGTATGAACATGCATACGACTGCGACGTCGAGTGCATCGAGTACGCCGAGGCCATCGTGGAGGCCGAGACCCTCATCGCCGATCTCGACCAGCTTGGTAGCGAGGTTCCCGACGCCAAGCGGTGCGCCGGGACCTTCGAGCCCGCGGAGGCCGTCAAGCTCGTCCCCGTCGATCCCGCCGTCCCCGACGGCCGAGGACTGAAGATCAGCGCCACCCTCGATAGCAAATAGGAGGCCATGCTCGTCGACTTTCTCCGTGCGAACGTCGATATGTTCGTGTGGAGTCCCTCGGACATGCCGGGCATACCAAGGGAGGTCGCCGAGCACACCTTAGATATCCGGACAGGCTCTAGGCCGGTAAAGCAGCGCCTGCGCCGATTTGACGAGGAGAAGCGCAGGGCCATCGGCGAAGAAGTGCATAATCTCATGGCAGCCGGGTTCATCAAGGAAGTATTCCGTCCAGAGTGGTTGGCTAACCCTGTATTAGTCAGAAAGAAAAGTGGCAAGTGGAGGATGTGTGTGGACTACACTGGTCTAAATAAAGCGTGCCCGAAAGTCCCCTTCCCACTACCATGAATTGACCAAATCGTCGACTCCACTGCAGGATGCGAAACCCTCTCCTTCCTTGATGCATATTCCGGTTACCACCAAATCAAGATGAAAGAGTCTGACCAGCTCGTGACTTCTTTCATCACTCCATTCGGCATGTACTGCTACGTAACCATGCCGTTCGGCCTCAAAAACGTAGGGGCTACTTACCAACGGTGCATGATCCAAGTCTTTGGCGAACACATCGGGCGAACCATCGAGGCCTACGTGGATGACATTGTAGTCAAGTCTAGGAAGGCCGGTGATCTCATCGGTGACTTGGAGGTTGCCTTCACATGTCTTAGAGAGAAGGGCATCAAGCTCAACCCCGAGAAGTGTGTCTTTGGGGTTCCCCGAGGCATGCTCTTAGGATTCATAGTCTCGGAACTTGGAATCGAGACCAACCCGGAGAAGGTCTCGGCCGTGACCAACATGGGCCCGATCCGAGACCTCAAAGGGTGCAGAGGGTCATGGGGTGCCTTGCGGCCCTAAGCCGCTTCATCTCACGCCTCGGCGAAAAAGGCCTGCCCCTGTACCACCTCTTGAGAAAGTCCGAGCGCTTTTCTTGGACCACCGAGGCCGAGGAAGCCCTCGTCAGGATCAAAGCACTGCTCACCAACCCCCCCCCCCCCCCCCCCCCGTCCTGGTTCCGCCCATCGAGGGCGAGCACCTCTTACTCTATGTCACCGCGACGACCCAAGTGGTCAGCGCGGCCGTAGTAGTCGAGAGGCAGGAGAAGGGACATGCTCTACCTGTCCAATGACCTGTTTACTTCATCAGCGAAGTGCTCTCTGAGACTAAGATGCGTTACCCCCACATCCAGAAGCTGGTTTACCCCGTAGTCTTGGCTCGACGCAAGCTGCGTCACTACTTCGAGTCCCACCCGGTGACTGTGGTGTCGTCTTTTCCTCTGGGAGTATCATAGTTCTAGTAAGAGAGATCCATGGGATGATAATCGAGAGAGATTGCACAGTTCTAAACCCGACAACATGATAATTGCAGTGGATATATATTACACAGTTCTAGAGGGAGAGGTCAACAGGATGATAATTGCACTTACGGAGAGATATTAAGGTAAAATGAACTCTCCAATAGAGGTGGATCCCAACATTACTCGGATAATTACAGTTGTAGAGAGACGTTTTAGCAAGATGAGCTCTCCAAGAGAGGTGGATCCCACGGCATTATTGGGATAATGATGATAATCGTCGTTTTAGAGATAGAGGGTGGAGTGGGAATTACTGGATGCTAATGTAGTGGCAACTTCACATGAATATACGGAGTCCAATAGAGGGCAGTATTATCTTCATCGGAAGCGGTTGATGTTGGATTTGGTGTTTTTTAGGACATGGCACAACACATAGAGAGCAAAACTGCTTTAGTTACAATCAATTTGGTCATTTGAGAGCGGTTTGTATCAACCCACCATTTTGCTACAGTGTAAAAGGTCCATGCATAGGGTAACTATGTGCTTTGAAAAGAATGGCTTAGTGTGTGGCTATGGTTTTCACGACCAACAATTTTATACCATGAACATCCCCATATCTAGGTGTATAGAGGCTAAGAAGGAAGTTTTGGGATTGATAAAAATTGAGAAGGGTCTTGCTTCACTTGTATCATGTACAAAGAGATGAATAATCTTTTTGAAGTAAAGAAGGTTGTAAAATTAAACAAATGGCTAATGATAAAGAGTTCAAGATTTGTTTTCCATATAAAGATATGAGATGCGAGCTAACCAAGTTTAGGGGACTTAAGTTTAAAACTACAAACATTGTTGTGGAAAATGCTACTGATATTGTTGTGGTGGAAGATGCTACCAATCTTTTGGTGGAAGATGATAAATGCTACCAATCTTGTTGTAGTGGAAGATGCTACCAATCTTTTGGTGGAAAATGCTACCAATCATGATGTGTTTGTGGAAAATGCTAAATGCTACCAATCTTGCTCTGGTGGAAGATGCTACCAATAATCTTTAGGACAATGCCCTAGAGATGATGACAATGAGCCTAACAAAGACGACATTAGTTCAAGTCAAATGGAGTTGGATACACTTTTGTAAACCCATATGGAACACTAAAGTCAACAATTATGAGGTCATTACTCTTGCTAGGCACTAGCACATTCTCCTCGATGTAATGTGTAAATGGCACTTGAAAACTTTCAATTGGGAATATTGTACCCATCTCTGTACTCTGCTTATAAATAATGAATATCCTTAACTTTGAAAAAAAAAACTATACCACTATTAATGATAAGTGGAAGAGAGCTCTTGGAATGTTGTGTTGTTGTCTCACAAGTGAATGTAGATGTCCTATTTATAAAGTGGAGGGGGTTGTGAAGAAGTGGGCCACTCAATCCACACACTACTACGGAAGTGGTCATCCCAACATCCTTATCACCATTGATTTTTACACAACCAACGATGAAAGAAAAACTATACTCCTTTTAAACAATACTTATGTACACGTCTAAAAATAAATCATGGACAAGCAATAAATTATTATGTATTTTCATCTGAGTGGTAAGAAAGGAAAACATGTCATATTTTACAACAAGAAGTATGTATGGGCAAGATCTTTTTTGGTCGCACTTAACATCAACTAATAGTAAGCTTGACTTCTGGTCGTACTTAACATCATCTAACGGTGAGCACGACAGAAGTGGCAGAAAAGGGTAGAAAAGTTAAGTTGAATGGCAGGTAGCACTCAAAATTTACGGTTTGTTTGATTTGTGACCACAAGTCGCCGTGCCATAGGTCAGTTTATGGTTGTTATTTGATTCAGTGTCACAGCCATAGCACGCCATAGTTTTTAGCACTCTGCCCCACACATCATAGTCTCATTTTCTTACCAAACTTTGCTATAAGTGTGGCTTCGATTTCAAGGCCTGTTTGGTTCATTACGAAAAACTTGTCACGTCAAAGGTTAGTTATGCCACAATTTTTGTGACAACTATTTAGTTCACTACCACAACTATAGTGCTTTCTTAGCACCCTGTCTCACAAGTCATAGACTTATTCTTGTGACAAACTTTGCCACAAGTGTGGCTTAGATTTTGCTCGCCACCCTTTTTATGGCGCCCATAGTTTACCGAAGGTGAGGTGTGGTAAACTATGGCACCAACTATCGGGGACCAATACTAGGGTACCTAAATAGGAGGAACTAATAACCATCAATATTGATTCATCCGAGCTGTCAAGAGTGCGACTATAGCTCCAACTAACCCCTAGGTGCGCAAGCTCTGCCTCGCCCGGCCTCTAGGGGCAGGCTCCATCTCGTCCAACACCAAGGCCATGGGCTCCACCTTGCTTGATCTCTGAGGGCAGGCTCTGCCTCACCCGACACCGAGGGTGCGGGCTCTGCATCTATCAGCCTCTAAGGGCTGGCTCCGCCTCGCTCAACCTCTAAGGGCCGGCTCTGCCTTGCCCGACCTCTGAGGGTAGGCTCCGCCTTGCCCGGCCTCTGAGGACTAGCTCCACCTCGCCCAACCTATGAGGGTGGGCCCCACCTCGCTCGACCTCTAAGGGCTGGCTCTGCCTCACCCAACCTCTGAGGGCATGCTCTGCCTCTCCCGATACCAAGGTTGTGGGCTCCCCCTTGCCTAGCCTTTGAGGGCTGGCTCTGCCTCGCCTGACCTCTAAGGGTTGGCTCCACCTCGCCCAGCCTCTGAGGGCTGGCTCTGCCTCACCTAGGCTCTAGGGGTGGACTTCACCTCACCCAACCCTAGGGTTTGCGCTCTGCCTCGCCCGGCCTCTAGGGAGGGACTCTGCCTTGACCGACCTCGAGGCCGGGGGATCCATCTCGTCCGACGGAGACCCATGCCGCCGCTAACCACTCTAGGTCCAAGCAAATGGGCCTAGGTCAAAGCTCTGACACCAAGGAGGTGATCGGCACACCTCTATATAACCCGTGGCCATGATGGACCATACTTGGGGATTCACGTCAGGAACAGTGTCGGGCATACCGGTGCTGTTCTGCCTAACCCTCATACGGGCACTGACAGCCATGTTAGTTCACCATGACCGAGAGACAACGCCTATGCATGGTGCTAGTGATGGATAGGGCCACGACATAGAGCTATCCCTATTGACATCTACAGGGTCGGCGGGACTCACGTGAGGGAAAAGGACCCGACAATCCTGGAGGACTTTTTCTCCCTCTCATTCTCCTCTTTTCCCTCGACTGTTACCCGTGCTTTCCCTTGGCCTATAAAAGGGAAAGCAGGGCATCCCCTGAAGGTGATGAGGACATCGCCACGCTGGACACACCGACGCCATGGTCTTCCCCAAGTTGCAATTCGTTTCCAACTCAGCTGCCACGTCGTCCTCGGATTCAGCAGACACGTCGTCACTGTTTTGGTCATAACTTCCTCATACGACATCGAAACAGGCCGTTCTTGGATGCGTTGGAAAGGGGACGACGATGCCGTCGTTTTGGATCTGGTCCCAGCTCCAGAAGGTCCATGGATCATTCTGTGTGACCACGGCAAGGTGCTGTGTCACCTATTTGGGCCAACTTGGCCATGTATCGTGTCGGGCCTTAAGCCCAAGTTGTGGGCGCCCAACCCCTGGCCGTCCCCAACCCTAGGTCGAGTCTTAGACTATAACACAGCCGCCGCCGCTGCTATACAATTGGGTTTTGTTTAGAGTTTAGTTTTCCCTCGAGAAACTGAATCGTTCATTGTAACTGTGGTGACAAATCCTTTTACAGTGATCCAGGGCCCCTGTTCTTGATCTCCTCCACTGTGTCGATTAGTCCTTTGGAACCGAGTTCTTGAACCCTCTATTGATATTCGCGTCATTCATATTTGCAATTTCAGATTGCGTGTTTTACCTTCTTGCTTGTGCTCTTCGATTCGCTTGCAGGAAAAGCCTTCTTGGCGAGGTCAATCAAGTTGTGCTTGGTTGATAACCAACAGAGCGGTGGTGTAATGGTTGCAGGGTTCGAATCGTGTCTGATTTGAAGCCGGATCACCAACGTCGAGATCTCCACAAATCGAACTTACCGGCTACCTCTCGGAAGATCGGGCCTGTACTCATCAATTGGTATCAGATATTTCAGGTTTACCGTGAGGTATAATCTCGTTTGCCTTAGATTCATATTTGTTCATTACCTAGAGTCCACAAAAAGCCCAAAAATATTTCAATTTCCGCTGTCCTATCGCCCTTTGTGCCTTTGCAATTTCGTTTCAGATTCGTGTTGTTGAGTTTGTGTCCGTGGTCGAGTCTTGTTGCTGGTTTAGGATTGTGTTCATGGTCGTAGTTCAATCGACCGTTGCTGTGATTTTGTTTTCCGCCGCTATCCCATCCACCGTTCCCAAACAACAAGTCGAAGCCACCACATTACTCGACTTGCCCCGCTAGCCGCCTTGTGTCACTTCTCGCCGCCGCGCAAACCCTAGATAGGTTGCCAGCCGCTCTTATTTTGCCTGCATCGCAGCCCTCCTTACATCATCAGGTGAATACCTACTGCTGTGATCGGTGTTAGAGTTTAGGGACGCTTTGCCCTAACTGCCGCCGCCGTGTTGTGCCTCCCGGAAAACATACCTTGACATACCTTCGGTAAAACAGGCATAACTTTTCGCTCGTTTATCAGAAAAATCTGAAATTTTTTGTGCAGCTTCTTGACACCATTTGGACCCGACCCAAACTCGGCTTCGCCCTGTTTGGTTTCATCAGAATTGCCAAAAAAATTCAGGAAAATATAGAAAAAAATTTGTCAAAGTTTTTGCATGCTTTTCAGAGAATGTGCTGAATTTCTGTAGACCACATCCCACCTCAAAAAAAAGTTTGTTTCCTACTAGTGCCTTTTGGGAAAATCCAGGAAAAATTCAGGAAAAAGGAGAAATCCGGGCTATTTGCTTGTTCTGTGAGTTCTTTCGATCGTCCTTTGTTTTCACCTTGTTGCGCTACGTCTTGACACGTCTTAGCCAGCAACTGTGATTTGTACTTTGGATCCAGATTGAACAATCGCTACTCTGCACTCGTTAATTGCTAATCCTTGCTGTCATATTGTGTGCCTACCCATAGCTCCACATATTCTTCTGTCAGCATAGGTTCATCTTGCAACTGTTACCCACGCTCAACAACAGATTGCTTCGCCACTTTGGTTTTGCTCCTGTTTGGCGTTGGTAAGAATACAGGCAAGACGGTGGTAAGCCGCTTGTGATTTTGCATTCCACTTTCACCACCACCACTTGTTGCCTTTTAGTTGATAGGGATAATACTTTGGTGTTGTCTTTTTCTATCTTCTAACCATGGCAGGAACTCCGACGGACTTCAATGAGTGCGTGTCCAAGGGCGAGCTTGCAACGTTCATGACTGAACAACGCAATCTTATGACCGAGCTGACGCGCAACGTGAACAATCTGGTCACCCGCATTGAACAGCTTGAGCAACGCCCTCCACCTTATCATGCTGATGATGAAGATGCTGGTGATGAAGATGCGTATGCTGACGGTGGTGCCCATCGCCGCCTCAACTTCAATCGTCGCGGTATGGCAGGTAATAATCATGGTAATAATGATCCTTTTGCTAAGATTAAATTTAGTCTACCACCTTTTGCTGGTAATGTTGATCCAGAGGCATATTTAGATTGGGAGCTTTCTGTTCAACAAAAATTTGATTCTCATAATGTCCCTGCTGAGCATAGAGTTAGACTTGCTACCAGTGAGTTTACTAATTTTGCGTTGTTCTGGTGGAGTGATCTTTGCAATGCCAAGAATGCTGCTGCTGTGCCTCAAACTTGGAATGTTTTAAAGCAACGTATGAAATCTCGTTTTGTTCCTCCTTATTACCAACGTGATTTACGTTTGAAACTACAAACTTTAAAACAAGGTGATAAAGGAGTAGAAGCATACTATCAAGAATTGATTATTGGTTTAGCACGTTGTGGTATAAATGAAGATGATGATGATGCTAGTGCTAGATTTTTTGGTGGTTTAAACCATGATATACAGAACATACTTGATTATAAAGAATGGCGCAATTTTTCCCAATTGTATCATCTTGCTATTAAGGCCGAACGAGAAGTACAGGGACGCAAACAACACCAGCCTTTCAGGTCTAACAATGGGAGGAATTTTCAGCAGCGTTCCGAGCCGGAGACGCCCAAGCTTCCTGTTGCACCACAGCCATCTACACCTCCATTTTCTTCCGGGGTAAGTAAATTGTCTAATGTGCAGTTTCCACAGCTGAAGAAAGGTGGCACTCCGGGTGCTTCTACTAGCTCCTCCTCGTCCAGCTCTAAAATCATTTGCCACCGATGCAAAGGCATGGGACATGTCATGAAGGAATGCCCCAGTCGTCGCGCTTTCATTGCTACCGAGGATGGATATGTAAGTGCTAGTGATGTTGAAGATGATTTAGCCCTTGCTGCTAACATTGATGCAGATCCCATCGAGGGCGATCATGACAAGGAGGCCATCACCATTGACTCTGTCGCTGCTGCCGCGGACTACCCTAGCCTTCTTGTGCAGCGTGTGTTGAGTACACGTGTGGGTCATGAAGACGAGATGAAGATCCAACGCCACAATTTATTCCACATGTATCTCATTGTGCAGGGTTGTCGTGTTCTCACTATCATTGATAGCGGGAGTTGCAACAACTTGGTGAGTTCAGATTTGGTTGACAAGCTTGGCTTGACCACACGACAACATTCGTATCCATATAAAATTCAATGGTTCAATAATAGTGGTAAGACTAAGGTAACTAAATCAGCACGCATTAGCTTTTTCACAGGCTCTTATCATGATACTGCTGATTTTGATGTTGTCCCTATGCAAGCTTGTTCCATTTTGTTAGGTCGCCCATGGGAATTTGATAATGATGCCCTACATCATGGTAGAACTAATACATACACTATCATACATAAGGACAAGAAAATTACATTGCTGCCTTTGTCTCCTATGGATATTATTAAACATGCTAATGAGATCAAAAATAAACCTCCAACAGACATTGCTAAAAATAATGGGATTAAGTTAAAAGGAGGTGCTTTTCTTGCTACAACTCCTGCTACTGCTGAGTTATGTGATAATCCTGATGCACCATGTTATACTATGTTTTGTCAACCTTTTATGTCTGGTGCATTGCCTGCTGTCACTAACCTTTTACAGGAGTTCGCTGATGATGGGATGGAGTCGAGGACGACTCCAATTCTACAAGGAGGGGATAATGAGGACATCGCTAAGATGGAGTCGAGGACGACTCCAATTCGAGAAGGGGAGGATGATGAGGACATCGCCACGCTGGACACACCGACGCCATGGTCTTCCCCAAGTTGCAATTCGTTCCCAACTCAGCTGCCACGTCGTCCTCGGATTCAGCAGACACGTTGTCACTGTTTTGGTCATAACTTCCTCATACGACATCGAAACGGGCCGTTCTTGGATGCGTTGGAAAGGGGACGACGATGCCGTCGTTTTGGATCTGGTCCCAGCTCCAGAAGGTCCATGGATCATTCTGTGTGACCACGGCAAGGTGTTGTGTCACCTATTTGGGCCAACTTGACCATGTATCGTGTCGGGCCTTAAGCCCAAGTTGTGGGCGCCCAACCCCTGGCCGTCCCCAACCCTAGGTCGAGTCTTAGACTATAACACAGCCGCCGCCGCTGCTATACAATTGGGTTTTGTTTAGAGTTTAGTTTTCCCTCGAGAAACTGAATCGTTCATTGTAACTGTGGTGACAAATCCTTTTACAGTGATCCAGGGCCCCTGTTCTTGATCTCCTCCACTGTGTCGATTAGTCCTTTGGAACCGAGTTCTTGAACCCTCTATTGATATTCGCGTCATTCATATTTGCAATTTCAGATTGCGTGTTTTACCTTCTTGCTTGTGCTCTTCGATTCGCTTGCAGGAAAAGCCTTCTTGGCGAGGTCAATCAAGTTGTGCTTGGTTGATAACCAACGGAGCGGTGGTGTAACGGTTGCAGGGTTCGAATCGTGTCTGATTTGAAGCCGGATCGCCAACGTCGAGATCTCCACAAATCGAACTTACCGGCTACCTCTCGGAAGATCGGGCCTGTACTCATTAGAAGGGGACTCGACTCGATGGCATCGCAACACATCGCACTAATTGGGACTTGAATCCATCGAACCCCAAACTAACTAGAACACACAAGCACATAGCCAGAAAGGGACCAAGCTCTCAGCACCCGTTCACTCCTCTCACTAGAGACTTGGGACCTATCCCTCTCTCGACCATTTGTAAACCCTACTATGAACTTTCAGTGCTAGTAACACGAGCAGCAACAATGAACTAAACCTAGGGACATTCTGTCCAAACTAGTATAAACCTCATGTCCTCTTAGCACACCATCCGAGCCAGAAGTGCAATATTAGAAATTTATTAGTCGGTGGCAACTTGAAACACCGATAGTTGGCGTGCCAGGTAGGGGTCTTTTGTAGGTCTCGGCATCCACACCAGGCCTCATATGGCTAGTCACAACCTCAGCTAGGTCCCGGGCACACACGTGCACTTCGGGGACCTAGACTTCATCGTCATGATAGAGGGAGAGTTGGCGATGGCTTCTGCCGCCATCCGACCTCTCCACTCTGCTAGCCTTGATGCTATCACCAAGGCACTTGAGGAGCTATAGCTGCACGTACTAGAGGCCCGAGCCCCCAGAAGTGACCAGCTCCTTGACTTCAACTATGTAAAGTTAGAGCGCTAGCTCAGCTCCTTCCTAGGACCCCGACCGCCTCGGGAGGACCTGCACCACCTCACCTTCTTGTTCACCAATGTCATGGCATAGCTTGCTGGAGGGGAGCTACTCTCTCTAGAATACCCCATCCAGAGCGCCCCAACAGCGCTCCCGTTTGGTCTCCGCAACGCCATAGAGACCGTTGGCCACCTTGTGGCGCAATGCGTGCCTCATTTCCCCATGAATGACGAGTTTGTAGGGATGACCGAATATGTCCTAGAGTCTTTCCATGACCTTCTCACTGAAGAAATGGAGTCGTCCTCCACCTCTGACTCTAGCAGGGAGAGCCATCACCCCTCTTGTGAATGTTTTATGGCAGGTACCCCTAAGGGACACGTCAAAAGCATCCATGAGGAGGAGGCTACCATGACAAATGACCTAGACAATGAGGTCGAGGGGGATACAGGGGCTCCAACCTGCTTGCGGATGGAGCAGTTGAAGGCTTAGCACCAAGAGCTTGAGGAAGCATGACTCTAGCTTAAGCAGGAACGTGCGGAGCTCGATCGAGAGATTGAGCGCCACAGACATGGTGGGCGTGTGCGCCATGGCCCACGATGTGAACTAGAGGATCATCGAGGACGATGAAGCCCTCCCACACTTTGCCCAGGCAAGCCAGAACATCGCTGCTGTGGCGGCCTTGCTCCATGGGCTTCCGGGGCCTGCAATGCCCGAGGATTGTCGGGCCCATCGTGAGATTCACATGCTACTCGAGCGTGCGGCGGTGCAGCAAGCCAAAAGCTCATTGTCCCGATGACGCAAGCTTGATGCTAGCCAGTGCACACCCTCGGAGTGACCCAACAAGGACGCATCAGTCCACCAGGCACCGCAAGGCGGCAGGCTACGCACCGCAGTCCTGGTGCATGAGCATGTCGACCGCAACCATGATGTGTGTGACACCCTCGACGCCTGCAGGCGTACCCATGGCGATGCAGGGGAGGGGGCTAGCCATGGCTACCACCCTCGTCATGGCGGACACTTAGATAGTGGCAAGGACCAAAGCCCAAGCCCTGGCTTGCCAGGACCTCGGGCCTTCGGCCGACATATCCTCAACGCCACCTTCCCACCATGGTACCGACCACCAACTAACATACCGAAATACTCTAGGGAAATGAACCCCAGACTATGGCTCAAGGATTATCGGGTTGCTTGCCAAGCCGATGGAGCGGATAATGATGACTTCATTATCCACAACCTTCCATTGTTCCTGGCCAATTCGGTACGAACATGGTTGGAACACATTCCGCCCAATAGAATCCAAAGTTGGGCGGACCTAAAAGAGATCTTTGTGGGGAACTTCTAGGGCACGTACAAGCATCCTGGGAACCCATGGGATCTAAAAAACAACCAACAGAAGGCCAAAGAAATCCTCCATGGGTACATCCGGTGCTTCTCCCGGTAGTGCAACGAGCTGCCTAACGTCGCCGACACTGATGTTATAGGAGCTTTCCTATCTAGGACCACCTGCGAGTCCCTGGTTCACAAGCTAGGACATAAGGGCCCGCGAACCACCAAGGAGCTCCTCGACATCACCACTAGCCACACCTCAGGCGAGGAGGCGGTCGGAGCAATCTTTGACCACCTCAAAGGCAAGGCGAAGCAGGACGAGGACGCCGGCGAAGGCACCTCCAACCATCCCATCAAGAAGAAGAACAAGCAGCGGTGCGAGGGCTTGCTTATGGCCACCGCCGACCGCAAGGGGGCTGGAAGCCCATGGAGGGTACCCCGGACCACTTCGAGAAGCTGCTCGAAGGGCCATACATAAACCATTCCTTCCTCATTAAGCATCTATATAAGGACTATGGCCTCATGAAGCGGTTCTTGTTTGGAGGCTTCAACAGGGGGAGGGCATGAACGATGCCAAGGGGAGGGACAGTGACTTTTGTGACATTGGATGGCTACCTCATGATCTTTGGAGGGTCGGTGGCCTATGACTCCAAGCATCGCCAAAAGCTTGCATGCTGTGAGGTCTATATAGCCGAACCGGCCATGCCTGTCTTCCTTCGGTGGTTGGAGTCCGCCATAACCTTTGATCGGACTGACCACTCGAAGAGCATCCCACAACTAGGGAGATATCTGCTCATGGTCGACCCGATCATCGACATGAAGTGGCTCACCAAGGTACTGATGGATGGAGGCAGTGGCCTCAACATCATGTACGCCAAAATGCTTGACGCCATATGCATCAACCGATCGCGCGTCTGACCGACCGGAGTGCCTTTCCACGGCATCATGCCTAGAAAGCAGGCCATGCCACTTGGGAAGATCGATCTGCCCATCACCTTTGGGGATCCATCCAATTATAGGATGGAGACCCTCACCTTCGAGGTGGTCGGGTTCCATGGAACCTACCACGCCATCCTAGGACATCCATGCTATGCGAAGTTCATGGCCATCCCCAACTACACCTATCTAAAGCTAAAGATGTCCCAACCGTGTGGGGTAATCACCATCGGCACCTCCTTCTAGCGTGCCTACAAATGTGAGGTCAAGTGATGCGATCATGCCATGGCAATCGCCGCCTCAAAAGAGCTTGTGGCCATCGAGAAGGAGGTCGCCGAGGAAGCACCTGACCCCAAGCGGTCGGCCGGGTCTTTCGAGCCAATGGAGGGCGCCAAGGAGGTCCTCATAGCCATTTGGTGATGGTCGTGATGTCCTTCCCCCTTGGCGAGGTCATCCAAAACTAGGATGCCATGGGAAGAATTGTGAAGTGGGCACTCAAGCTGATGGGACAAGGCATCTAGTATGCCTTTCGGACGGCCATCAAGTCCCAAGTGCTGGTTGATTTCATTACAGAGTGGACCGAGGTCCAAATGCCACCAGCATCATATAGGAGTACTAGACGATGTACTTTGATAGATCGCTAATGAAGAAAGGCGCTGGCGTAGGGCTGGTCTTTGTTTTGCCCCTTGGGGTACGCATGAGGTACATGGTTCACATCCATTTCCCCTCCTCCAACAATGTGACTGAATATGAGGCACTCATCAATGGCCTGTGCATCGCCATCGAGTTGGGTATTCGATGCCTCGATGTTTAGGGCGACTCCCAGCTGGTCATCGACCAACTCATGAAAGAGTCGAGCTAACATGACGCCAAGATGGCTGTATACTACCGAGAAGTCCACCAACCGGAGGACAAGTTTGATAGCCTTGAGCTCAATCACATCCCAAGGTGTCTCAATGAGGTGGCTGACGTGCTAGCAAAGGCGGCGTCTGGCCAAGAGCCAGTGCCGATAGGCATCTTCACTAGCGATCAGCACAAACCCTTGGTCCACTATGAGGGGACAGAACAAGCTAGTGACAGGCACCTGCCCTAGACTTGGGGGCTAGCTAGCCATTGGCTCCATCTGACCTCGAGGTCATGGAGCTTGATGAGGATCCAGCGACAGAGCTTGACCCTCTAGCCGACTAGAGGATGCCTTACCTCGACTACCTTCTCCATGAGGTGTTGTCGACGGACAAGACGGAGGCTTGGCGGCTTGAGTGTCATGCCAAGTCTTTTGTCCTTGTTGAGTTCGAACTCTACAAGTGAAGCCACATTGGGATCCTGCAACACTGCATCCTTATCGAATAAGGAAAGTGGTTGCTGAGCGATATCCATGGTGGGATCTGTGGTCACCATGCCACACCTCGAACCCTAGTCGGAAGCACATTTCATCAAGGCTTCTACTAGCTGACCGTGGTAGCTGATGCCGAACAGATTGTGCACACCTACAAAGGGTGTCCGTACTACGCTCGATAGACCCACCTATGGGTCCAAGCACTCTAGATGATCCCCATCATGTGGTCATTTGTGGTCTAGGGGCTCGATCTAGTTAGACCTCTCCAAAGAGTGCTAGGGGGCTATACCCACTTGCTTGTCACCATAGAGAAGTTTACAAAGTGGATAGAGGCCCGATCGATCTCCGTGATCAAGTCCAAGCAAGCCATGTTGTTCTTCCTTGATATCTTCCATCACTTTGGAGTACCGAACTCCATTATCATGGACAACAACACATAGTTCACTGGGAAGAAGTTTCTCCGATTCTGTGATGAATATCACATCCGCGTCGATTGGGCCACCATAGTGCACCCCTACATGAACGGGTAGGTCAAGCGCACAAATGGCATGGTCCTATAGGGCCTCAAGCCTAGGATCTTCTACTGGTTGAACAAGTTTGGTGGATGATGAGTTGTAGAGCTTCCCATGGTGCTTTGGAGCCTAAGGATGACCCCTAGTCGGGCCATCGGCTACACACCGTTCTTCATGGTCTATTGTTCTGAGGCTATCCTCTCGACTGACCTCGACTATGGAGCACCAAGGGTCAAAGAGTATGACGAATAGGGAACCAAGGCATCCCTCGAGGATGCCATGGACTAGCTAGATGAAGCATGTGGCATTGCCCTCCTCTACTTGGCCAAGTACCAGCAAGCCTTGCGCTGGTACCACAGCCGTCGAGTGCGGGGTTGGGCCTTCAACGTCGGAGACCTGGTCCTCCACCTCGTCTAGAGCAGCAAGGACCACCATAAAGCTCTCTCCGCCATGGGAGGGACCATACATCATCGCTGAGGTGCTCCGACCGGGCACCTACAAGCTCATGACCATTGACGGCGGAGTCTTCATCAATGCCTGGAACATCGAGAAGCTATGTTGCTTTTACCCTTAATAAATGCACACTTTCTCTTATCAGTTTTGCTATCAAACTCCCTAACCTTTTGTGACACCCGACCCCAGCAACTACAGGGGATTAGGCCTCACTCGGGGGCTAATAAGAGCGTATCTATCTGGTAGATATTCTCTATGCCCGACCCTCTCTCACATTAAGGCCTAGAAGTGAGGTTTGTGGAAATGAATGCTGAGTAAAACTGGTTGGACTGTGAGAGACCTACGCCTCGGTGGCTACGGCGCCTTTGCTCACCAGCGTGATCAAAGTTTTTTCCACACCCCAGGTTTTTTGGGCCTTAGTCACAAAAAGTGTTGATGCATGTCTAAGAGTTTGTCCACCTAGCCAACTTTATCTGTGCCTGACCCCCTATCATGTTAAGACCTAGGAGCTAGGGTTATGGGAATAAGCTCTGAGTATAACCGGTCAGACTATGAGAAACCTATGCCCTAGTGGCTATGGCGCCTTTGCTCACCAGTGTGATCAGAATTTGCTCACCCCCCGAGCTTTATGACCTTAACGACGGAAAGGGTCGGAATGCACTAACCTTTTTATACAAAAAGGGGAGATGGGCTAAAAAGCTATTTGGCTATAACAAAATTTAAGAGCTTGTCCATTTATTACAAGTTCACTGCCTGGCTTATCTGCCTAACTAAATTCTTGCATGGGATGTTCTCATCCTCTATCTCTGTAGGTAAGTCCTATCCCCGCAGGGCAATACAAGTGACTAGATGGCTTAGCCACTGCTGAGGGATGGGTAGGGACCAGCAGGATGCCCCATATGGGTTTATGCCGACCCTGTTATGAACGACAAACTTAGATTCCGCTCTAACATATTCGGTAAGATCTCCCTAAACCCGTCACTCATGCCGTCAAGGTAAGTCCTATGCTAGCGGGTCACCCAAGTCGATCGAACAATTCAGGCCGCTACTAAGAGACAGGTCACCCTTACTTTATGCGCATTATTTTTGCTATCGAGCCCTCGACCCCAGCAATGGCAAGGGGTCAAGTCTCACTCGGGGACTGGCAAGAGTGTCTATTCGGTAGACATTCTCGATGCCTGGCCCCTTTCTCGCACTAAAACCTAGAGGCAAGGTGTGCAAAAACAAACTCTAAGTAAAACTAGTTGGACAGCTAGAAACCTACACCCCAGTGGCTACGGTGTTTCTGCTCACTAGCGTGATCAGAGTTTTTGTCCCCGCACCTAGAGCTTTAGCCTCTACCTTCCCTAGAAGGATTTGGAGGGACCCATCGGTGGAATCTCCATCGAGGAGAGGCCGATAGGTCGCCTAGGTTGGTCGGATGGCTCGGACCACTGTCGAGAGATGGGTATGGAGAAGTGGGATGCCCCATGTAGGTTATGCTAGCTCTGTCACAAACATCAGACCCAGACCCCACACGGACATATCCGGTAAGAGTTCCCTGAACCCATCACTCGAGCCATCGAGGTAACTTTACCGACCCCCACTTTTCTTTTCCATTGCATGATCATTCATTCATCCATTCTCATGCATGCATTCATACATTCATTCATCCATACATTCATCCCATGCATCCTAGCATTGTATATGAAATTGCTGCATCTACGCCATGATCTCGAGGGCATGGGCCATGAGCGAACTGGTCCCCTCTGACCATGCCACCTCAAGGTCATCGAAGACCACTTCAAGGGTGGCACTCAGGATACCAAGCTCGTCGCTCTCCGCCTAAAGATTCCTCCTCACCTTGGTGAGGTCCACGGCCAGCCCGGTAGAAATGCTTTCAGCCTCTAGCTTGTGGGCCATTGCGTTTCCAAGCTTGGCCTAGAGGGAGCCGACCTTCTGCTGCATGTCGTTGTGCTCTAGGTAGGCCTAGTCATGCTCTTGGAAGGCCTGGTTGTGCTCCTCGTAAGCCATGCCACATTCCAAGCGAAGCCTCTCCATGGTTTGGAGCAGCTCATCCCACTCCTTGCGTAGCCGAGCGACCGCCATGGCATCCAGGCTCACCTTCTTCTCTAGGGCCATGAGCTTCTCCTCGCCCCCTAGCTTTAGCTCCCTTTCCTTCTCAACCTCAGGCAGAAGGTCAAGGATCCGCTGGCATGTCTCAGCGTCCTTCTAGAGCAGCTTGTCCCACTCCTTCCTAACCCAGGCGGCCTCCTCGTTGTCCCTCCACAACCTCATCGATAGGGCCTCGAACGCCTTCTCGTCCTTGTCAGCATCCCACCAGGCCTCGGCCACCCATGACCGAAGACTGTTTGCTTCCTCCATGGGGGAGTCAGCTCAGCCACCCTCTACTGGGCAACAACAAGCTGAGCGGTCACCTTCCCACATAGTCATGCCTCCTCAATGAGGTAGTCCTAGGTTTCCTTCTATTCATGAAGGAACCGAGACTTCCCCTAGCTGCGAGTGACGAGGGACTGAAGGGAGACAATGGTCAGGATACAAAAAATATAGAGAGAAATAAAAGAGCAAGATGCAGGATCAAGCAAATACTTGGCCGGAGGGAACGACAACATTGCACAAGGCACCCCTGGCATGGTGAAGGGCTTCCAGCACAGACACGATCCCCACATCGAGGCTCTTCCACTCCATGCTCTCAGCGGCATCATTGAGGGTGAAGAGCGTCGACGTCGGATCCTACGGATTCATCCACGGGAGCAGGGGCTCACTCTGTGCAGGCGAGTCGCTGCCTATCGACATCAGCGCTAGGGATGGCTCCCCACCGGCTCCAAGCACCACCGACCCTTCTCACCGTGACATCCCCACTAGGACACTCCCTCTGGTGATAGAAGGGGTCAATGGTATAGACACCAACCCCTCTACCTGCATCATAATGTCCGGGGACCCCTTGGCCACATCCCCCTCTGTCTGGCCCACGCTAGGTGCCGTCGCTTGGGCCACCGATGGTGTGGGTCACATCGGTGCCTTAGCTGCCACCATGGTTGTGTCCGGTTGTGGCCCACCTATCATAGCCACCGCCACCTCCACCTGCATCGGTAGGACCCTGACCAGCTATGTCACGCCCGCCATGATCGATGCCACAAGCATGGTAGGTAGCCCCATCCGCCCATCATCGGCAATGGTATCACCGCCATCGCCGGTTGCTCTGTGACCTCCAAAGGCGCCCCTTGAGCCCCTACGTCTACCCATCGCATTGAGGGCACGAGCACCACCATGGGCAGCGCCTATCCAGCTGGAAACATAGTCTCACTGGCGCCGCTCCTACCCAAAATGGCCATGGTGCTAGCCAACGGCTGCCGCCTCACCTGAAGGGCGATGTTTTTCTTTGGCACCGGCGCCAAAGGATTTCGTTGCCTATCGACGCTGTAAGGGACCAAAAACATAAGTCATGATAAAATTCAACCAAAATAGGGAAAAATAGAGGAGCAGATAACTCACCTTCATGCAGTCGGGCAACAGATATGTTTGGGGGGCGAACCCCATGACCTCTGCTCCGCCTCATCAGGGTGAGGCCGTTTCGAGCCCACCCCTTGCTCCTAGGCAGACGAGCTTGGTCCCCTTAACTCTTGGGGTGTGACGGTGGAGCCGCCCATCTTCGCTAACATCTCAAGTGCGGTAGTAGTGCCGCCCACCCCCAATGACTCTTGAGGGAGGCCGACGGTACATCCCGCCTCCGCTATCTCCCTGGACGTACCCTCCCCTCTGTGGAACAGTGATAGGTACTAAACTATTTTAGTATGGGAGTTGGCCCAATCTTCACGATAGTAGGTCATGATCAAGATAACTTGCAACAAGGCAATGGGGATAAAAGGGTAACTTGCTGAAGAACAGCGGAGTAACTAGCTTTATACCTGACCAAGGTTGGATGCGACCAAGCGACGAGGAGAGAAACACCAAAACCACGAAGACTTCGACTCGATCTCGACCACAGAACCACAATCGGAGCTAATCCACACAAGGCGGGGCAGCCGTACTAGAACCCACAAAGCACGAACTAGTGGATCCTAGAGGAATCTCTTCACAAGTCTAGGAAGAACAAGGGTTTGAGTAAGCACTCGGCAGCTCAGCTGCAATATCACTTGAATTATCAAATCATCCAAAAGTCCTTTTCTAGTAGCCTAGAGGTAATATTTATACTATGAGAAGTCTCTAAGATAGATGTGAACTGAAGAAGCCAGGTTGGGAGGTGTAAGGTCAACGGCCTAGAGCATTCACGAGGTGATCTTCAGTTTCCACGTGTCTTCTGGGCTTCTGTGCAGTCTTTAATGTTTTGATCATAACTCCTTCCTGGGAAGTCCAAATGACGAACCATTGGATGTGTTGGAAAGCTAACTTCATCATCTTTCCAACCATGTATGCTATGCACCATGAATTATTGTAGAATGGTACAGTGTTGCACGGGATCTTTAGCTTCATGCAGACTATTGAGCTTCAGAGCAGTCTTCACTAAAATTGGTCAAACAGCATGCTAGACACTCCAAACTAGTCGGCATGACAGCATTGGAAACTAGGCTTCAAGATCTCTCCAACAAGTACTCATTCACCTTCATAGCCTTTGAGAGACAAAAGATATGACTGTTACTTCTGGATGGTTCTGTCATGCTAGGTTGACTCGAACGTAGCTCTTCTCTCTGATCCATCCTTGATGTATCCTTGTCTTCCTTCTCAGAGAACCTGAGTAATAACAACATGCACGACTTAGGTAGCTCAAAATTACCATCAATGTTTAATTGAAATTCACAAAGTAGCGCGTGCACCTCTTGCTGTATCTTTTGGGCGTGGCTACGGGTGATTGGTCCAGTAGGGACTTGGAGTGGTGTATCAGCTGGTGAGGTGGTCGAAGAGGTCGCCGAGGTCAGTGAAGTGGTCAGAGAGGTCGCCGAGGTGGTCGGAGAGGTCACCAAGGTGGTCGGAGAGGTCGTCGAGGTCCCCGACGCTGGCGTGGTCACATCATCCTCCCCCCTTGAAAAGGGTCGTCCTTGACTCTTCCAATCCAAAGAATGGAGATAGGTCGGCCACATTAAAACTGGTACTCACACCATAAGTACTAGGCAGATCAATTTCATAAGCGTTGTCATTGATCTTGCGTAGCACTTTGAATGGACCATCAGCTCAGGCCTGCAACTTGCTTTTGTGTTGTTCAAGAAATCTGTCCTTGCGTAGATGCACCCAAACCAAGTCTCCTGGTTCAAATAACACCTTCCTTCGACCTTTATTGGCGTGCTTCTCATACATCCTTGTCATCTTTTCAATGTTTGTCCGAGCTCTATCATGAAGGTTCTTGACAAACTTGGCTCGCTTGCTTGCATCAAAGTTTACACGTTCCTGCATAGGTAAAGGCAAAAGATCTATGGGAGCAGTGGGTTTAAACCCATATACAATTTCAAATGGACAAAATTTAGTGGTCGAGTGTACTGCCCTGTTGTATGCAAACTCGACATGTGGCAAACTGTCTTCCCAAAGTTTCAAGTTCTTCTTGAGGATAGCTCGTAGTAGCATTGATAGAGTACGGTTCACAACTTTAGTTTGTCCATTTGTTTGTGGATGACACGTCATAGAGAATAGCAACCGTGTTCCAAGTTTTCCCCACAAAGTTTTCCAAAAGTAACTCAAAAATTTGGTGTCACGATCAGAAACAATGGTTCGTGGCACTCCATGTAGTCGTACAATTTCTTTGAAAAACAATTTAGCAATATGTGAAGCATCATCGCTCTTGTGGCATGGAATAAAATGTGCCATTTTGCTAAAATGATCAACCACAACAAAGATGGAATCCCTTCCCCACTTGGTTTGAGGTAAACCAAGAACAAAATCCATGGAGATATCTTCCCAAGGCACACTAGGGATAGGCAGAGGAGTGTATAATCCATGAGGATTCACAAGAGACTTAGCTTTGTGGCATGATTCGCAGCGAAGAACATGTCTCTCCACATCTCTTCTCATCTTTAGCCAAAAGAAATGGTTGATAAGGACTTGTTCTATCTTCTTGGTGCCGAAATGGCCCATGAGTCCTCCTGCGTGGGCTTCCTGCACAAGCAAAATTCGAACAGAGCAATCTGGAATACAGAGTTTGTTAGCTCAAAACAAAAACCCATTATGCACATGAAATTTTTCCCATCCTTTGCCTTCTCGACACTTGGAATATGGTTCAGTAAAATGTGAATCAGTTGCATATAAATCTTTTATGCTTTCTAATCCAAGAATCTTACTATTAAGTTGGGTTAGCAAAGTGTGACGTCAAGACAAAGCATCTGCTACAACATTCTCTTTTCCTTTCTTGTACTTGACAATATAGGGAAATGATTCAATGAATTCACACCATTTTGCATGCCTTCTATTCAATTTTAGTTGTCCTTTAAGGTGTTTCAATGATTCATGATCTGAGTGTATCACAAATTCTTTAGGAAAAAGGTAATGTTGCCAAGTTTCCAAACTCCGAACAAGAGCATATAATTCTTTATCATAAACTGAATAATTTAGAGTTGGACCACTTAACTTTTCACTGAAGTATGCAATTGGCCTTCATTCTTGCATGAGCACACCTCCAATCCCAACTCCACTTGCATCACATTCTATTCCAAATGTCTTACCAAAATCTGGGAGTGCAAGGACTGGGGCTGTTGTTAACTTCATCTTCCATTCTTCAAATGCCTTCTGTTGTGCTTCTCCCCACTTGAAAAGCACTTCCTTCTTGGTCAGCTCATTGATTGGTGTAGCAATAGTGCTGAAGTCCTTCACGAACCACCGATAGAAACCAGCAAGTCCAAGGAAGCTTCTTACTTGGCTCACGTTCTGTGGAGGCGTCCAGTCTCGTACAGCCTTGATCTTTTCTTCATCTACCTCCACTCCTTGTCCTGTAACAGCAAATCGAAGAAAGACTACCTTGTCGGTGCAAAAGGTGCACTTCTCAAGGTTAGCATACAATTCCTGTTCACATAGGATAGCAAGCACACATTGGATATGTTCAATATGTTCATCAAGAGACTTGTTGTAAATCAAGATATCATCAAAGTAAACAACAATAAACTTGCCAATAAAAGTTCTAAGCACATGATTCATCAATCTCATGAAGGTGCTAGGTGCATTGGTCAAACCAAATGGCATTACCAACCATTCATACAGCCCAAACTTGGTTTTGAAGGCTATTTTCCATTCATCTCCTTCTCTCATTCGGATTTGGTGGTAGCCACTTCTCAAATCAATTTTGGTGAAAATGATAGCACCGCTAAGCTCATCAAGCATATCATCAAGTCAAGGTATGGGATGTCTATACCTTATGGTGATGTTATTAATGGCTCGGCAATCAACACACATTCTCCAAGAGCCATCTTTTTTTGGAACTAAAAGGATAGGAACAGCACAAGGTGATAGACTTTCCTTTACATACCCTTTGTTGATGAGCTCCTGCACTTGGCGCTGAATTTCTTTTGTTTCCTCCAGATTAGTGTGATATGGTGCACGGTTAGGGAGTGGAGCACCAGGAACAAGATCGATTTGATGTTCAATCTCTCTTTGGTGGCAGCCCTAATGGTACTTCCTCAGGAAACACATCTTCATATTCCTATAACACATCAAAAACAGCACTAGGCAAAGTAGAGGGTAAGTCGTTAGTGACAAGAAAATTGTCCTTGTACAGGAGTACATAGAACACAGCATTGGGTTCACTCAATTCTTTTAAATCCCCCTTCCTAGCCATCATCACTAAACCCTCTTTTCCCTTTGGCTCGGTTCTTTGTAGCTGTGGAGTTTTATTTGGCTTTGGAAACACTCCTTCACTATGTTTGTGTGTCACTCATAAGTGGTTCTCGCTTGCTCGCTGTTTTCTTTTTAGATCATCTCTCACAATCTCCTCCGGTGACAAGGGAAGCAAAGTGATGCGCTCTCCTTTGTACATGAGAACAATCTTGTTGGCGCGACCGCAAATCTGAGCATCTCGGTCATACAACCAAGGTCTTCCTAACAGCAATTGGCATGCTTCCATTGGAACCACATCACACTCCACATGATCATTGTACCGCCCAATGGAGAAGGGAACGGTCACAATATTTGTTACACGCAGCGCACCACAATCATTTAACCATTGTATCTTGTATGGAGAAGGGTGGCGCCGCTATTTTAGTCCCAATCTTTCAACTAATTCTCGACTTGCAATATTATTGCAGCTGCCATTGTCAACAATGATTTGACACAACTTGTCCTTGATCATGCCCCGGGTGTGAAAAAGATTGTGCCGCTGATTATTCTCTTCTTGGACAGCAGTAACACTAAGCACTCAGCGAGAAATGAAGCAATTGTTGTCTCCATCATCAGGTTGAATTTCATCACCTTTATCTTGCATAATTTCTTCATCATATATTGGAGCTTCTTCCTCAGGTTCGCTTTCAGATTCCCATTCACCTTGCTCATTTATAATCATGGTCCTTCAACTAGGACATTGAGCAGCATCATGTCCTCGACCTTGGCACTTGTGACAAACAATGCCTCGGGTATGGGAAGAAGAAGCAGCAGCTGATGTAGCAGGAGGGGTTGCTATGCTTGCAGCAGGTCGTCATTGTTCTTGCTGAATTGTAGGTGAAGAAGCAGTAGAAACCGTTGTCTTTGTAGCACCAATGGATGGAGGAGGCCTAGTAGCAACTCCTTGTGATCTTCCCCCACCAGTAGAGGTACCGGGCGGCTGCCGACGCCATGGGGCTGAAATTGATTGGCTCCCATAAGACCTTCTTCGTCCCTCTTGCTGAATTTTCCTCTCGATGTGCATAGCTTGATCAACAAGGTCTTGCAAATTATGATATGGAAACATCTCAACAAAACCTAAAATTTCTTCATTGAGACCATTCAGAAATCTTGCCATTTTTTACTCTTCATCTTCTCTAATTCTAGATCTCACCAAGAGTAACTCCATCTCCTTGAAGTAGTCATCAACAGATTTTGATCCTTGTCTCAATGTTTATAACCTATTGCGGAGGTCACGCTGATAGCTTGATGGCACAAAGCGTCTTCTCATCACTCTCTTCATCTCAGCCCATGTGTTGACATGGTCACGTCCCAACACATGTTGATTTTCTTGAACTTGGTTCCACCAGGTGAGAGCGTAACCTAAAAACTCAACAGAAGCAAGATTGACATGCCTCTGATCAGAAAGATTATGCACTCTAAAAATCTGATCACATTGCTCCTCCCATTCAAGATAAGCATCAGCATTTTCTTTCCCTAAAAATTTTGGAACACTTAACTTTACACGAGCAATGCTATCCGGATCATCTCTATTGCGACGATCACGATGATTTTCCCCATCATGACTAGCACCACGATGATGTTCATGTGGCTGTCCAAAATGCCCATGGTGACCAAAAGGATTTTCATTATCATCAAATCCGTCCTCATACTCATCGTGAACCTCATCTTCATCATCAAAATGTACACGACGATCACGTCCACGTCCTCCTCCACGCTGATGATCAAATTCAGCACGCCATCCACAACCGCGCTGATCAAAATCAGTACGATGCCCTCCACCATGACCACCACGACCATTGCCATCGTGGCCATGAAATCCAGCACCCAAACCAGAATTTTCATCACCAAATTCTTCACGGTGATTGTCTTCATGTTGATGTTGTGGACCTCGACCACCTGCTGCAGGGAGACGTTCATTGAACATCCTCTCCATCGCTTCCAAGAGCGAGTTGGCCATTTGGTGTAGCTCCGCCCATGCAATAGGGGGTTCTTCATCCCTGTGGTTCCCACCATGAACACTCGAATTGGATCCTACCATGTTAGACCAGTTGCAAGAAAAAAAGTGGAATAGGTAAATTTGTGGAAACACACTATCTCACCTCTTACTTACCCAAGTTCTTTCCTAATCTCAAAGACCGTGATGGTGCTGGTGTGGTAGCTTCAACAGAGGTGGTAGAAGGTCGTAAGGATTATGAATCGAACATCCCAGTTCAGGTTTTTGGTGGAGCTATAGGTGGCTAACAAGGAGGGCTATGGTACTGCCAACTGAGTGGTATGATGTGCTCAAAGATACGACGTTGCTGCTAACAAGATTACCACCAACTCAAAATATGTAAACTGAAATTTTCAGCAATACATCGCAACACAGATCCTTCAACTTCTTTTCACTTCTCTTTTTTTGAAACTAATCTTTCCTTTTTTTATCTATATTTTTTATAACACTGACAGCAGTAACGAACGAAACAACTTGATTTATATATAAACGGTGGTGACTAGCAACTCGATGAACACAAAACACAACATAACAGTACCGCGAAATGGTTATAGGTATTTTTTTGTGTGGCTTTGGACTATAGGATATGAATAAACACAAATATATGAAGTAGATTAATCCAGGATAACGATGTGGATGATGGCAAGACCTACCGTGTCAATCCAAGGCTCTAATACCAGATGATAGGTACTGAACTATTTTAGTACGGGAGTTGGCCCGATCTTCATGACAGTAGGTCACGATCAAGATAACTTGCAACAAGGCAGCAGGGATAAAAGGGTAACTTGCTCAAGAACAGTGGAGTAACTAGCTTTGTACCTGACCAAGGTTGGATGTGACCAAGCGATGGGGAGAGAAACACCGAAACCACGAAGACTTCGACTCAATCTCCGAACGACCGCAGAACCACAACCAGAGCTAATCCACACAAGGTGGGGCAGCCATACTAGAACCCACAAAGCATGAACTAGTGGATCCCAGAGGAATCTCTTCACAAGTCCAGGAAGAACAAGGAAGAACAAGGGTTTGAGTAAGCACTCGGCAGCTCGGCTGCAATATCACTGGAATTATCAAATTATCCAAAAGTCTTTTTCTAGTAGCCTAGAGGTAATATTTATACTATGAGAAGTCTCTAAGATAGATGTGAACTAAAGAAGCCAGGTTGGGAGGTGGAAGGTCAACGACCTAGAGCATTCACGAGGTGGTCTTCAGTTTCCGCGCGTCTTCTGGGCTTCTGTGCAATCTTTAATGTTTTGATCATAACTCTTTCTTGGGAAGTCCAAATGATGAACCATTGGATGTGTTGGAAAGCTAACTTCATCATCTTTCCAACCATGTATGCTATGCACCATGAATTATTGTAGAATGGTACAATTGTGCATGGGATCTTTAGCTTCATGTAGACTATTAAGCTTCAGAGCAGTCTTCACTAAAATTGGTCGGACACCACGCTGGACACTCCAAACTGGTTGGCATGATAGCATTGGAAACTAGGCTTCAAGATCTCTCCAACAAGTACTCATTCATCTTCATAGCCTTTGGGAGACAAAAGATATGACTGTTTCTTCTGGATGGTTCTGTCATGCTGGGTTGACTCGAACGTAGCTCTTCTCTCTGATCCATCCTTGATGTATCCTTGTCTTCCTTCTCGGAGAACCTGAGTAATAACAACATGCACAACTTAGGTAGCTCAAAATTACCATCAATGTTTAATTGAAATTCACAAAGTAGCGCGTGCACCTCTTGCTGTATCTTTTGGGCGCGGCTATGGATGATTGGTCCAGTAGGGACTTAGAGTGGTGTATCAGCTGGTGAGGTGGTTGGAGAGGTCACCGAGATGGTCGAAGAGCTCGTCGAGGTGGTCGGAGAGGTCGCCGAGGTGGTCGAAGAGGTCATCGAGGTCCCCGACGCTGGCGTGGTCACATCAAATAGGAAGGGTCCCGACTCCTACAAGGACGAACCAATACCTATTAGGGCATCCTTGTTCTCCAAGATGTCCCACTTGACATCATCATCTACCTCATCATCATCACCATTGTCCTCACTGTCGGTGTCCTCCCCAGTTCCTACGCCTGTAGCTTCCGCTACCTCTTCCTCTTCTCGTCCTCCTTCGCCTTCCTCAGCCGCTCACCCTCGGCATGATTCATTGCCCTCATGGATGAATCCTTTAGCAATGGTGTTGGGGGATCCATGAAGATGAGGTCCCTCGGCTGGTCCTGCCCCTTTCAAAGTTAGTATCAAGAGGTTGGGAAATCGATTGAAGAGAAGGCAGGAGAAGGGGAAACTTATGAAGACAACGTGGCTTGGTTCCAGCCGCATCGAAGGATGTCCTAGCACTGGGAAGATGAAATCAAAGGGGGCACCCGCATCATCCCATGAGGGATCCATGGCCTCCTTGATGCGTTGCATGATCTTAGAGTTGGGGAGTGCCCCCTTGGCGATCGTTGTTCCATCAAGCGATGCCTCGGGCGCCATCACGTACAGTGGGAGCACGCACGTCATCAACGGTGCCACCCTCCTTGCATGGTAGGCCCCAAATGATGCTTGACCCCTTCAAGTTGTTCTCCTTGAGGATGTGGATGGCGGTGATATGGTTCTGGATCTTCTTCTTGTCCTTCTTCGGGATGCCCCACTTCCTCCACGACTCCAGGTCCTCCTCGATCAGGCGCCTAGCAAACTCCGATAGAGGGGCAGCGGCGTCATTCTTGAAAGTGCATCTAGCCCTTTAGTGGGTTTTGGATGATTGAATGACAACATGATTAAAGGTCTAACCCATTTGCTAAGTGTGGACAGGTAATAGGTTATCTCACAGGTACTTAATGAAAGCCAAAATGATGTGTTGTTGTATAAATAATCTAGTTCAAGCACAAGACAACAGTGCAAATGGAATTCATGCAAAGGCTTATTTATTGTAGGATTTCCATGTACTATGTGAAAGCAAGCTCATAAGAATTAATTAATGAGACATGAGGGATTGCATATGGAATGGTCTCATATTTGAAGCTTGCTAAATTGAAATGAAAAAGATAACAATGCATATGAATGGATGATTCAACACAAGATGTGACTTGATGGCTTGAGATGGTGAAGATAGCAAGGAAAGGCTTTGAGGTACTAAGCAAGGGGGAAGGGCAAGCGACGGCTTGGCGGCCGAAGAACCTAGCTAGGGTGAAGAAGGAAGTACTTGCATTTAGTTGAGGTACTAATCAAGCTATGATGGCCATGTTTATGTGGAGGATCAAATCACTATTGGAGTATTTGATGGAAGTGACTTGATACATTTGGGATTATTCAAATTTGATGAATGGAATCAAGTCACGTGCTCAAGATGGCTATGCTCAAGTGAAAAGATCAATATCAACATGTTGGCACCCTTACTTGATGAAGATTGAAAGAGACGGCATTAATTCAAAAGAGGTCAACTCAAGTGGTATAAATTCATTTTTCCTTTAATCTTGAGTTTAATAGGTATGTCGTACTATAAAGAGGGATGCATCATGTTGATAGATAATGTTTCATAAGTGCTCAAGCCAACCCATGTGAGTTTTGAGTGTTTGAGAGACAAAAGAGCTTAGCATCATTTTGTAGTAATTACTCTCCCACAATTTTAATCTATGCATATGTGCGACCTTCAAATCAAACACTCTAGCACATAAGTAGGGGGAGCTAATACTACCATCTCAGGTTTGTGGTACTTGTCCAAAATCATTTTCACATAGTAAAATTGCTTGGGCAAGCAACATGAATCCAAAAGAGCTTAATTTCCATATCTTTGTAGAGTTGTCATCAATTACCAAAAAGGGGGAGATTGAAAGGTCCTTGTGTGGTTTTGGTAATTGAGTGACAACCTAGGTGGACTAACTATGTTTATGTGAGATACACAGGTGATTAGTCTATAGGTACATATGTGTGAGCAACATATGCCATGAAGGTGAAAATGGCTTGGAGATGTTGCAAAGCTCACACATGTGATGATGAAGGAGCTCATTGCACATGAGACATGACATTGAGTCATGTGATCAAGGTGGAGAAGATCAAGACAAGACTTGGCTTGATGGACCGGTTGCAAGCGTGAAGGGCAAGTCGGAGGCTTTGGAGCGATGGACCGCGTGGCGGTGAAGCTTGAGCAAGACTTGGCGCCAATGGACGAAGCCAATGGTGAAAAGCAAGTGATGTCAAGATCGATGAACCAATATGATCATGTGATGATATGAAGTGGATCATATCATTGTTGATCATGTTGGTGCATGTGTTGCATCAACATTGGAGGAGATGGAATGGAATGCGCAAGGCAAAGGTATAACCTAGGGCATTTCATTTCACCAGTCATAGGTGTGTAGAGAAGTTGATGACCAGGTTTAGGATAGATCGCCGTACTATCAAGAGGGGCAAACTTGTTTGCATATTGGTCATCTAGTGCCACTCGAGTGATCTAACTTTGCATCATCGCTAGGATTGAGTGGCATGGTAAGTTGAGTGGCTAATCCTTTGGAAAATGATTGTGAAAATGCTAACACACATACATATGATGGTGTACACTTGGTGGTGTTGGCACATTTACAAAGGAGATGAAGTTGGAGTTGATGTGGATCAACTCGGTGATGGAATGGAGGTGAGAAGGGTTCGAAACTCCACCAGCGGAGTGTCCGCCCATAGAGTGTGGATAGTCCGATGGTGCCACTGGCACCCTATACAGAAATGATAGGGTCTCACAGAGTGGACCGAATGCTGGTCACACAGTGACCGGACACTGGGTTCCAACGTTCGGTTAATGGTGAGAGAACAAGGTGCAGGTGTCAGTCATCAACCGGACGCTAGCGCTGGAAGTGATCGGATGCTAGTTGTGTGCGTCTAGTCAGGGTGATGTGTGGTGACGCAGGCAGAGCAGAAAGACCAGAGAGTGACCGGATGCTGGTGCTACGTCCGATCATGATCGATCAGATGTGTCCGGTCATGTCTGGTACCTTACTAGAAACGACCGAACGCTGGGGTTGCTGAGTCCGGTCAGTTCAAGCTGCTGCGTCTGATCGACAGATGACCGTTGAGATTGGGTGAACAGTATTTGAAGCAGGGGACACATGGCATGCATCGCATGACCGGACGCTGAGGTCTAGCATCCGGTCGATCGGACCGGAGCATCCGGTCGATCAGACCGGAGCATCCGGTCGATCAGACCGGAGCATTCGGTCGTCCTGACTTTTGCCTAGTGAAGGGGTAATGGCTCTATTTGTTCATGGGGTTATAAATAGAAGCCATGGTCAGCCTTGGGCCAGCAGCTGAGCACACTAGAGCCTTGGTGGCTTGTGTAGTAGTGCTTGGGAGCCCTCCATCTCACATATACTTGATAATGATCATTTCATTGTGTGAGAGAGCGATTCTAGTGTGATTGCATCATGAGGTTGCATCAAGTGGCACTAGGTGATCGAGTTGCAAGCCGGTGGTGCTTGTTACTCTTGGAGGTTGCCACCACCTAGATGGCTTGGTGGTGGTCTCCATTGAAGCCCGCAAGAAGCTTGTGCAGTGCTCCGGAGAAGAGCTTTGTGAGGGGCATTGTGCTCGCCCTGTGGGAGCCGCGAAGAGCAACTCTAGTTGAGCTTGTCATTGAGCTACCCTCACTTTTGGGGTAGGTTCTTGTGGTGCCCGATGTGTGGGCTTGGTGGGTGAAGCCAATTAGCCACCAAACCACCAAGTGAGCGGTCGACACAATGGGGACATAGCATGTTGGCAAACACGTGAACCTCGGGAGAAAAATCACCGTGTCAACCTTGTTCTTCCCATTGGTTTGCATCCTCGTTACATAAGCTTGTAATTACTTTTGCATATATTGTGCTTGTGTAGTTGCTCTTATAATTAGTTAGCTTGTGTAGCTTACTAGTTACCTTCTTGCTTGTGTAGCATAGAAGTAGCTCCCTTGCGTGGCTAATTTGGTTTGTGTGACCTTGTTAGTCACATTGCTTAGTTTGTGTAGCTAAGTCATTGCACTCTCTAATTTGGCATTGGTTGCCTTGTTATTGAGCATTGTTAGTGAGCATTAGGTGGCTTTGTGCTTTTGCTTACTAGCATATGTAGGATCTCCCTTGTTGCTTAAAGTACTAGTGGCATAGGTTTGTATGACCTTGCTTCTAGAATTGGTTAGGTGAGCTCTAGCTAGCCCAACACCTTTGTGGCTTAATTAGTATCTTTGGAAGGTGCTAGAGAACATAGATAGAGGGGTGTAGTCTTGGCTAGACCGATAGTTTTAATTCCACACTTGTTTTGGTTAGCCGACGTGATTAATTTTAGAAAGGACTATTCACCCCCCTCTAGTCCACCATCTCGACCTTACACCTGGTCATACCGGACATGTTTGGAATGGACAACTAGAGGCCAACGGCTAGTTTTCAAATGCCTTGAGGGTCAGGAGTTCCGACGTGAGTCAGGAGTTCCGACGGTCGAAAGTTTTGGCATGCGTCGGGAGTTCCAACACCTCACAAACTTTAACTCGGTTACTTAGTTTTCAAATATGCTGAGGGTCAGGAGTTCTGACGTAAGTCTAGAGTTCCGATGGTCGGGAGTTCCGACATTCATCAGGAGTTCCGATGCCTCACATTGTCACTGTAACTTAGGTACCATTGGCGCATTGTAAGTCATACCGAATGCATCCAGTATGGCAACGGCTAGTTTTTTCAAGAGGGCTATAAATACCCCAAAGCCTCCAACTTTGGAGGTCACAGCAGGATGGACATTTGGTTGTTGACTGGCTTGGAACTGTGGTTGACGATAAGGAGGATGATAGTGATTTACTGGATGATAGATTATCTTCTGTCTCTTTTGATTGCCACTGAAAGACCCAAATGGCCCACTCTTTTTCTTTTTAATCTCCTTATGCTACCGATATTTCTCCTCTGATGCAATAGCAATGTTAACTGCCTCATGATATGTGACATTGGTATAGGTAGTCATCATGGTCTGAAGTTTGGTATTAAGGCCACGCATGAACCACTTCTTCTTCTTGGCATCTGTGTTAACATGCTCAGGTGCGTACTGTGAAAGGTGATTGAACTTGCCCACATACTGCATGACTGTTTGATCACCTTACTTTAAAGCAAGAAACTCATCAAGCTTCATGGCCATAACTCCCTCCGGAATATAATGGGCATGAAAAGCAGTGCGGAACTTGGCCCAAGTTAACTGAACACCTGCTGGTTGCATAGCCACAAGGTTCGCCCACCAAGCGCCTGCTGCACCTCAGTGCATGGAATGAGGTCAAACTTCTGCTCCATGGTACGAAGCTAATCATCAGCTTCAAGTGGTTCATCAGCCTTGGTAAATACTAGTGGTCGTGTATCCGTGAAGTCAACATATGTAGCTTCTTGCCTTTGATAATTACGACCACGGTTCCCTTGCATCATATTCTGATTGCTTTGAGCTAACTCCCGAAGCAACCGAGCATTATCTACGGTCACATTGACCAGTGCTGCGATAGCATCAGCCAAATTTGGTGGAACTTATGGTGGATCAGGAATACCATCCTCATCTTGCGAAGAACCAGGAATAATCGAACCCCAAGTAACATTGCCATGTTTAATATGATGCGAGATATAAAACATGATGCTTGACGATGGATGCAAAAGTTAATAACTTGAATACAACTTTCCTTCGCGGTACAGTTGCAAACCAACAACTAACTAAACCTTTTCATAAACTCAAACACTTACTTTAAGTACCAAGAATTATTTTATACTAATGACCCAAGGTCGTCACTCAATCCAAAAATCAAACAAAACTTAAGTCATTAAGGTTTACTATTTGCTTTTATGAATTAATTATTTAATTCAAAATTATGAAATAAATCAACTTCTTCCAATTGAGCTCAAAATTTTTGTGAAGACTCATCATATGATAACTAAGTGGCAAAACAATTTTCATAATTTTTAGATAATTATTTAAGCCTAGAAAAATCATGGAAACCCATTTATTAATTAATTTGAGCAATTTTTATCACATTCAAAATATACTGAAAAATAACATTTAATATTTTTTCTAAATAGTTTACATCTTAAAGAGGTCACACAAAAATTTTCATAAGTTTTGGAGCTCTATTTAATTCTACACAAAAATAACAAAACACATCACTATTTAAACAATTCTGCAAAAAAAGAAAAATCCATTTTCAAATCCACGGCCACTGACAGAGTGACCCCACCTATCGGCACAGTACCCCGCGCTGACCACAGCGGCGACGCTCGCTGACCGATGATTCCTCGCCGACGGTGAGGTCTCTGGCGATGGCCAAGGTACTACCATGTTCCCCACCTCACAGCGCGTCGATTGGTGGCACTAGCTAAACCAATTACGGCTTGGTCCGAGCACGACGCCGGCCATGGTGGCCACGACGGTGCGGCTGCAGCACACCGGCGAAGGGAGGTCGGTAGCGATTAAACACAAGGCTTAGAAAGACTCAGGAGCTCACCCCAAACACGCTTGAGCTGAAAGATAGACCGGAGGAGCAACGGAGAAGCTTGTCGTCGACCACAGCAAACACGGCGGCGTAGGCTGTCATCGACGGCGGTGTTCCAGTGTCTATAGTGGAGGAATGGATCAATTAAAGGGCCACAGAGCACCAGCACAGCATGGTAAAGATGAAACCAAGCATGAGAGATCGAGAAAGCTACCGGAGCTTGCTGGCCACGGTGACGCAAGCTCGACGGCGATGCTGCCGGCCGCGAGGAAGAAAGACGGTGCGTAGCGTTTCCTAGTGGAGTCATGCTTCAAGGACTGGTCGGCTGGGTTCACAAAGAGCATGTGGAGCTATGACACGCTTTGTCAAGACTGGAAAGGCGCTACGGCGACGGTGCGAGCTCGACGGAGTTGGGTGGTGGCGACGGGAAAAGCAGAGGAAGGAGAAAGAGCGACGACAACGGTGTCCCGGCCTTTATAACACGGTCAAGGCACACAGAGATGACACGCAGCAGCTTCTCCATGCTAGCGCAAAGCCGAAGATGGCCACAGGCGCGACTGGAACGCTGAGGAAGCTCATAGATGGTGAGGTGTCGCCTGTGGTTACTGTTCACCATATTTACCGAATTGCCACTCATCTAATTTCCCAAATTTGTATGGTAACTCAAAAATCTCCAAAAATAAAAGTTGTTCCAAATTCAAAGTTATACAACTTTGCTTTAATAACCATACCCAAATTATGTCTACATTTTGAAATGCAAGTTTAAAATCAAAAGGGGACACTTTATGAACACATCACCTTTTCAAATTACTTCAAATTTGATATAACAACTTTGAAAACTCCAAAAACCAACTTTGTACAAAATGACAAGCTCTACACTTTTCCTTTTAGGCTCAACCCCAAAATTTGCTTAGATTTTGAATTAGGTTTTCTAGGCTAAAATTAAATGCTGGAAATTAGGGTTTTCGGAAATCCAAATCAACACAAATGTTTTGAAGTTGATTCATTCCATACAAGTCAACACATATAACATGAAAGTAAACTTGTTTTAGTGAGTGCATATCAAAGTTTTCACTAACACCAAAATGATGTGCATTGCATATGATGACATGGCATATTTTAGTATTTAAAACACCCGAGGTGTTACAACCGACCCGAGAGGATGGCGTCTAGTGGGCTAGATGTTTGTGAGACACACATTTTTATGGCATAAACTTTGCACTTTGGAAAAATCACATGCTTGATTATTTTTGTGCAAAGGGACCTAAATTTTGGTGGGTTATCACAAGTGGTCTCACCCATGTCTTGGACCATAGAAATCTCACCAAAGCTCAAAGAGTTCTCTATAAATTTGATGCACATGCTTGTTGTTTTCTAATGGATGCTTTAAGCTTTGATTTGATGAAACAAGTAAACATCAAGGGAACCGCTCGTGAGATATGGGAGTCCATCAAGGAAACCTTCGGTGATTCCTCCACATGGGATGATGGCAAATTTAAGGAGGATGAGCCTAAGAAGGAGGCGCATGAGTGTGTCAAGCATGATCATAATGTGGTGATTGTGAAAGATTGCTCCACCTCATGGTCAAGTGATGATGATGATTGATCCACTACAAGTTCACCTGACAAGGTTGATGATGACGCCACAAGTGTTGCAAGTGATGATGCTACCCCATGCACACTTGATGGTGATGATGGTTCATGCTCAAGCCATGATGAAAATGCTACTACAAGCTCTCCAACTACATCACCACATTGCTTCATATCACAAGGTGACAGCAAGGTATCAAATGATAATGTTGTTGATCATGTTGATTCATATGATGAGCTTGTTAGTAGACTTGCTAGCATGACTATGTCTTTAGAAAATGAGAAAGCTAAAACATTGAAATTAGAAAATGAAAACTCATTTCTAAAGAACTCTTGTGAAGAACATAAGAAATTACTTGATGCTTTCAAATCTTCACATGATGAGCTAAAATTGAATCATGAGACACTACTTGCATCTCATGATGAATTATTAGAACAACATGCTTCTCTCATTAAAGTGTTAACAAAGAAACTTAAAAATAGTGAGAGCTTATCACATGGATCAATTGATCAATCACAAATTGTTGCTAACCCTTGTGATGTAGGCAAGAAGCATGTATCCACCTCTTGTGATGACTTATTAGATATGCCATGCTCTTCACATATAGATGCTTGTTCTACTTCTATATCTTATGAGACTAACCTTTTGAAGAAGAACAATGAGCTCAAAAATGAAGTGAAGAATTTGAGCAATAAGTTAGAGAGGTGCTACAACTCAAAAGTCACCTTTGAGCACATGTTGAAGACTCAAAGAAACTATGGTGACAAGTGTGGC
The DNA here is from genome assembly GCF_019320115.1 of Miscanthus floridulus. Lineage (NCBI taxonomy): Eukaryota > Viridiplantae > Streptophyta > Magnoliopsida > Poales > Poaceae > Miscanthus > Miscanthus floridulus. Next base: position 110,074,381 of record NC_089581.1, on the reverse strand, counting down.
CTTGGCTTCAAGAAGATGACAAAGGGCGAAAGAAAGAGAGAAAGAAAGATGAAGAAGCTACAACAAAAAAAGCTTTCTCATACCATGTGCTACCAGTGTCATGAAGCAGGACACCTTACAAATGGTTGCCCTAACATTGAGAAGCTCAAGAAGATAAAAGAAGATAAGAGGCTCAAGCATGTCAAGTGCTTCAAGTGCCGCACTTGGGGTCATCTTACCTCAATGTGCCCAACCAAGCAATTGGTGAAGCAACAAGTGAAGCCTCAACCAAAGCCACAAGTTGAGCAAGAGAGGACACCCCAAGTTCAAATCAAGATCAACCATGAAGATGGTGGTGATTTGATGATAAAGAAGAAGAAAACAAGAAGGGGTGGAAAGGCAAGGCATCCAATGCAAACTCAAGATGCCAAGATGATGAGCAAGAATGAAGATGAGAAGAAAGATTATGCTCACATCAAGTGCTTCAAGTGTGGAAATACAGGACACTTTGCCTCTAAGTGTCCTACCAAGCTTGAGAAGAAGGCTCAAGCAATCCATGAGAGGCAAGGCAATGAGAAGCACCACATGAGCAAAGAAGAGAAGGCTCAAGCTAAGGATGAAAACGGAACGGAAATATCCCGAACCGAACCGCATCGTTTTCTATATTTAATCCGACCGAATCCGTATTTTCTTGTCCAACTTTACCGTTTTCGTTTTCGCATTTGAGATGTTTCGTATTTCGAATGTAAAAGTAGAAAATGGTTTACACATTTTTCGACCGTTTTCTACTTTTCTACTTTTAATTTGAAATATTCCGAATTCAAAATTCGGTTTAAACCGAATTTGGCCAAATACACAGGTCATACAGCCCAATTACAGGCTGCTCACCACGTAGTTGTGTTCTTTCTACCGGTGGCTAGCTGCCCTCTCTTATAGACGGCGCCCAGCCTCATCTCTCTTATTATGTATTTGGTCGTGCACTTGTTTAATGCTATGCACTTGAACTAGATCATGCACTTGTTAGTTGTGAACTTGTTATGTATTTGGTCGTGCACTTGTTTAATGCTATGCACTATGGGTCGGTATTTCGTATTGAATTTTCGCATACCGACCGTGTTCGACATAATTCCGCTCGAATTGGTTCATTTTTGAAATTCTAGATATTCCGTAAGTTCGTGTTTGTTTTTGTGTCCGGCTTGTCCGCTTTCGCTTTCGCTTTCGTATTTCAAATGTAAAAGTAGAAAACGGTTGAGGAGTTTTTCGACCGAGTTCGACCGTTTTCATCCTTAGCTCAAGCAAAGAGAAAGTGCTACTCATGTCGGGAAAGGGGACACATGGCACATTCATGTCCCCTAGGTGATATTTCTAAGCCTATTTCAATTGTTGATAATAATGTGCTTAGAAAGGATGGTAATGGTACCTCTATGGTTGCTATTGCAAAACATCCCGCTACTCATACTAAGGTGTTGCCTAAGTATGTTGCTCCTAACTTGAGAGGACCCAAACTTGTTTGGGTACCATCAAAAAGTGGATGATTGTTTATAGGTACCATCGGCATTGGAGACTTGATTCAATTGATCTCACATTGTTCATCATATGTTGAATCAAGTTATGAAGCTTAGTGCACATTCAAACCCAATGCCAAGAGAAAATTGAGTGAAGTCTAAGCGCTATCAACATACAAGTGCTATAATTCAAGTTGTTGGTGATTCATTGGATATATTTGATGACATGCAAATAATTGAGTTGAAGCTTGCTAGTTGGATGATCATAAGCTAACCAAGGTATATCTCTTGTTGATCATTTTATTTGGGTGCATATGAGTTGATTGAATTGGATAAATATGCAATGTTGCTTGCTATGAGATGATTGAATGGATAATTGATTAGTAGTCAAGGTTGGATTGATTTGTGTTGGATAAATTCATGAGATGACTTTTAGTAAGTGGTTTGAATGGATATATGTCTTATGGAAGTATTCAAACAAGTTAGTTTCAAATTTGACTCATATTTGATGAAGTATAGCTCAATTGTTGAAATCTGTCCTATAATTGAGAATCTAAGCTAGCTGTGATCTTAGCCATGTTTGAGTGATCAAAACTTATTGGATTGGCATTAAAATTGGTGTATATGCTCTAGACTTATGGTATGAGATGCTGTAGAAATTTCATGAAAATTGGATAAGAAATGCTTCGGTTTTGGAGTGGTTCTTATCAGCTATAGTGCAGCAGTTTTCAGCATATAGCAGTGGTGAAAGAATTGAAATCTGGTAGCAATCTAGAAGTCAAATACAGCTCAAATTTTTACATATGCTAGATAACTTAGTAATGCACACCTCCACCAAATTTCATGGTATTTGGATTTGTACTTTGGGAAATATACTTATTTATTTGAAGGGTACAAAATCTGTCAAAAAAGTGACAAATGTTGGATTGATCTAGAGTCACTTTGATTGAAAGGTCCTCAAGTTGGAAACATGGTTACAAGTGTGTGAGGTACCTAAGTTTGGTTTTGAGATGATCTAGAAGCATGACAAGCAAAGAGTATAAGGCCATTTGATTATGGAGTGTACTTTGCACACCTTCGGTACTCAAATTGGAAGATCAAGATCAAACTCAAGATGAAGTTAAAGTTTAAGTTCTAGTGACTATTAGAAATCATTTGGTAGAAAGAAAAATGACTTAAACAAGAAGAAAGAAAAGGACTTAAAGAAGGAATCAAGGTTACTCACCAAGTTAAGTCCATCACTTGGATCAATCAATCAAGTCATTTCAAGTGAGTATCCAGAATGATTCTTGGAGAGAGGTCACTTCTCCCTAGTGTAGGGGCTTGCCGCCTATGTGTAGGTGAACCAAGTGTGGTACTTGGAAGGCTAACATAGAAGTGGTGATCCGAGGAACATTTGAGATGCTTAGTTGAAGCAATCAAAAGGGGTTGATCAAGAAAAGCAAGCAACACCCAAAAGAGAGCTAGTCATGATATTTTAAGTGGTATTCTCAAATTGATGCTCTCATGCAAGTAAAGATCAAAAGATGAAGCAAGCCAACCACAACAAGAAAGTGCACTTGATCATAAGTGGTATTCATTTCATATGGGTGAAGAGTGAAATTCAAAATGGTGTCTATTGGTCTTCACCAAGCTTATAATTGGACTTCACATTGCTACTGGTGTAATGAATTGAAATCTATGTGACTATCCTCTACTCCAACATAGCAAAGGTATCATTGTAATGTGCATGATCATTTCATCCCTTACTAGTATGCGGTTAGTGCATATAGTTCATACTTCATAGGATCATGCATAACAAATGAAAGGTTTAAATTCATAATCTACCACTATTGCTTGCATTATTACTTGATCTAGTGGTTAGTATATGAATTTGTTCATGAGCTAGTGATCCCAAGTACTTGATCTAATTTGGATTGCTAACAAGTGACAAGTACAACATTGGCAAGATAACCCTTACAAGAGGTGTGAAGAAGCTTGCCATTGGTTCAAACTAGACTTGAAAGCTTAGGCAAATCAATTTAGTTCAAGCTAATCATAGAAGCTCATGATAGTGATAAAAGTACAAGCACAAGATAACAATGCAAATGGGTATCTAGTTTGTTTGCTACAAGTGGTATCTAGACTCAAGTATTTCATCAAGAATCTACAAATGATGTCTAGATCAACTCATAAGTGATATCCTATAAGTGGTACTCATGAAGATAGCAAATGATCAAGAAATAGTTTTTATTGATAAATCCAACAAGTGGTTCCATACTAGAAAATTCTTTCAAGTGATATCATATCTACACATGGTATCAATCATGCAAGATGATGGTTCCACAAGTGATCCTCAACTTTAAGTGATCATCAAATGAAGAATGTATCCCTCACCTACAAGAGTTTAAGTGTATCAAATGGATGACCCATGCTATCACATAGGGGGAGGTGTCACACAAATTGGTATCAAGATCAAAGATCCTATGTGTGGTATCTCAAGAAGCCTTACACAAGATACAAGTGGTATGAGTTACAAGTGGTATCTACAAGTGGTGTCATTCCAACAATCAAGTGATGTCCATAAAAAATGTAAGATTCAAGCCTCAACCATCTACCCCAAACGTATACCTTTGTATCAATGAGAAGCTCACCTTTTATGGAAATTGATGACAAAGGGGGAGAGATTGTACAAAGATATGAAAGCTTTGAGATTGAGATTGTACAAGGCTGAGAGATAAGATATAAAATCTCAAAGAAGTAGAGGTTGGACATGGACATGGACAAAAAGGGAGCAACATTGAAGAAAAGAGATAGATCAAAATTCTTGGACAAGAGAAGCACACAAGTAGGGGAGCAAGCTCATGAACTTTGATTGATTGCATTTGATATGTGCATATTCATGTGCTTGCTTGCATTGCATAAGCTTTCAAATTCAATATGCATGCTTGTGTGGTGTATGCTAGTTGTAGAACTTGAATAATGATTTGATAACTAGCATGCATAGGATGATAGCTAGACACTTGGTATGCTTTTCAAGTAATGCTAGTACCTTGCTTTTAATGTTGATCTCACAAGGTATCTAGTGCTTTTATTTCCAAGTGATATCTAGCTAACCATGGTGCTAAGGATGAACTTAAAGGTGCAACTCCAATTGGTACATGCTTCAAAGGTTTATTCTATACACCTTAGCATCATTTTGTAGTAATTACTCTCCCATAATTTTAATCTATGCATATGTGCGACCTTCAAATCAAACACTCTAGCACATATGTAGGGGGATCTAATACTACCATCTTGGGTTTGTGGTACTTGTCCAAAATCATTTTCACATAGTAAAATTGCTTGGGCAAGCAACATGAATCCAAAAGAGCTTAATTTCCATATCTTTGTAGAGTTGTCATCAATTACCAAAAAGGGGGAGATTGAAAGGTCCTTGTGTGGTTTTGGTAATTGAGTGACAACCTAGGTGGACTAACTATGTTTATGTGAGATACATAGGTGATTAGTCTATAGGTACATATGTGTGAGCAACATATGCCATGAAGGTGAAAATGGCTTGGAGATGTTGCAAAGCTCGCACATGTGATGTTGAAGGAGCTCATTGCACATGAGACATGACATTGAGTCATGTGATCAAGGTGGAGAAGATTAAGACAAGACTTGGCTTGATGGACCGGTTGCAAGCATGAAGGGCAAGCCGGAGGCTTTGGAGCGATGGACCACGTGGTGGTGAAGCTTGAGCAAGACTTGGCGTCGATGGACGAAGGCAACGGTGAACAGCAAGTGATGTCTAGATCGATAAACCAATATGATCACGTGATGATATAAAGTGGATCATATCATTGTTGATCATGTTGGTGCATGTGTTGCATCAACATTGGAGGAGATGGAATGGAATGCGCAAGGCAAAGGTATAACCTAGGGCATTTCAATTCACCGGTCATAGGTGTGTTGAGAAGTTGATGACCGGGTTTAGGATAGATGGCCATACTATCAAGAGGGGCAAACTTGTTTGCATATCGGTCATCTAGTGCCACTCGAGTGATCTAACTTTGCATCATCGCTAGGATTGAGTGGCATGGCAAGTTGAGTGGCTAATCCTTTGGAAAATGATTGTAAATGCTAACACACATACACATGATGGTGTACACTTGGTGGTGTTGGCACATTTATAAAGGAGATGAAGTTGGAGTTGATGTGGATCAACTCGGCGATGGAACGGAGGTGAGAAGGGTTCGAAACTCCACCGGCAGAGTGTCCGCCCGTAGAGTGTGGATAGTCCAACGGTGCCACCGGTGCCCTATACAGAAATAATAGGGTCTCACAGAGTGGACCGGATTCTAGTCACGTAGTGACCGGACGCTGGGTTCCAGCGTCCGGTCAATGGTGACAGAATAGCGTGCAGGCATCGGTCATCAACCGGACGCTGGTGCTAGAAGTTACCGGACGCTAGCTGTGTGCATCTGGTCAGGGTGACATGTGGTGACATAGGCAGGGTAGAAAGGCTAGAGAGTGACCGGATGCTGGTGCTGCGTCTGATCACGATCGACCGGACACGTCTAGTCATGTCTGGTACCTTACTGGAAACGACTGGATGCTGGGGTTGCTGAGTCCGGTTAGTTCAAGCTGCTACGTCTGGTCGACAGATGATTGTTGAGATCGAGCAAATAGTATTTGAAGCAGGGAACACATGGCGTGCATCGCACGACCAGACGCTGAGGTCCAGCATCCGGTCGATCGGACCAGAGCGTTCGGTCGTCCCAACTTTTGCCCAGTGAAGGGGTAACGGCTCTATTTGTTCGTGGGGTTATAAATAGAAGCCATGGTCGGCCTTGGGCTGGCAGCTGAGCACACTAGAGCCTTGGTGGCTTGTGTAGTAGTGCTTGGGAGCCCTCCATCTCACATATACTTGATAATGATCATTCGATTGTGTGAGAGAGCGATTCTAGTGTGATTGCATCATGAGGTTGCATCGAGTGGCACTAGGTGATCGTGTTGCAAGCTGGTGGTGCTTGTTACTCTTGGAGGTTGCCACCACCTAGATGGCTTGGTGGTGGTCTCCATTGAAGCCTGCAAGAAGCTTGTGCAGTGCTCTGAAGAAGAGCTTTGTGAGGGGCATTGTGCTCGCCCGCGGGAGCCACGAAGAGCAACTCTAGTTGAGCGTGTCATTGAACTACCCTCACTTTCAGGGTAGGTTCTTATGGTGCCTAATGTGCGGGCTTGGCGGCTGATGCCAATTAGCCACCGAACAACCAAGTGAGTGGTCGACACAATGGGGACGTAGCGTGTTGGTAAACATGTGAATCTCGGGAGAAAAATCACCGTGTCAACCTTGTTCTTCCCGTTGGTTTGCATCCTCGTTACACAAGCTTGTAATTACTTTTGCATATATTGTGCTTGTGTAGTTGCTCTTATAATTAGTTAGCTTGTGTAGCTTACTAGTTACCTTCTTGCTTGTATAGCATAGAAGTAGCTCCCTTGCGTGGCTAATTTGGTTTGTGTGACCTTGTTAGTCACATTACTTAGTTTGTGTAGCTAAGTAATTGCGCTCTCTAATTTGGCATTGGTTGCCTTGTTATTGAGCATTGTTAGTGAGCATTAGGTGGCTTTGTGCTTTTGCTTACTAGCATGTGTAGGATCTCCCTTGTTGCTTAAAGTACTAGTGACATAGGTTTGTGTGACCTTGCTTCTAGAATTGGTTAGGTGAGCTCTAGCTAGCCCGGCACCTTTGTGGCTTAATTAGTATCTTTGGAAGGTGCTAGAGAACATAGATAGAGGGGTGTAGTCTTGGCTAGACCGATAGTTTTAATTCCACACTTGTTTCGGTTAGCCGACGTGATTAATTTTAGAAAGGACTATTCACCCCCCCTCTAGTCCGCCATCTCGACCTTACACCTGGTCATACCGGACATGTCTAGTATGGATGACCAGAGGCCAATGACTAGTTTTCAAATGCCTTAAGGGTCGGGAGTTCCGACGTGAGTCAGGAGTTCCAACGGTCGGAAGTTTTGGCATGCGTCGGGAGTTCCGACACCTCACAAACTTCAACTCAGTTACTTAGTTTACAAATATGCTAAGGGTCTGGAGTTCTGACGGTCGGGAGTTCCAGCATTCATCGAGAGTTCTGATGCCTCACATTGTCAATGTAACTTAGGTACCATTGGCGTAGTGTAAGTCATACCAAACACGTCCGGTATGCATACCGGACGTGTCCGGTATGCATACCGGACGTGTCTGGTATGGCAACGGCTAGTTTTTTCAAGAGGGCTATAAATACCCCAAAGCCTCCACCTTTGGAGGCTGCTGATTCTTTTGGTTTCTATACATGTTTTTGAGCCTTGCCAACTCTCCCAAACCCTCTCTTAGTGAGTGTGTGATCCAAATAGCAAAATCCATTTGTGGGTTAAGAGAGAATTTGAAAAAGAGAGCAAGCCACCACTTGAGCACTTGTGCATATTGTCTATTTCATGATTCGCATTTGTTACTCTTGGACTCTTCGGTCCTAGATGGTTAGGCATCGTTGGAGAGCACCTGAGAGATTGTGGTGTGCCTCGGAAAGTTTGTAACGGTCGATTTCGCCGCCTCAGAATCAACTAGTGGAAGGAGGAAAAGGAGTTGGAAAGACTCTGGCTAGAGTGACCTTCATGGTACCCTCTAGGGCTGACCTTCGCTGGGTCGCCCGCAGCCCCCTCAACGGAGAGTAGGACTCGAACGAGTCCGAACTTCGGTAAAACAAATATCATGTATCAATTCGCATTTCATTTGATATTTGTGTTGCTCCAGCTCTTGTGCAGGTTCTCTGTGTATTTTGTCATCTCTATAGGTGCCTGCAGTTTGGTTTGAAGATAGAAATTAAAAGGATCAAGTTTGGGGCTGATCTGTAGAAATTGTGTATACCGGACACGTCCGGTATTAGAGCTTAGGGCTGAATACTATTTGATCTCTGTTCTAACTTTGTGTTGCAGGGTTGTAGCTTCTAGATATATTCTTTATACCTTGTTTACTCTATGGCTAACTTGTGAGGGGTGGTATTACTCTTAATTTAGAGTTTCCATTTTGGAAACTCCCTTTTCTAATTGTTTCCGCATTTAAAGGTGTTAATTTTTAGAAATGCCTATTCACCCCCCTCTAGGCGGCATCCTAGGTCCTTTCAATTGGTATTAGAGTGAGGTTCTCACCTAAAGCTTCACCACCATGAGAAAAGGATGTCGACGCCTATCGAGTTGGAGCCGATGCTTCTCCAAAATGATGGTCCAAACTTTCTATCTTGGTCAATTCATGTACTCAATGCTTTTAGAGATATTAGTCCTCTTGTTGAGCATATTGTGGATGCAAGCATACCTCTTCCTATAGTTGATTGGAGCAACTACAAAAATTTGTCAAAAGAGGAAGTGATATGCGTGCAACTCAATGCTCAAGCTATTAATGTCATGTTGAGTACATTGAGTGTAGAGGTTCAAGATGAGGCAATCTTCAATGGACAACCACCTTCGGAGAGTGCTCATCTCATTTGGACTAGACTTTTTGATTTATATGGAAAATCCAAATGTGATGATGCACTTGAGATCGAGTTAATGGAAATATGTCCATTGTGTCTTCATGCAGCGAAGAAGCCTCACAAGACCTCAAGAGCGCCGAGCTAGAGCAAGAAGTGCAAGCAACGCATGACTTGTTGTCTGCATCGACCATACCAGACACCTACCGGACGTGTCTAGTATGGTCGAGGCAGTAGAGTAGCAAGCAGTTGTTTGCAACGATGCTCAAGCCCAGTGCCGACCAAGTGATGAGTCAACCTCAGTATCTCATGATACTCATCACTTGTGTCTCATGGCCAAGAAAAGCAAGAAGAAGAGTAATAAGAAAGATCAAGAGAAGGAGAAAGCACAAGTAGATGATCAAGATAAGAGTGATGTTGAGGTTGAAGACAACTACAACCTTGATCATCTCAACCGCAAGGACAAGTTCATCATCATGAAGATAGTTGAAAAGAATGATGAGCTTGAAGAAGAGATTGAGAAGCAAGAGCAATCACTTCAAAAGCAAGAATTGTTTCTCATCTCTAAGATGGAAGAACTAAAGGCTCTAAGTGAAAGGTATGCAAAATTATTGTCGCACCCAATTTTGCATAGCAAAACCAAGTACTCATATATGTGCGCCCAGGATGTCCAAACACACACATATATCACAAATTGCAATAATATCAAAGTAAAGTACTTATTACATCACATATTTCATCATAAAGTTAATACAAAGTTTGCACTGAAAGGATCAAGATGCCCAAGAGGGGGCTGAATTGGGCTAATTCTAAATTTCTTTGCAATAATTAAACTCTACGGTTAGCCCAATTAACCCCTTGTCCCTAGAAAGTGTTTCTATTGATCTAACGCACAAAAGTTTAGCACCCTAAGTTCTAATCCTACTCTAGCATGGTAATTCTAGGAATGTAAATGACAAGAATTGAATTGCTCAAAGTAAAGAGAGAAGGAAGAACACAGCGATGTTTTGCCGAGGTATCGGAGAGTCGCCACTCCCCACTAGTCCTCGTTGGAGCACCCGCGCAAGGGTGTAGCTCCCCCTTGATCTATGCAAGGATCAAGTGCTCTCTATGGGGTTATTCTTCGACACTCCATCGCGGTGAATCACCCACAACCGCTCACAACTTGAGTTGGGTCATCCACAAGCTCCGTCGGATGATCACCAAGCTCTCCAATCACCACGAAGCCATCTAGGTGATGGCGATCACCAAGAGTAACAAGCATGAACTCTCACTTGACCATGACAAGCCTAATGAGAAGGGTGGATACACACTTTGCTACTCTTGATCTCACTAATGAGGGCTCTCTTTGGGATTCTCAAATCTCAATCACCTCACTAGGACCTTGCTCTTCTTGGCACTCTCAAAGGTGTTTCTCAGCTGTTGGAATGAGCAAAAGTACCCCCACACATGAGTGGAGGAAGTATTTATAACATGGGCTGAAAAACGAACCGTTATGTGCCCCTACGGGGTGACCGGATGCTCCGGTCATGTTGCGCCGGTCAATTCACCCCGAACTCCAGTGTTTATAGTGTGACCGAACACGTCTGGTCACGATTTTCCCTCTCTGGAACCTTACTGGAGTCGACTGGACGCTGGCCCTCAGTGTCCGGTCACTTGACCTCTCAGCGTCCGATCACACCAGATGAAAATATCTAGGTCAAATGAACTGACCGGACCCTGAGCCAGCGTCCGGTCACACCTGAGCCAGCGTCCAGTCAGTATTTGACCCTCCATTCACTTCCAACTCTCGATCATTCATGAATGAAGTTTGCTCCATTAGATCTAAGGGCTATTTTGGAGCTACCTAGTGCTAGTCTTAGCAAGTGTGCACCACACCTAACCCACTAGACTCACCTAGGTCAAGCTACCCATCCATACCCCCCTTAATAGTATGGCCAAAGGAAAAACAAAGTCCTAAACTACTCTAAGTGTCTCTTCAACTCCAATCGACACTTAGAACTAGTCCATCCTTAACCTTGTCATTCATCCTTTGAAAACCAAAATGATTTCCATCATAGGGGCATGACCACCATGATAGCCCAATCGATCTCCATTACTATAACCTAACTTATTGCCTCTGCAAAACACACGTTAGTCATAGTAATCATGTATTGTCATTAATCATCGAAACCCAACTAGGGGCCTAGATGCTTTCAATCTCCCCCTTTTTGGTGATTGATGACAATACTACCTCGAGTATGTGAAAGAGTTGAGGTTTTTGACATGCTTGGTTTATATAAGCTTTTGGCAATAAGAGCAAAAGTGTTAGGCAAGCTTATATGACCCAAGCCAACATGATGTACTTAAAAGATATGAAATAAGCATGAGTATAAGTAACAAAGCTCATTCGCATCAGAGTAAAATGCGGAAGCAAGAGCAAATGAGCTTAGCATAAATGATATAACATATAAATAATTCAAAGTAGAGATCACACATGCCATATATCACGATTACGTAGATATCACTATCACAAAGACATAGTTTGATGCATAAAAGAAAACACACAAATGCATAATAGTGTATCACACATAAAAATCCAAATGTAATAGATAATCAAAGTAAACTAAGCTCCCCCTAAGTCGCTCCCCCTAAGTCTAGCATACTCGAACCCTCTCCCCCTTTGGCATCAAACACCAAAACCTAAGGGTCGATCGATGGGGCTTCAGTGGATGAGTCAGGCGCTGAGGTATGAGGAACAAGCTAAAACTAGGTGCCATCATCATCTGAACCAGAGCTCTGAGCTGTCTGACCCTCTATAGCTAGAAGCGATGCTAAAGTGGTCTGGGTCAGATCAACAACTGAAGCTGCTGTAGACTGTGCAGGTATGACTGGTGCAGCTGGCTCTGATGATGCCACTGACGAAGGGAGCATCTTTGTAGTCTTGGTAATAGGTGCAACTATAAAAGGACCTAGGATATACAAATATGGCGGAGCAGGCTGCCCTATCAACTCACTAAAGGAAGCACCAAGGCTCCTAGACACTATAGTCTCTAGCACTAGCAGCAAAGAAGTCTGAGCTGATGTAAAGCCTGTCTAAAGAGGTGTGAACTGCGAGGCTATCATGGGCGAAGCAAACCACTAGGACACCTGCTCTGTAGGTGAAGCAAACTATGTTGGTGGCTATCCCTGACTCTGAAGCCCACTAGACTGTAACACTGGAGTTATAGAAGTGGTGGTAGGCTGACCAAGCTAGGGTAAAGGCTACGGCGGTGGAACCTCAATAGCTGTCACTACATGCTGCATAAATCCAAGGAGTTGCTGCTATATGAGGAGCAACTGCTGATGCATGGCCTACTGCTGCTGCTGTATGGCCTGCTGCTACCGCTGAAACTCATCCTATTGAGTCTAGAACTGTGCAAACATGGCGGCGATCTCCTAAGCCTGGCGAACCTAATCCTGCCGCATCCGCTCAAGTATGGCAAGTAGAGTGGGGTCTGTCTACGGTGTAGGTGGAGCTGAACTAGAGCTACCAACCTCATGGTCATGTCGTTGAGGAGGCATCTAAGGTATCTCATGGTAGTCCTCATCTGAGCTGTCACTGGGGTCGCTCGCGACCATCCCCTCCTACTGAGTATCCAACAGCTCCTCCTCTATAGCTGCTATGCCCCTGATAGTAGCATCCTATTGGGCTATAGTCTCTGGCACCTCTAGACGACAGTGTGGCTGGCTAGGTGCAGATGGTGTACTATGGTGGATCATCAGAGTCAGGTTATATGCAAGGAACTCTATCGTAGCACCACTGTACTCAGCTATCATCTCAGGTGGCCTCACTGTAACTGCCCTGTGAATAAGAAACGTGATCTAGTGGGCATAGGGAAACTGTCGATGACCTCTGAACCCCTCAGTAATAGTGTCCTCCATCTCTGATAGAAGAAGATCCCAAATATCAAACACTGTCTGCTGCATCAGATAGTTCAGTAACCACAACTGTATGCGAGTCAAGCCCTCATGATACCTCATCCTCGGAAGTAGTGTCCACCTCATAATGGCATCAAGCACTCTAGTAGTGGGAGTGAGGTCACTGGGTGTCCTGCTAGACCCCTCACCGAATGGCTCTGTGAAGAAGTGGCATACTAGATCTGTAGGGGGCACCATCCTGCCATGAGGACATCTAGGGGGTGCTATCTGTCCATAGGAAACCTCATGTAGCCAGATGGGCTACTCCTGAAGCCTGAGTATCTCTCTAACCCTAGTGTTCGTTAGCCTGTAATCTCTGCCACTGAATGCAAAGTGTATGAATCTATGCTGTGGGTCAATCCAGAGAGAAGTATAGAACTAACAGACCCAAGATGGAACATACAATCCTGTCCGTCCAAGTCTGTCAACCCTGACAGGTAAGTAAGGTAGGGGTGAATGTGCTCTCCTGTTGCTGTAATAATAGACTCTATGTTGCACACCCTCTGAGATCTGAAAATAGCTCCACTGTTAAGATATGCATTATAGAAATCCTCCTGTAGTGGTGTGTAGAAGCCCTCTGATGCATGCTCATCTCGCCTCGGCAGAAACCACTACTCAAACTCCACAAATCTAAGCTGCTGCACTTGCTTGGCCATGGTGACCCTTAGATCTAGATGAGTCACTAGAGGTAGACCCTATGGTCTGGGTAGTAGATGAGAACCCCTCCACTATGTATCTACCCTTGGTGTGACTAGAACACAGGTATGATGATAGCAGTGAAGCTATGGCTGAGGTGTCTGCTCTGTCTCCTATGCCTGTTGTCCCTTCTGAGTCTACTCTACTACCTGTGGCTCCTACTGTGACTCCCCCTAAGGTTGACTCTCATCAATGGCAACACATCGTCCTCCAATCATGAGAGTCCTAGGTGGACCACCATGAAGATGCTCAACCTGCTCAAGTGTAGCCCTCACTTCTGGTGAAAGCTAATCTATGATCCAAACTCCACTACGAGCACCTCCTCTCTTGGCATGCTCTGTGGCCTCAGCAACTACGGCTGCTCTAGCTATATCTGCATCTGGATACTTGCACTTCTTTATTGCAAGTTTCTTTGTCGCCTTGCCTTTTGGATCTGTAGGCAAGTGAGGCGGACGCCTTAGATCCTCATCTCTGGGACCACCTCCAACATTCTTGACGCGAACCATCGGTTGGATCAGAAAGGAACAACTGCCGCTGACACTTCCAAGGCTTGGCCTCAATCCGTACTCATGAGCTTGGCCCCGAGTTGACTGACAGCTGCAAATATGACCTCAACGACACCGACTCGTTGCATGATAGAATAGAGGATATACAGATAATCTTAATTATCCATCTAGAGATACGAAACCCTAATAGAGCAAGCAATTAGGTACGAAATTGAATCGAGGGCATGCTACCTAACAAACTAGTGACCTAAGAAGAGAAGAGACGCGACACGTGGGGAACCACTGGAAGACCTAGGGTTAGGGTTGTCAGATTGGCAAGGATCGGCAGCAGAAACTTCGGCGAAGCTCTGGTGCGGCACTAGTGCGGGCAAGGGAGGTGCTGGTGAGGCTAGGGCATGGTAGTGCTAGCACTAGGGCATAGGGGCAGTGACACTGACGTGGAGAGGCGCGGTGGAGCTTAGGAGCAGCGGTGCGGTGGCACGTGTAGGGCAAGCGTGGGAGTGCGGCGGCATGGGCAAGCTCGCGATGACGCGGAAGTTGTGCGGGCAGCGATGGCATGGAAGCAGTGCGGCGCAGGAGACCTAGGCTGGTGGCTCCAGTGACTAGGGCGTGATGCAGCGGCTCAGGGAAGATGGTGCGGCAAGAACAGAGGTTAGGTCAACGCGCACTTGGATTATATGGGGGTCCCCCATGGAGTAGAAAAGGAAACAGAGAAAAACCCAGGTCCCGCATGTTTTCTACTGACCGGACGCTCCGGTGGCAGCGACCGGACGCTGCCACCCAGCATCCGGTCGATTCTAGTAAGGTCCAAAACCCCTAGAATCACGATCGGACATGTCCGGTGGACACCGACCAGACGCAGCCAGAGTCAGGTGCAATCTTTCTTCATTGTCTTCGATCGACCGGACGCAGAGCCACCATCTGACCGGATGCTGGGAGAACACTATTCTAGCATCTGGTCATTCCTTCGCAGCAAGTTCACCTCCTGTGAACTAACTAGACGCTGGACATCAGAGTCCGATGCAGCATCCAGTCACAACTTTGCTAGCGCAACTTCGAAGACCTTTGTGCTGCCTGTTCCTAATCAAGTCCCAACTCCAATAAGATCCAAATAAACACCAATTGGGACTGATGTGAGTAACCACTCTCAAACCCTCATGTTTTTGAAAAATATTTTGCCTTAGGCTATAATTCTTTTTAAGAAAATAGGCAATAAGAGGGCAATTTTAGATAAACGACAAAACAACATTCATGCATATGCAATGCAATACTTGAAAGTAAATCTAGTTGCTTGTCAAGTTTGATCCAAGGTTAAGCTTCTTCACACGCTTTATGGCGGTTATCTTAACCATGTTAGACAAGCCCTATATGCATTACCAAAAATTAAACATGTTGTATATTACAATGCAATGCAAGGGACAACACAAGCTCATCTTTTAGTAAAGTTGCTAAAATCAAGAACATTGAGCTCATTCCGCAATCTACAAAATGTTGCCTCATCTAGCGGTTTAATGAAGATATCCACCAATTGATCCTTGGTCCTTACACCTTCTAATGATATATCATTTTTAGCAACATGATCTCTAAGAAAGTGATGACAGATATCTATGTGCTTGGTGCGAGAGTGTTGAACCGGATTATTTGCAAGTTTTACTGCACTTTCATTATCGCACAAAAGAGGTACTTTATCTAGAACTACACCATAGTATAGCAAAGTTTGTTTCATGTAAAGTATTTGTGCACAACAAGCATCCGCGGCAATGTATTCCGCTTTGGCAGTGGACAAAGCCACACTATTTTGCTTCTTGGAGGACCAAGACACAAGTGATCTACCAAGCAAATGGCACCCTCTAGATGTGTTTTTTCTATCAGTTTTGCAACCGGCATAATCCAAATCGGATTAGCCAACTAACTCAAATATAGCTCCTTTGGGATACCAAAGACCAATGCTTGGTGTGTGCTTAAGATACCTAAGGATTCTTTTTATGGTAATTAAGTGAGTTTCCTTAGGATTAGCTTGAAATCTAGCACACATACACACACTAAACATGATGTCGGGCCTAGATGCGGTTAAATATAACAAGCTACCAATCATAGAGCGATAGATAGTTTGATCAACCATGTTACCTCCCTCATATTGGTCGAGATGTCCATTAGTTGGCATTGGTGTCTTGATTGGCTTACATTCATCCATCTTGAATCTCTTGAGAAGATTATTTGTATATTTCTCTTGAGAGATGAAAATCCCTTCTCTCATTTGTTTGATTTGAAAACCAAGAAAGAATGTAAGCTCTCCAATCATTGACATCTCGAACTCCTTCGACATCAATTCACCAAACTCTTTGCAAGAATCTTCATTTGATGATCCAAAGATGATATCATCAACATACACTTGACAAATGAAGATATACCCATCAAGCTTCTTGGTGAATAGTGTGGTGTTGACCTTCCCGATGGTGAAGCCCTTCTCAATGAGGAAGTCTCAAAGGCACTCATACCAAGCTCTTGGGGCTTGCTTAAGCCCATATAGTGCCTTGGACAACCTATAAACATGATTAGGATATCTAGGGTCTACAAACCTAGGAGGTTGATCAATATAGACTAGTTCATTAATAAAGCCATTTAAAATGCACTTTTCACATCCATTTGATATAGTTTCATTTCATGATGTGATGCATATGTGATGAGGACATCGCCACGCTAGACACATCGATGCCATGGTCTTTCCCAAGTTGCAATTCATTCCCAACTCAGCTGCCACGTCACCCTTGGATTCAGTAGACACGTCGTCACTATTTCAGTCATAACTTTCTCATACAACATCGAAACGGGCTGTTCTTGGATGTGTTGGAAAGGGGATGACGACGCCATCGTTTTGGATCTGGTCCCAGCTCTAGAAGGTCCATGGATCATTCTGTGTGACCACGGCAAGGTGCTACATCACCTATTTGGGCCAACTTGGCCATGTATCGTGTCGGGCCTTAAGCCCAAGTTGTGGGCGCCCAACCCCTAGCCGTCCCCAACCCTAGGTTGAGTCTTAGACTATAAACACAGCCGCCGCCGCTGCTATACAATTGGGTTTTGTTTAGAGTTTAGTTTTCCATCGAGAAACTGAATCGTTCATTGTAACTGTGGTGACAAATCCTTTTACAGCGATCCAAGGCCCCCGTTCTTGATCTCCTCCACTATGTCGATTAGTCCTTTGGAACCGAGTTCTTGAATCCTCTATTGATATTCGTGTCATTCATATTTGCAATTTTAGATTGCGTGTTTTACCTTCTTGCTTGTGCTCTTTGATTCGCTTGCAGGAAAAGCCTTATTGGCGAGGTCAATCAAGTTGTGCTTGGTTGATAACCAACAGAGCAGTGGTGTAACGGTTGCAGGGTTCGAATCACGTCTGATTTGAAGCCAGATCGCCAACATCGAGATCTCCACAAATTGAACTTATTGGCTACCTCTCGGAAGATCGGGCATGTACTCATCAATTGGTATCAGATATTTCAGGTTTACCATGAGGTATAGTCTCGTTTGCCTTAGATTCATATTTGTTCATTACCTAGAGTCCACAAAAAAGCCCAAAAATATTTCAATTTCCGCTGTCCTATCACCCTTTGTGCCTTTGTAATTTCGTTTTAGATTCGTGTTGTTGAGTTTGTGTCCGTGGTCGAGTCTTGTTGCTGGTTTAGGATTGTGTTCGTGGTCGTAGTTCAATCGCCCGTTGCTGTGATTTTTGTTTTCCACCACTATCCCATCCACCATTCCCAAACAACAAGTCGAAGCCACCACATTACTCGACTTGCCCCGCTAGCCGCCTTGTGTAACTTCTCGCCGCCGCGCAAACCCTAGATAGGTTGCCAGCCGCTCTTATTTTGCCTCCATCGCAGCCCTCCTTACATCATCAGGCGAATACCTACTGCTGTTAGTCACAGTGACGATCCTGTGATCGGTGTTAGAGTTTAGGGATGCTTTGCCCTAACTGCCGCCGTCGTGTTGTGCCTTTCGGAAAACATACCTTGAGATACCTTCGGTAAAACAGGCATAACTTTTTGCTCGTTTATCAAAAAAATCTGAAATTTTTTTAGTAGCTTCTTGACACCATTTGGAGTCGACCCAAACTAGGCTAAGCCATGTTTGGTTTCCTCAGAATTGCCAAAAAAATTTGGGAAAATATAGAAACAAAATTGTCAAAGTTTTTGCACGCTTTTCAGAGAACATGCTGAATTTCTGTAGACCACATCCCACCTCAGTTGTAGGTGCCAATTTTTGTGGTTGCATCTTTTGTGATCCTTGTTCAGAGAAAAGTATAAAAAATAGTAAGAAAAAAAAATTTTGTTTCCTACTAGTGCCTTTTGGAAAAATCCGGGAAAAAATTCAGGAAAAAGGAGAAATTCGGGCTATTTGCCTGTTCTGTGAGTTCTTTCGATCGTCCTTTGTTTTCACCTTGTTGCGCTACGTCTCGACACGTCTTAGCCAGCACCTGTGATTTGTACTTTGGATCCGGATTGAACAATCGTTACTCTGCACTCGTTAATTGCTAATCCTTGCTATCATATTGTGTGACTACCCATAGCTCCACATATTCTTCTGTCAGCACAGGTTCATCTTGCAACTATTACCCACGCTCAACAACAGATTGCTTCACCACTTTGGTTTTGCTCCTGTTTGGCATTGGTAAGAATACAGGCAAGACGATGGTAAGCCGCTTGTGATTTTGCATTCCACTTTCACCACCATCACCACCACTTGTTTCCTTTTAGTTGATAGGGATAATACTTTGGTGTTGTCTTTTTCTATCTTCTAACCATGGCAGGAACTCCGACGGACTTCAATGAGTGCGTGTCCAAGGGCGAGCTTGCAACGTTTATGACTGAACAACGCAATCTTATGACCGAGCTGACGTGCAACGTGAACAATCTGGTCACCCACATTGAATAGCTTGAGCAACGCCCTCCACCTTATCGTGCTGATGATGAAGATGCGGATGCTTTTGGTGATGAAGATGCGTATGCTGACGATGGTGCCCGTCGCTGCCTCAACTTCAATCGTCGCGGTATGGCAGGTAATAATCATGGTAATAATGATCCTTTTGCTAAAATTAAATTTAGTCTACCTCCTTTTGCTGGTAATGTTGATCCAGAGGCATATTTAGATTGGGAGCTTGCTGTTCAACAAAAATTTGATTCTCATAATGTTCCTGCTGAGCATAGAGTTAGACTTGCTACTAGTGAGTTTACTAATTTTGCTTTGTTCTGGTGGAGTGATCTTTGCAATGCCAATAATGATGCTGCTGTGCCACAAACTTGGAATGTTTTAAAGCAACATATGACATCTTGTTTTGTTCCTCCTTATTACCAACGTGATTTACGTTTGAAACTACAAACTTTAAAACAAGGTGATAAAGGAGTGGAAGCATACTATCAAGAATTGCTTACTGGTTTAGCACATTGTGGTATAAATGAAGATGATCATGATGCTAGTGCTAGATTTTTTGGTGGTTTAAACCATGATATACAGAACATACTTGATTACAAAGAATGGCGCAATTTTTCCCAATTGTATCATCTTGCTATTAAGGCAGAACGAGAAGTACAGGGACGCAAACAACACTAGCCTTTCAGGTCTAACAATGGGAGGAATTTTCAGCAGCGTTCCAAACCGGAGACGCCCAAGCTTCCTGTTGCACCACAGCCATCTACACCTCCATTTTCTTCTGGGGTAAGTAAATTGTCTAATGTGCAGTTTCCACAGCTGAAGAAAGGTGGCACTCTGGGTGCTTCTACTAGCTCCTCCTCGTCTAGCTCTAAAATCATTTGCCACTGATGCAAAGGCATGGGACATGTCATGAAGGAATGCCCTAGTTGTCGCGCTTTCATTGCTACCAAGGATGGATATGTAAGTGCTAGTGATGTTGAAGTTGATTTAGCCCTTGCTGCTAACATTGATGCAGATCCTACCAAGGGTGATCAAGATAAGGAGGCCATCACCATTGACTCCGTGGCTGCTGCCGCGGACTACCCTAGCCTTCTTGTGCAGCGTGTGTTGAGTACACGTGTGGGACATGAGGAAGAGATGAAGATCCAACGCCACAATTTGTTCCACATGTATCTCATTGTGCAGGGTTGTCGTGTTCTCACTATCATTGATAGCGGGAGTTGCAACAACTTGGTGAGTTCAGATTTGGTTGACAAGCTTGGCTTGACCACATGACAACATTCGTATCCATATAAACTTCAATGGTTCAATAATAGTGGTAAGACTAAGGTAACTAAATCAGCACGCATTAGCTTTTTCACAGGCTCTTATCATGATACTGCTGATTTTGATGTTGTCCCTATGCAAGCTTGCTCCATTTTGTTAGGTCGCCCATGGGAATTTGATAATGATGCTTTACACCATGGTAGAACTAATACATACACTATCATACATAAGGACAAGAAAATTACATTGCTGCCTTTGTCTCCTACGGATATTATTAAACATGCTAATGAGATCAAAAATAAACCTCCAACAGACATTGCTAAAAATAATGGGATTAAGTTAAAAGGAGGTGCTTTTCTTGCTACAACTTCTGCTACTACTGAGTTATGTGATAATCCTGATGCACCATGTTATACTATGTTTTGTCAACCTTTTATGTCTGGTGCATTGCCTGCTGTCACTAACCTTTTGCAGGAGTTCACTGATGATGGGATTAGAGTCGAGGACGACTCCAATTCTAGAAGGAGGGGATGATGAGAACATCGCCAAGATGGAGTCGAGGACGACTCCAATTCGAGAAGGGGAGGATGATGAGGACATCGCCACGCTGGACACACCGACGCCATGGTCTTTCCCAAGTTGCAATTCGTTCCCAACTCAGCTGCCACGTCACCCTCGGATTCAGCAGACACGTCGTCACTGTTTCGGTCATAACTTTCTCATACGACATCGAAACGGGCCGTTCTTGGATGCGTTGGAAAGGGGACGACGACGCCATCGTTTTGGATCTGGTCCTAGCTCCAGAAGGTCTGTGGATCATTCTGTGTGACCACGGCAAGGTGCTGCATCACCTATTTGGGCCAACTTGGCCATGTATCGTGTCGGGCCTTAAGCCCAAGTTGTGGGCGCCCAACCCCTGGCCATCCCCAACCCTAGGTTGAGTCTTAGACTATAAACACAACCACCGCCGCTGCTACACAATTGGGTTTTGTTTAGAGTTTAGTTTTCCATCGAGAAACTGAATCGTTCATTATAACTGTGGTGACAAATCCTTTTACAGTGATCTAGGGCCCCCGTTCTTGATCTCCTCCACTGTGTCGATTAGTCCTTTGGAACCGAGTTCTTGAATCCTCTATTGATATTCGCGTCATTCATATTTGCAATTTCAGATTGCGTGTTTTACCTTCTTGCTTGTGCTCTTCGATTCGCTTGCAGGAAAAGCCTTATTGGTGAGGTCAATCAAGTTGTGCTTGGTTGATAACCAACGGAGCAGTGGTGTAATGGTTGCAGGGTTCGAATCACGTCTGATTTGAAGCCAGATCGCCAACGTCGAGATCTCGACAAATCAAACTTATCGGCTACCTCTCGAAAGATCGGGCCTGTACTCATCAATATGCAAGAAGGATACGAATGACTTCTAGTCTTGCAACCGGTGCAAAGGTCTCCCCAAAATCCAATCCTTCAACTTGAGAGAACCCCTTTGCAACTAGTCTTGCCTTATTCCTCACAACTATTCCTTGATCATCTTGCTTGTTGTAGAACACCCACTTTGTTCTAATGACTCTTGCTCCTTTTGGCCACTCTTCAAGAGTCCAAACTTCATTGCGGGTGAAGTTGTTCAACTCTTCATGTATGGCATTTATCCAATCTAGATCTTGAAGAGCTTCTTCTACCTTGGCAGGCTCATAGCAAGAGACAAAAGAGTGATGAGTAATAAATGAAATAAGTTTTTGTGAGCGAGTCATTACTCCCTTTGATGGACTCCCTGTGATGAGATCTTGTGGATGATCTTGTAGTAGAGGTGTATTTCTTCTATTGACCACTTGAGGAGGAGGTTGTGGAGCATCAACATCTTGTGCTTGTGCCACCATTTGATCATGGGAGACATGGGTGTCTTCATTTTCTACTCTCCCATCTTTATCATCATCTTATGACACATTTGATGAAAAAGGTGGATCAATCACTTGTATATCATCTTCATCATCTTTAGGCTTGATGTCTCCAACTAGAAAGTTCTTTATAGCCTCCCTCAATGGTTCATCACCTACATCATCAAGATTCTCATGTGCTCCTTGGGAGCCGTTAGATTCATCAAATTCTACATCATGTGTTTCCTCAACCAAGCTTGTGGTATGATTAAATACTCTATATGCTTTGGACTTTGATGAGTAACCAACAAGAAAGCCAATATCACACCATCTTTGAAACTTCCCTAGGTGTTGTCACTTCTTGTAGAAGTAGCATTTGCAACCAAACATCCTAAAGAAGGAGACGTCCAGCTTCTTCCCATTGAGCAACTCATAAGGTGTCTTGCCAAGGAACTTTTGAAGGAATAGGCAGTTGGATGCATAGTATGCGGTGTTGATAGCTTCCGCCCATAGAGCTTCGGGGGTGTTGTACTCATCAAGCATTGTTCTTGCAAGAGTGATCAATGTCCGATTCTTTCTCTCAACTACACCATTTTGTTGTGGAGTATATGTTGCGGAGACCTCATGTTTGATTCCAACTTCATCACAATAGGCTTCTATGTTTGTGTTGTCAAATTCCTTCCCATTGTCACTTCTTATCTTCTTGAGCTTCACTTCAAACTTGTTTTCTGCTCTCTTGACAAACTTCTTGAAGCAAGATGCAACTTCGGATTTGTCATGAAGGAAGAATACCCATTTATATCTTGAATAGTCATCAACAATTACAAGACAATAAAGATTTCCTCCCAAACTCTTGTATGTTGTTGGCCCCAATAAGTCCATGTGAAGGAGTTCTAGCACTCTTGTGGTTGACATGAAAGCTTTGGTTGGATGAGTATTTGCAACTTGCTTGTCGGCTTGACATGCACTACAAAGCTTGTTCTTCTCAAACTTCACATCCTTCAACCCTCTCACCAAATCATTCTTCATTAGCTTCTTGAGTGAGCTCATCCCAACATGAGCAAGTCTTCTATGCCATAGCCACCCAAGTGTTGTTTTGGTAAATAGGCAAGTTTTCAAATTTGCATCTTCGGAGGTGAAGTCCACAAGATATAGGTTGTTGTATCTAAATCCTTTGAATATCACATGATCATCATCCTTCTTAGATACAACAACTTCCTTCTTAGTGAACAAGCATTGGAAGCCAAGATCACATAATTGTCCAACGGATAGCAAGTTGAAGCTCAATGAAGCAACATATAGCACATTTGAGATAGAATGATCATTTGATATCGTCACTTTGCCCAATCCTTTAACCTTGCCCTTTGAGTTATCTCCAAATGTGATTCTTTCTTGCCATCTACTTCTTCATCTAGTGAGGTAAACATACGAGGATCACCGGTCATATGTTGTGTGTAACCACTATCAATAACCCAATGACTTCCACTGGTCTTGTAGTTCACCTACACACAAGAGATCAAGCTTTAGGAACCCAAACTTATTGAGGGCCCTTCACCTTCTCAACAAGTGACTTAGCAACCCAAATTTTCTTAGGCCTATTCTTGTTGGGGGTCCTAAGAACATGACTTTCATCTTTTCACTAGAGTCCTTTCTAAGCATGTAGTGAGCATTGAAGGCAAAAGGTCTAGCATGCTTGGGCAAGGGTTGTGGTGGTGGAGTTTGGCACTCATGAGCAAAGTGGCCTTCTTTTCCACACTCAAAATACTTCTTTGGCTTTGGCTTTTGTTGTTGTTGAGCTTGAGCCTTCTTCTCTTTGTTTGCCATGTACCCAATGCCACTTCTATTCATCTTCATGATGGTGTTCATTAGTAGCTCACTTTGAAGATACTTGCCTCTAGTAAACTTGCTCAATCCAATCTTGAGATGCTCTTTTTCCAACTTGAGCTTCTTGTTTTCTTCTTTAAGAGCATCATTATTTTTCTCTTCCTTGAGCTTTTTGTTCTCTTCTTTGAGCTTCTCATTCTCAAGTATCAACCCATCATCATGATCAAGAGTTTCTAGCACAATGGACTTGGTGGTTTTGAGTTTTTCAAGATCTTTCTTGAGCTTTTCATTGTCATTCTTGAGCTTGACAAACTCATCATAATCATCGGCCTCAACCACTTGCTTGCCCTTGCTACTAGAACTTTGCTCAATGCTCTCAATGATCAAATCATCACATGATGTAGCTATATCAATCTTAACAACATTGTTAGTAGCATCATGTGGCTCATTGAATAAATATTCTTGAGCAATAACTAGATTATCATGATTAATCTTGAGAGTAGTATATTCATCTTTTAGCACATTATGGCTAGTGATGAGCTCTTTATGCATCTTCTCAAGTTTATCATGTTTATCTTTAAGCTCTTTCTTAGAAGATTTGAGCTCTCTGAGTTTTGATGACATAGCTTCATTTGCTTCTCTAAGCTCAACACTAGCCTTTTCAGCTATATCACATTTAGCTAAAAGAGAATCATTTTTAGCTTCTAGCTTGTCATTCTTAGCTCTAGTCTTTATAATGATCTTGGAGTATTTATTTAGCAATTTAACAAGATCATCATAAGAAGGTGATTCATATTCATCACCATCACCATCGCTATCATTATTACTAGCATGTTCATCACCACTACTCTCATCATCATTTGATACCTTGCGTTCACCCTTGGCCATAAGGCATAGGTGTGTAGAGGATGATGGCAATGGTGGCGGTGAAGATGATGAAGAGTCAATAACAATGGTGGCCACCTTCTCATTGTCACTGTCATCATCGGATGAGCCACTAGATGAATCAATGTCTATGAGCCAATCACCGACGATGTATGCCTTTCCACTCTTCTTCTTCTTGTGGAAGTCCTTCTTGCCATCTCTCTTCTTGTATGCCTTGTCTTTCTTCTTCTCATCTTCATCACTTGAGTCATCTTTCTTGCCCTTGTTCTTGTTCTTCAACTTGTCTTTCTTGGGCTTTATGCATTGGTGAGCTAGATGACCAAGTTCTCCATAATTGTAGTAATCCATCTCAGAGATTGGCTTCCTTCTAGAGCTAGTGAAGAACTTCTTCTTGCCATCAAACTTGATGCCACTCTTGTTGAGCTTCTTTAGCATCTTGGCGGTTTTTCTCACCATGAGAGCAAGGCTTGCATCATCAACTTCATCATCACTTTAGCTCTCATACTCAAGCCTTGCTTTGCCCTTCTCTTGACTAGCTTTGAATGCTAAGTCCTTTTCTTTCTTCTTGTTAGAGGATGAGCCATCTTGAGGTGTGATGTGCATGTACATCTCATGAGCATTGATCTTTCCCAAGATTTGTGTTGGTGTAGCGATGGAAAGATCACCTTGATGAAGCACTGTCACAATATGTCCATATTTGTCAATGGGGAGGACACTCAAGATCTTTCTTACAACATCGGATGGTTGCATTTGAGTTAGTCCAACCCCATTGACTTCCTCTACAAGAACATTCAAACATGAATACATTTCATTAGCACATTCTTTAGGAAGCATCTCAAAAGAATTAAGCTTTTTCATGACAAGATGATAGTGTTCCTCATGCTCACTCTTGGTTCCCTCATGGAGCACACAAACGTCCGACCATAGTGCATGGGCATCATTGTGGTTCCTCACCCGATTGAACACATCTTTATAAAGGCCTCTAAATATGGTGTTTCTAGCCTTTGCATTCCATTTTTCATAATTCAACTCATCGCCTTGCAGGTTAGTAGCATCCCGAGGTCTTGGGAAGCCTTGTGAGGTAGCTCTAAGTATTCCAACATCTAGAGCTTCTAAGTATGCCTCCATGCGAATTTTCCAATATGGAAAATCATCCCCCCTCAAAGATAGGAGGAGGTCCATCCCCGTGAGATATCTTTCTCTAGGCAGTTAAGCCTAAATACGTGAGCATGAGGCTCCAATACCAATTGAAAGGATCAAGATGCCCAAGAGCAGGGGTAAATTGGGCTAATTCTAAATTTCTTTGCAATAATTTAACTCTACGGTTAGCCCAATTAACCCCTTATCCCTAGAAAGTGTTTCTATTGATCTAATGCACAAAAGTTTAGCACCCTAAGTTCCAATCCTACTCTAGCATGGCAATTTTAGGAATGTAAATGACAAGAATTGAATTGCTCAAAGTAAATGCTCAAAGTAAAGAGAGAAGGAGGAACACGGTGATGTTTTGCTGAGGTATCGGAGAGTAGCCACTCCCCACTAGTCCTCATTGGAGCACCCGCGCAAGGGTGTAGCTCCCCCTTGATCCACGCAAGGATCAAGTGCTCTCTATGGGCTGATTCTTCGACACTCCATCACAGTGAATCACCCACAACCGCTCACAACTTGAGTTGGGTCATCCATAAGCTCCATCGGATGATCACCAAGCTCTCCAATCATCACCAAGCCATCTAGGTGATGGCGATCACCAAGAGTAACAAGCATGAACTCTCACTTGACCACGACAAGCCTAATGAGAAGGGTGGATGCACACTTTGCTACTCTTGATCTCACTAATGAGGGCTCTCTTTGGGATTCTCAAATCTCAATCACCTCACTAGGACCTTGCTCTTCTTGGCACTCTCAAAGGTGTTTCTCAGCTGTTGGAATGAGCAAAAGTACCCACACACGAGTGGAGGAAGTATTTATAACATGGGCTAAAAAATGAACCGTTATGTGCCTCTGCGGGGTGACCAGACGCTCCGGTCATGTTGACCTGACACACCGATCAGTTCACCCCGAACTCTAGTGTTTATAGTGTGACCGGACGTGTCCGGTCATGATTTTCCCTCTCTAAAACCTTACTAGAGTCGACCGGACGCTGGCTCTTAGCGTCCGGTCACACCAGACAAAAATATCTTGGTCAAATGAATTGACTAGACCCTGAGCCAGTGTCCGGTCACACTGGAGCCAGCATCCAGTCAGTATTTGACCCTCCATTCACTTCCAACTCTCAATCATTCATGAATGAAGTTTGCTCCATTAGATTTAAGGGCTATTTTGGAGCTACCTAGTGCTAGTCTTAGCAAGTGTGCACCACACCTAACCCACTAGACTCACCTAGGTCAAGCTACCCATCCATACCCCCCTTAATAGTACGGCCAAAGGAAAAACAAAGTCCTAAACTACTCTAAGTGTCTCTTCAACTCCAATCAACACTTAGAACTAGTCCATCCTTAACCTTGTCGTTCATCCTTTGAAAACCAAAATGATTTCCATCATAAGGGCATGACCACCATGATAGCCCAATCGATCTCCATTACCATGACCTAACTTAATTGCCTCTACAAAACACACATTAGTCATAGTAATCATGTATTGTCATTAATCACCGAAACCCAACTAGGGGCCTAGATGCTTTCATGCACAATGGCAATATCGTTACAATCACAATGGAATAACTAGCCCAAACTGCCATAGGGACTCCAACCGATGAACGTCTCCCTAGTAGTCCTAGACATCCTCCAGGAACTCTTCATATCCATTATCTGTTACCCATCTAGGATTTTCATTGGATGTAAAGCAAGTGTAAGCTCACCATGCTTAGCAAGTATATCAAAGGGATCTATGAGGCTCAAAAGACTTGACACTGTTTGATTGCAGTTCACAATTTTAGTTGATCAAATTTTAGCATCCTGAATCACTACTTTAATGAACAGTCCCAATTCCCAGGTGATATCAAAGTATAGTCATATTTATCTCAATTCCCAACCATCCACCACCCACAGTAACCACTAATCTTGAAGGATCCAGACCGCTCGTATCTATGAGCATGGCTGTTATAACAGGTCAAATGTTTCTACAGAAATTGTACATCTTTACCCACTGAGCCATGATTCGCAATGCCAAGGTTTGCAAGGCCCACTACACCTCTACCTAGGAAGTGTGGCAGGGTTTCACTATGAAACCCTTAGCTAGTTGCACTAACAAGTCATAGCTACTAAGGAGTGGCACATGTGGGCATCGCAGCACGGTACACACATCCTTGCAGAAAAAGGAAAGATACCCTCTTACCCTTACTAGAAGCTACAGATGAGCTAGTACAATCTAGTTAACAGGTTAAAGTCAGAGTCATATGACACTCAGGGTTGTACGGAACCTCTTGGGTTGCCGCTTTAGGATTAAGTCCTTATGGAGAGGCACTAGAGTACTCAACCCCGTACTCTAGCCCCCTATCTGTTGCTAAAAAGCTCCATTTTATCACATTGCATATAGCCTTTAATCATGTTTAATAATTATTTTATGTTAAGTGCTACAGCATCTATCCAAAATGCCTACCCAAAAACCCTAGGTATCAAGGATATGTGGTACAAGTAATCATCTAGGTAAAGTCCTTAAAGGTATTTCAAATTAGACACATGCATGAATATGAATGGTAATAGTTCATAGGTAACAAGGGGCCTTTGGTACACTTGCCTTCTTCAAAGTTGTCCTAGAAGTACTGCTGATCCTGCTATGGGTCCTCAGTCACCTCAAATGGCTCACCCTCTAATCGTGTTCCAAATCACCAATCAAGCATCATTCCAATCATTACAAGCATACAAGATAGACTTCTATTAGAATAGTACACCAAATAGTAAACACATAAGTTGAAAAGCTTATAAATCTATTCTATGTACTGCTATGAACACGTGAGCGAAAGAATCACTTAAATCAGACTTAAAACGCGAAAGTTATACATGAAATAAGATGTAATGGCATTCCTATAAATAAACTGAACTTATTTTTGAATTAAAACAATTAAAAATATGAATATACATGGTTATAGGACTACGGGTACTAATTCTAGAAAATATAGGGGCCTAAACAAATAAAAACATGACTGATATGCAATTACTTTGAACTAATATGGACTACAGGTTGATTCTATGAAAATAGAAGGGCTTTAATGCAAAAAGTACATGGCTTGACTAGATGTTGACCCTGGGTGCTGACCGGTTGACGCGTGGCATGCTAGGATTGGATCGGTGCACCACATGGCTCGGTGGACCCTGCTGACGCGGCACTATGGCTGGGTCTATGGGTCCATGGTGGACCGGTTATGATCCAACCGGTATGGTTGGATCTAGGCCGTCCAGTACCGATCTGGTGGCACAGGAGGCATAGGTGAGACCTGTGCCACTGCATAGCACTACTAGCAGCGAGGCAAACACGGCGGTGAATGTCAGAATGGCGCTCGAGACCTCCCCAATCGAACAAAATGCGCAGGAATGATCTATAGAACCTAGCGCATTCATTAGGAAGCAAAACATGGCGGGAACACATCGGTGGCCCAGTTCTGTGGTGGTGCCATGGCTGGCGGCATCTGGAGGTCACCGGTACGGCGCTCCAGTGCGCAAAATGATGAAGGGAGGGCATAGGAAGGATCGGGAGCTCACCATGAGTCCATAGGAAACAAGCTCGGTGTTCAGGATGGGCTCCCGAGGTGGGTCGTCGATGGCAGCGGTGACTAGAAAGATGACAACGGCGCGGGTTAGGTGAGAACCAAACATTGGTGACCAAAATGGCAAAATTGGTGTTACCTACAGCTACGGGAGGTCTCAGCGGAGCTCAAAGTGGTGATGTCGACGACGATTGAGGTGCAGGTGAGGATGGATTACGGCGGCGGTGACTAGAAAGCGAGAGCAGAGGATGGGAGAGAGAAGAGGTGCGGCGTGAAGCTTTATAGGCTGGGCGGTGCGTAGGAAAAGGAAGGGGAGTGAGGAGATTGGGTGGGATTGGTCGCCTGCCTTACATGCGGGGCAGTGGTGGCTTTCCATGTCGGGCAGCACCATCGGCGGCGGTGGAAAAAGGAAAGTGCCAGGAAAGAAGAAAGGAAAGGGAAGAGAAAGGCGCTGACAGGCGGGGCCAACAGCGTAGTGAGAGAAAAAGAGAGAGGGCAAGCAAGTGCGTGCGAGCGATGAAGGCCGAGCGGAGCAGGCCGAGCTGGGCCATGCGGTGCGGTTGTGGTGCGCGCGTAGGAGAAAAAGGGAGGCAGCGGAGCGGGCCGGTGCGGGTAGGTCGTGTGGGAGGAAAAGAGAAGGGAGGAAGGGGAGGTGCGGCTAGGCCGCCAGCGGGTCAGCGCGGGAAGGGGAAGAAAAAAGAAAGGCCGTCGGGTGGGCCAAGCCAAGAAGGAAGAGAAAAGGAGTTGGGCCAGAACCTAGGGTTGGGCTGAGAATGGAAGAAAGGTAAATTTTTCAAAAACAAATCCTTTTCCAAATCTATTTTTCAATTCTAAGCCGAATTCAAATGGAATTTGAATTCAACTTCAAATCAACTAGCCCTACACTCAACCAAAAACAATATGCTTCGGCATGAATGAAACAAACATGTTTCTAAACCTTATAGTTTATTTTATTTATCCAATATTTGTTATTTAGCCTAGGTTAAAAATACATAGGAATTGAATAAATGCTCAAAATTAATTGCTAATTTATAGTTGAAATTTTTGGGTGTTACAATTATCAATTGAGCATGCTTTAGTTACTAACTCCTCTTCTAGTGTTTCACAACTAGAGAAGGAAAACTTTGAGCTCAAGGCAAGGCTAGATGAACTATCAAGCAAGTATAATGTGCTACAAGCAAACTATGTTCATCTAAAGTGCTCTCATGATGAAGTAGTAGAATCAAGCATCATGCTTGAGGTGGCTCATGAGGATGTGATCACATCGGTAAAATTTTCTCAACCTCTCACACATTCACTCACTAGTACACCATCTCAATTAAATGTTTCTTGTACTAATGAATGTGCTCCTCAAGCAAGCCAATCTTCGATTGAGCTAAATCTCTTAGAAAACATAGAGCTCAAAGAAGAGGTGGAAAGATTAAAGAAAGATGTGATTCGGTTGAAGGGTAATGAGAAAGCACAACCTTCTCAAGATAACCGTGATAACATGGTGAAGAAGCTTGAGAAGGGTTCAAACCTTGCTTCCTCCAAAACCCAACAAAAGAATCACATCTCAAGCAAGGCCAACACATCCAAGAGCAAGAAACATGGAAAAAGGTTATGCTATGGTTGTGGATTATATGGACATGAGTGGGCCATGTGTCCACATAAGAGTTGGGCCGACAAGTGTGAAGTAGCCGAACAAAAGGCCTCAAACAAGTTGGCCAACCAAAAGAAAGGTGATGGATAAAGCACTTGTCTCATGAGCAAGAAATTGGGGCATCCTACTAAGAAATGCCCAATGTACAAAGAGGCAAGAAAGGAAGCCCAAGTTGCAACAAGAAGATGCTATGGATGCAATGAGATCGGCCACAAGGTTGATAGATGTCCATACAAGCAAAACAAGCATAGAGCAAACAAAGGCCGCATATGCTATGCTTGTAGAAGAAGGGCATTTAAGCTATGAATGCCCAAATGGTAACACTCTTAAGCGAACACTTTTATTTATAATGACATGCTTAGGAAGACCACAAATGGAGTTAGCACTAGCAAGGTGATATGTTCACCACAAACTAGTGCTAAAGCCATTTTGGTGCCTAAGCATTTGTTGACTAACCCAAAAGGACCCAACAAGAGTTGGGTACCAAAGTGTGCTTAGGTTAATGATGTAGGTACTTGGTGATGAGATGAAGGCTACGGGGTGGTTGAGCAAGCAATTTGATAATACTCACTCAATCTATCAACCAATTCTTATCATAATCTGTTATATGGTTGACCCGAAGATACTTCAATGAATATATCATATATTTCATCATCACCATTGTTAACAAGTACCTAAACCTTATAGGATAGCCACTTTGTTCGTTTTGTGTTCAATAGTTCACAAATAGGCATATTTGTGAAATATTGAAAGTGGCTAATTAGATTCAATTGAAAAGTATTTTATTTTGCCATATGATGCTTGTAATGGCACTCTAGTGGAGCAATTTATTTGTTGAGATGCAGGGCATAAAATAAATACTATCGCTAAAACAAAGAATCACAAGCAGCAAATCAATTGTTTCTGTCCTGCACCTACCGGACGTGTCCGATATTGAAGGAACCAGAATACTAATAGGATTACAACTGAGTCTTTGATCCATATATTTTCATATATCATCAATTTACTCAGAAGCTTGTGGTTTACCAAATCTAAGTGGATTGTGAGCATCTCTTGAACTCAAATTTAAATATGGCAAATTATTTGGTTATGGTTCAAAATAGAAAATTGACACCCATATTCTTAATAGAATAAAGTGCTAGTTGAAAGTAATTCAAATTAATTAAAGCACTTTTTTAGGAGGAGCTCAGTTTCTATTTTGCACCTTGTGGACTAACAAATTTATCTAGCATTCTTTGTAGTCCTTTGGATGAAAAATTGATTTCATATCTAGCATGATTATTTGGCAATCAAGGTCAACAGAAAGATTATCATGCTATGTATCTTCTTAGTGGTATTCTTGTGGGCTCAAGTCAAAGGTATGTTTTTACATACAAGCATTGTAAGTGCATCTAAGGCCCTTTATATGTTAGAATGTGCATTTGTGTGATATAGGAGAGATGTTTTTCAAAACTCATTACTAGCATGTGTAGGTGGTGTGAATTTGAAAAACTATTTGAATCTTGGTCTTTGTGACCTAGCCTTGTCATGTGATAATTATAGCTCTCCTTGATTGTTTGAATGGCTAATTACACATGACATGGGTTTCTTAAGTCCACAATCTACTATGTCTCACAATCTGTCTCTCAAGTAATCAAAATCTATATATGCCAAATATTTGGAAAAGAGAAGTGCTACTCATGGCATTTGGATAAGAAAAGTATTTACACCTTGTTTGGATCAAGGACATACATGTTTTTGGATCAAGAAATGATATAGAAGGGGATTAGAATTAAGTAAATGAAATTTGGAAAAAGATCAGCCAGCCCACAAATACCGGACGTGTCTGGTATGAGCAGGGCTATAAAAATGGCTATCTCTCCTCCAAGCCGACGCTGCCACTGTTGTTCCACCGTATTGGCGATCGAGTGATTCCTTCGAGAAAAAGAAGAGAGAGAAATTGGATCAGAGGATATTTGCATCAAGATCGAAGGCCTCGGGACTTGGATTTCCAATCGCATCTTCATTCACTCTCTCAAGGTACCCTAATCCCGGACCTCATCCGATCTAAGTGGTTATGGCATGATTTTGGAATTCCTTCGGTAGAGATGCTACATTACCTATCTAGAAGCTATGCCCAAAGTTTGGATTGGATTGGTTGAAGATTGAGTGAAGGACCCCGATTAGGGTTGCTGTCCGCTCATACCGGACGTGTCTGGTATGGGACAGCAGAGCATGCTTTGCTCCCTTGTTTCAATCTTCTCAGTGGTTGATTCATAGGATAATTATTCTTATTTCTATATTTCGACTAAAATAAGCAATCGTTTGGGCGTGTATCTAAAATTCCTTGCATATCTTTGAATACAAGACAGCAGCCATGAGCGGAAGACAGGAGCCTAGGTCCAAGCATAGGCATGATCTAGCTTTGGAAAAACACAAGAAGGCAAGATAGGAAATGCATCCTAGATTTAGTTAGCAGGAGCAGGACAACAGCAGGAGACTCTCTAGAGCTACTAGGGGTGCTCCATAGTACAAAGAGGGAGACAATAGTTCTTCCTCTAACATAGATATAGAAGAGTATAGAGTGGAGCCCAGTACTAGGAAGAGGAAAAGCACTGACAGAGATTCAGATGGTGGTAGCTCAGATGATGAGTAAGAGATTGAGGAGGAGCAGGCAGTACCTCCAGCTTAGCACCAGCCAAGTCAGGGTATGCACTATGGTTTACTTAAGCCACATCCACCTAGTGTACCCTCTTATGTTGCTAGAGTTGACTATCGGGGAAAGGCATGACCAGAAGGGCTAGAGATGAAAGAAGAATTGATCCAAGGGACTTGTCGAGGATTTAGTTTGATCATCGATTTCAGACAGCCTTTCATATGGACTTCTACACTAGTGTGATCATCGCTAGGAACCCAGTGATTGCTAGGTCTCAATGGATTGACTGGCAGTACGTCAGAGATTTACAGAAGGCCTCCATTGATCATGCTATTATCAATTGTGAGCATATAGGGGTTTATGAGATTATGGAGTTCCAGCATGACTGGAACACAGAGGTGGTAGCTCAGTTCTATGCCACCTTGTATGTTGAGGAGGATGAGAGGTGTATGCACTGAATACTTGAGGGCTAGTGGTATAGTGTGGATTATGATGCTTTCACCGCCCTACTTGGTTTTTTAGAGGAGGATCTTCAGAGGGACAGGATCCATATAGAGCAGGTACTTCCTATAGAGCAGTTGGCCTACATGTACCCACCAGGAGGTGAGAGAGGAGCAGTGGGCAAGGTTCTAGGACTTCACCCTACTTATAGATACCTGGACTGGATGTTCAGAAAGACCATTGATTGCAAGGGTGGAGATAAGAGAAACATCGCAGATTACTCTAGGAACCTGCTCCATAGGATGGCACCTAATGCTCGGCCCTTTAGCGTTTTTGACTTTATCTGGTGTGAGATCCGGAGTGTAGGTGAGAGGCCCCTCAAGGGTTGTGGTTTTGCTCCCTATATCATGCACATGATTGAGTAGGTTATAGGGCATACCTTTGAGTATGACAAGGTACATAAGGCCCTAAAGATTGTTGCAGACTTACCTAAGGTTGGGGTACCTCTAGCAGGACCAGGAGGAGCAGCAGCAGCACCAGAGGTAGATGCACCTATAGGTGGTGCAGCAGTAGGATGAGCTTCCCCTCTACCACATGCTCCTTCACATTCTTCTCCACATCACTGCAGTCCTCCTTCTCCTATTCGCAAGATGTTCAGTGCTATCTTTGGGATGTGTAAGGACATACAGACCTGTCAGCAAAAGGAGAGGGAGGCTAGGAGGAAGGATACTTGGACTCTGAAGCAGATTGCTTCTAGACTTGAGCTTGATCCTCCTAGGTCTCCACTATCAGATGAGGCAGCTAGTGAGCCTGACATAGAGGAGCAGCAGTAGGGCAGGTATGACACAGAGTTTGCTGAGTTCCTTCAGTGATAGTAGCAGCAGTAGTAGGCTCTAGAGCACCCTGACACTTTACAACTATATGCTCTAGTGCCAACTTACTCTCAGTCATGTCGCAGTGCTGTAGACGAGTATGCTTCAGACTGGTGGAGTGACCTCACGGGTAGTTTCTATGACCCGTCTGGTGCGGGTGGTTCTTGTCCAACCAGTGCTACATGCTCAGATGATGAGGATGCTGGTAGAGATTATCGCAGAACCATCCAATTTATAAGAGCACAAGTACAAAAACAATCGCCGAAACGATCAAATTCTCGCACTTGAGCCCATATAAACCCGGTAGTCAACTGAAACCACGAAGGATTTCAAACCAACTCGCATACAACCAAGATCACAGTAATTCAACATAACACATCACACGTTACAACATTTCCCAAACAGTTCATAGATAGATTACAACACATCAGAGTCATCGTTATTACAAACCAAGTCTTGTAAAGTAGCGGAAGCAAATAGTTTAACTCACACACATGAGTTCAAATACA
This sequence comes from Miscanthus floridulus, assembly GCF_019320115.1. Classification (NCBI taxonomy): domain Eukaryota; kingdom Viridiplantae; phylum Streptophyta; class Magnoliopsida; order Poales; family Poaceae; genus Miscanthus; species Miscanthus floridulus. The sequence goes on along the minus strand of NC_089581.1, from coordinate 110,038,706 downwards.
AGTACCAGCTTGCCTATCACATCCCATAAAAGCATTTAGATAAGAAAAAATAGAGATCATGCCCATGATCTAGTCTTCGTCACCCGCTGGGTGGAGACAATACTTACAGAAGCCCTGATAAAGAAGGTCATCTACAACAAGAGGGAATAAACCCTGAGTACGAGAATGTACTTAGCTAGACTTACCCGTTAGAAACCAAAATAAATGACACCAAGGATCATGCATAGCTTAATTTAGTGGATTTGGCTGACACTTTCTTTTTGCGGGAAAAGCATAAGTAATAATGATCAACTCTTAACCTAAGCTAGCAATGACTTTTAGATATTAACCTATCATCTATATTAGCACCTATACTAAGGAATCACTTGATTAAGATGCAAACATTATTAACCATAGCAGGTATAAACTGTGGCAACTTTATCATCATTCTCCATTTAACCATATCGTTAAATTAGGTGAATCTACGTTGCCGCTGCTCAGTCAAGTTCTCACTATCCAGGAGAGACAACGATTAGAATCGATTCCTATCCAGCTGGAGGGGTATTCTTAACACAAACCCTGCTTCCCCTGTCAGGGTTGCAAACAAGTCACCTTTGGTACAATTTAGGAGTCGCGGGTCCGATTAGTGCCACAAAACTAGAGAACCACTCTACCATGAGTGCTCGGTGACTTAACCCATCCTTGGGCTTACGCCAATGGTTCTCCACACATCCTTACTGCCATCCAGATTGTGACCAACTGCTCATGTCCCCGGCCTAAATCGAGCTACTAGGCTTCATGGTCGGAACAAGTTATCTGACCAGCTAAATATTAGGCTACGTTCAACATGACATAAGGACGTACAGCATATCGGTCCTTAAACGGCACATACAGAGTCACTATGTCCAAACCTACACAAGACTCCACCTGGTCTTAATTCATTATTAACATGGTTCTTTTCCACGATAGCAAATATAGCCAACCGTGATCCACCTCATCCTAAAGCTCGTAGGTGACAGGAAATCACCCGACTTCTACCGCACTAAGCATGGCTAAGCATTTAATCCGTTCCTAAACTTAAATAGGATTCAAGTGCGATATATGGACAAGGATAGATATATAATGCAACAATTGGTTCCAACCAATTCCTATACTTAATGCATCATCAATGATAAAAGATACTCAAGATATTTGTAAAAACATGGGAGACTTAATATGCTCTGGGGCTTGCCTTTCAGGAATAAGGATGGGCGGTGGTCAAGGCACTCGGGCAGCTTCTCCTCGGCGGCTGCTTCATCTATTACCTAAACCTCGGGCTCCTCCTCCTAGCTCACTCCCTCGAACTCTAGAAGCGTCACTCCCTCTGGCACACCTATTGTATGTATGCGCAAGATAAATATTATGGATGCACAAGAATGAAGTTAGGAATGCTCGGGGAATGCACATGCTTACTGTAGTCCGCATATTCCAACTTAAGCTCTATTCAAATCACTTTAACTTACCAAGTTTATACAACCTAATGTACAATTACTCATCTTTAGTTAAGGACCTAGTACCTGCACCTAAGCATGTTCTCAAGTTAGGCTAGCACCTAAATAATCAACAAGAACATTGCAACAAAGCATACACACAAACATTCATATTCCAGCAAAATAGGAACTATACAGTGGTGCAGTAAACTGATCATGACCGGAGATCTACAAATCAAAATGATAGGCAACAAGACAATTTGGAAATCTTATGAAATTTCCTACAATTCATTTTTAGACCTCAAGATATGATTCCAACCTTTACCAGGTCGAATTTACAGAACCACATAATCAGGTCCAAACAAGACAGAGAGCAAGCAAAACTGTGATCCAACTTTGAACAACTGTAACTCCTAAACTACTATGTCAAATGCCACCACATTTTAACAGGAGCTAGATACATAAGTTATCTACAACTTTTGTATTCACCACTTTCCCAGCAAACCAAATTATCATGGTAAACTTTGTAAAGTTCCAAGAACTGTCCAGAAAGACATAATACAAGAAAATATTTATTAACTTATGTTGTAAACATATAATTGGACAAAACCAACTTTACTCACTTATCACACATATTACAAGAACACCAGAAAGTAAAGTGTTAACCACCAATTCATTTCTTTTAATGCCTTTCTTAATTTATTTCATTATTTCAGAGGAATGATAAACATGTATGAAAACTGCACCATTTAATCTACAAAAATTACAGTAGGTACTACATGCTCCAAGTAGGTTACTGTAAAAATTTCACATCATTTGAACAAGTATAACATCCTACACAAAAAATGACAAGGCATAAAGGCTTAAAATGACATAAATAGGAAACCCTAGTGAAAAGTGTCAAGCAACAGATTTTATATTTTTCTTAGCATCCTTAAGGTACTAGGACAACCTCCAATAAATTTCATGGGCATTGGATTCATAGATTAATTACTAAAATTCACATAAGGATCATCTAATGATAAAAGGGAAATTAATAACTCAAAAACTATTCATGCACTGACTCTAAAATTCTTCCCAGAGCTTCTACTCATCAAGAAGAGCTCACCATTCAAATTTCATAATTTTTGGTGCACAGAAACTCTAGATATAATTCAAACAAGTTTGCATCCATTTAAAAACACATTTCAAGTTTTAATTTAATTCTTCTAGAAACTCTACTACAAGTGCTCATATTATATTTTTCCTAAATACTACACTTCACCAAGATCCTAACAAAATTAGAACCACCCAATTTGGATCTACAAAACTGGAGATACAATTTTCATAAAACAGCATTCAAAACTGAACAAATGAACTAGCCTATTTCTTAACGGTCACTGGCAGGCAGGACCCATCGGTCAGTGGGGCCCACATGTCATCGACACAAAATAGAGGAGGCGGCTTGCTCGACGCGGAACCGACGGAGCTCACCGACGACGATGTCTTCGGTGACGGCACCGGTACCACCATGTTCCCTAAGGTCTCCCGCATCGATTGACCCCCTAAGCCTAGACGCTACCGGCCTCAAGGTGAGTCGGCCATGGTGTACGGCGGCTCGGCCATGGCGTACGGTGGCTCGGCCATGGCGCACGGCGGCGCTCTGGCGAACCCCGGTGCTAGGTGCCTGGACAAGGTGCGCATTAGCTTCCTAGGACCATGGCGGACCTCTCTATGCTACTGCTACTGGCTGCGGTGAAACGGTCGAGCATGGCCGCATGAAGTCACCGGCGGCGGCCATGGCGTAGCGGTGCTCAGCCGTGTTCCGGCTCGGTTGGACCGGCAATGTCAGTAGCATCATCACCAGAGCATCTACACATGATGTGGAAGACGAGACGAGAGCTAGGGAAGGAGGAGAGGACCAGTGTTGTGCTGGCCACGGTGAGCTCCAACTCCGGCAAGGCAATGGTCATGGCGACGGTGTCAGAAATTGGCCAAAAGCCCTCACCTAGGCTCGCTCAACGTTGCGAGTGGGTGGATATGATGGCATGAAGCAAGGCGAAGCTCATGGCTAGCTGAAGGCGGCAATGACACGGTGGCGAGCTCACGCAAAGCAATGGCGATGGTGGTGGTTGTTGCGGGTGCTGTGGCGGACGCTGCGGGGAGCAAAGGGAGGAGCAGAAAATGGGATGTGAGCGCGGTGGAGTCACAGGCGCGCGCTGGGGCTTGATGTGGCACTCTCTGCCCTATCATGGCTTGACTGAGCAGCGCAGTGGCGATGTCCGGCCATCCACATGGCGGCCGAGCTCTGACACGGTCGGCACTGTGCCGGTCTGAAGTTTTTGATTTAGTGTTCAATGGCGCCGACTGACAGCGCAACTTCCATGCTCCATAACTCCTAAACCATGATGATCTAGCTCATGGCGTAGTTGACAAAGTTGGAGATCTAGGTGAGGACTACAACTTTTCCAATTGGAGCTAGAGCTGGTTCGGCCTGGTTAGTGAGATACAAGGTTCCAAACATCGACACATGAAACTAAAATCAGTTCCAAGACTTAGAAAATTTCAGAGTCTCCAAATAGACCTCAAAACTAAATTGTGGGCCCCTTTTGAGCATGTTCTGCACATTTTCATGAGATGGTCATAAAATAACTTTTGTTCCTTATAAAATTTTCTACAACTTTGCTTTAGGTTGCTCAGACATGCAAACACTCTAAGCTATACTTTTTAAATAGTCAAACAAAGGAGCTCTAGGGGTCAACACTAGTCAACCCATTACTTGAAAGCATAATTAGACAATATGGTCCACATGAACATTGTTCCTAATGACATTCTAAGTGTAGTTAAGTTGTTTAAGAGGATAATTAGACACACCACACATTGGTCACACCAAAATCAAGCATCACATGTATTGAAACAAGGAAGAACAAGTGAAATGTTACTTTTGTTTCAAAGCCATGTTTCATATGTTTCATGAGTTTGTGGCATAGTACTAACTAACCATGTTTCACTAAAATATGTGACATGTTTCAAGAGTGAGTTGCACATGTTGCACTTGGGTGTTGCACACTATTAATTTCATAAACAATACTCATGGAATATAAACACATGTTGCAATGTTTCAAAAGCATGTTTCAAACAATCAAAGCTCATGAATGGATGAATGATGCTCATGTTTATGAAATGCAAGTGCAAATATGGAAGCCAAACACCTGGGGTGTTATAGAGATGAAGATAATGATGAGTGATCACAACTTTCAGAGACAGCTTACAACCCCTTTGTCCTTATTATGTCATTATTGGACCTTTGTGGTGATAGATGACAAAGGGGGAGAGAGACTGATTAAAGCTTTAGGGATTTTTGTTTCATTTGCTCATCTTTGTACCTGAAGATATGTATTGCAGGTCGAGGCTATAGTTTCTTGAGCTTCATTGATGTATCTAGAGTTTGAGATAGATTGTATCATGTGAGAGATGAGACTTACTTATGCTTTATCTATGTATCTCTTGAGACATGATCTTTATTTATATTATATTAGTGGCTTGTGGACTTGAGAAAATATGTAATGAGTGCTATGTGTGACATACATGTGTTGTATTTATTTTTAGAAGAACTATGCATGCTAGAATTAAAATATTTGATGTGATGCCTTTATATTTGTTCTTGTATGATATATCTTGACATATGCATCATGATTTTACTTTGTTATACACACATGCACTCCATGGATGCAATGATTTAGGGGGAGTTTCCTATATGTTTTAGTATGTGCAATTGACATTTGAGGTCATTTCATGAATTCTAATACAAGCACATATTAAGGGGGAGCCTCTCATAAATCATTGAACCCAAAAGTTTAAATGTTTATATTCTTTTGTAAGCTTTAATCAAGTTGTCATCAATTACCAAAAAGGGGGATATTGAAAGTGCATCTAGCCCTTTAGTGGGTTTTAGATAATTGAATGACAACGTGATTAAAGGTCTAACCTGTTTGCTAAGTGTGGACAGGTAATAGGTTATCTCATAGGTACTTAATGAAAGCCAAAATGATGTGTTATTGTATAAACAATCTAGTTCAAGCACAAAACAACAATGCAAATGGAATTCATGCAAAAGCTTATTTATTGTGGAATTTCCATGTACTATGTGAAAGCAAGCTCATAAGAATTAATTAATGAGACATGAGGGATTGCATATGGAATGGTCTCATATTTGAAGCTTGCTAAATTGAAATGAAAAAGATAACAATGCATATGAATGGATGATTCAACACAAGATGTGACTTGATGGCTTGAGATGGTGAAGATAGCATGGAAAGGCTTCGAGCTACTAAGCAAGGGTGAAGGGCAAGCGATGGCTTGGTGACCGAAGAACCTAGCTAGGGTAAAGAAGGAAGTACTTGCATTTAGTTGAGGTACTAATCAAGCTATGATGGTCATGTTTATGTGAGGATCAAATCATTATTGAAGTATTTGATGGAAGTGACTTGATACATTTGGGATTATTCAAATTTGATGAATGAAATCAAGTCACGTGCTCAAGATGGCTATGCTCAAGTCAAAAGATCAATATCAACATGTTGGCACCCTTACTTGATGAAGATTGAAAGAGACGGCATTAATTCAAAAGAGGTCAACTCAAGCGGTATAAATATGTTTTTCCTTTAATCTTGAGTTTAATAGGTATGTCGTACTATTAAGAGGGATACATCATGTTGATAGATAATGTTTCATAAGTGCTCAAGCCAACACATGTGAGTTTTGAGTGTTTGAGAGACAAAAGAGCTAACATGTGTTTTGCTGATGATACCATAATTGTCCGGTATGTGCCCAGCCATGATAAAATTCTAGTGTTCTCGGGTTGGTTCGTCGGGAGTTCCGACGGTCGGGAGTTCCAACGTCTCGTGCTTAACTGCCGTAGATGGTTCACTGTCCTAGTCATACCAGACATGTTCGATATTCCGGTATGGACAACCAGAGGCCAATGGCTAGTTTTCAAATGCCTTGAGGGCTGAGAGTTCCGACGTGAGTCTAGAGTTCCGACGGTTGGAAGTTCCAGCATGCGTCGGGAGTTCCGACACCTCACAAACTTCAACTCAGTTACTTAGTTTTCAAATATGCTGAGGGTCAGGAGTTCCAACGTAAGTCGGGAGTTTCGATGGTCGGGAGTTTCGGCATTCATCGGGAGTTCCGACGCCTCACATTGTCATTGTAACTTAGTTACCGTTGGCACAGTGTAAGTCATATCGGATGCGTCCGGTATGCATGGCAATGGCTATAAAATGGCTAGTTTTTCCAAGGGGGCTATAAATACCCTAAAGCCTCCACCTTTGGAGGCAGCTGATTCTTTTGGTTTCTATACATGTTTTTGAGCCTTGCCAACTCTCCTAAACCCTCTCTTTGTGAGTGCATGATCCAAATAGCAAAATCCATTTGTGGGTTAGGAGAGAATTTGAAAAAGAGAGCAAGCCACCACTTGAGCACTTGTGTATATTATCTATTTCGTGATTCACATTTGTTACTCTTGGACTTTTTGGTCCTAGATGGTTAGGCATCGTCGGAGAGCACCCGAGAGATTGTGGTGTGCCTCGAAAAGTTTGTAATGGCCGATTCCACTGCCTCTAAAATCAACTAGTGGAAGGAGGAAAATGAGTTGGAAAAGACTCCGGCTAGAGTGACCTTCATGGTACCCTCTAGGGCTGACCTTCGCTAGGTCGCCCGTAGCCCCCTCAATAGAGAGTAGGACTCGAACGAGTCCTAACTTCGGTAAAACAAATATCGTGTCTCAATTCGCATTTCATTTGATATTTGTGTTGCTCCAGCTCTTGTGCAGGTTCTCTATGTATATTGTCATCTCAGTAGGTGCCTGCAGTTTGGTTTGAAGATAGAAATTGAAAGGAGCAAGTTCGGGGCTGATCTGTAGAAATCATGTATATCGGACACGTCTAGTATTAGAGCTCAGGGCTAAATATTATTTGATCTCTATTCTAACTTTGTGTTGTAGGGTTGTAGCTTCTAGATATATTCTTTATACCTTGTTTACTCTGTGGCTAACTTGTGAGGGGTGGTATTACTCTTAATTTGGAGTTTCCATTTTGGAAACTCCCTTTTCTAATTGTTTCCACATTTAAAGGTGTTAATTTTTAGAAACATCTATTCACCCCCCTCTAGGCGCATCCTAGGTCCTTTCAGTTCTTGAGGTAGAACCACTGCAAGTGCCACCCCTTGTTGGATGTTGATAGCCGCATCGACGGGTACTCGCTGACCCAATTGTTCCGAAGCAGGATGCCAGCGCATCCTATCCGCATATGCAGCTCCTGCTTACCGCTCTTGTCCCTCTTCTTCTAGAGGGTGATGGCAAAGAAGTACCTCCACAAATCAAAGTAAGGGCTGATCCCCAGGAACCCCTCACATAGGGTGATGAACGCCGCCATGTGCTGGATCCCAATAGGATTGAGATGCTATACTTTGATCTTGTAGTAGTGCAGTAGCCCCCAAAGAAATCTATGGGCGGGGGTCATGAACCCACGCTCGTGGAAGTGGGCGAACAACACCACATAGCGGTCGGGTGGTGACGGTACATCCTCCTCACCGGGTAGTAGCCACTCCTCGGCCATGGTGAGCTCATAGAGAAGACCATGATGGATGAGGGCCTCTATGCGCTAGAAGGTGATGTCGGAGTGGCACCATGGATCCATTGGAGATGGGGGTGGGTGGATGCGAGCTCGATGGCATTAGGGATGCGGAGACAGGAAGCCTGAGCAATTAGTGATGGCGGTCATGGCTGTGGAGGCAAGGATGCAAGGTATTGAATCTGGGGGGCAAACCCTTTAGTTTTATAGGGGCGACGGATGCGAGGAAACCAACCGCCCGCCTAGATCTCCACGCCTGCCATGATCTGCCACAATGTCCTACCATGGGATGTGCACACGCAATCTCTATCCATTCCCTCAGAAAATTCATCAGATGTTTCGCCTCCCTAGACAGGCCATGACTCGTCACGAGTAAGAGGAATACGGATCTAAAAGTGCCTCTATGGCCCGACTAGGCCCAGGAGTTCGTAGGTCGTCCCATTGACGAGTTCAACAATCGCTCTGGGCACCTTTAGGGTGAGAGGTGGAAAAGGATGGGCCCACTAGAAACCAGTACCTAGGCACATGAGCCCCACGGGTGTCTTGGCCCATGTTCGAGTCTTGGCCAGTTATGATCCATGGTTTTTTTAAGAAAGGTACTTAGCCCTCGGGACCGGTCAAACGGACCCAAGAGCTATATGGATTGACCGTTGAGAATCTAGGGTCAATCACTAAGCCAACCCAAGCTGGATCCCCATGAATGGGAAGCTAGGGGCCCCACTCAGACTAGCCCATTAACAACTCAACGGGTGCCATGATTCGTCCCTAGAGGGAAATCGTGGCATCGCTCGGCCCCTCTATTTTTATCGGAAAAAATGCTTGAGGGAAGACAATTATAAAGACAAACTGATCCTCAACTGGGTCCCTGCTATGGGAGGGGGCTTGAGGAAAGGGAATCACCGCCCCCAGGTCACGCTGTGGGCAACAAAAGAAGGCCGAGGCCTTCAGAGCCCTCCCATTCGGAAAAGCCTCTGAAGGAGTTTTCTACTCCTCCGTAGGCTTGGTGAAAGCTCTAGTTTGGTTTTGGTGAATTGATGAAACCCTAAGTGCTAACCTAGTTTATCAAGTGATCATGAGATAGGTAGCACACTCCAAGTCGTGAAGCAAATGAAGATCATAGCATGATGAAGATGATGCCATGGTAATGATCAAGTGCTTGGACTTGGAAAGAAGAAAGAGAAAAACAAAAAGCTCAAGGCAAAGGTATAATTTGTAGGAGCTATTTTGTTTTAGTGATCAAGACACTTAGAGAGTGTGATCACATTTAGGTTTAATAGTCGTACTATTAAGAAGGGTGAAACTTGTAGCGAGATATGGTTATCAAAGTGCCACTAGATGCTCTAACTCATTGCATATGCATTTAGGATCTAGTGGAGTGCTAACACCCTTGAAAATGTTTGTGAAAATATGCTAACACATGTGCACAAGGTGATACACTTGGTGGTTGGCATATTTGAGCAAGGGTTAGGAACTTCACCGGCGGAGTGTGCGGACAGTCTGACGGTGCCACCGGCGCCCTAGATAGAAAAGACGGAGGTCACTATAAGTGACCGGATGCTGGTCTCGGTTGGACCAGCACGTTCGGTCAGTGGTAGCAGAGTGCATGCATTTTGGTCTCATGACTGAACGCTAGAAGGCTACATCCAGTCATGCTGACATGGCAGCACAGAGGAAGACACCGTGTGATCGGACGCTGGCTATGTCCGGTCAAGCATGACCAGACACGCCCGGTTGGGAAAAATCATTTCTAGATGCTTATTGGAAATGACCGGACGCTGGGGGTTCAGCGTCCGGTCACTGTTAGCTACTGTGTTCGGTTGTCTTCTGACCATTGAGATCGGGCACATAGTATTTGAAGAGAGGGACACGTGGCACGTATCACGTGACCGGACGCTGAGGTCCAGCATCCGATCAATTTGACCGGAGCGTCCGGTCACCCCGTGTTGTGCCCAGTGAAGGGGTATAATGGCTCTATTTCATGCAGGCTTCGATTTAAGCCCCATAGCCAGCTCAAGCTCACTCTCTTGGTCATTTACATTGACATAGCAACCTTGTGAGCTTAGCCAAAGCCCTCCCACTCATCTCCATCATTGATTCATCATCTTTGTGAGATTGGGAGAGAATCCAAGTGCATTGCTTGAGTGTTTGCATCTAGAGGCACTTGGTGTTCGTGTTTCGCTATGGGATTCACTTGTTAGTCTTGGTGGTTGCCGCCACCTAGACGGCTTGGAGCAACAAGGATCATCGAGAGGAAGTTGGTGATTGTCTCCAGCTCCGATCGTGGTGATTGTGAGGGGTTCTTGACCTTTCCCCGGTGGAGAGCCAAAAGGTACTCTAGTGGATTGCTCGTGCCTTGTGTGATCCTCATCTTATGTTGGTTGTGCGGCACCCTATTGAGGGTTTGGCGTGTGAAGCCAATTAGCGCGTGAACCTCCAAGTGAGTGAATTGCCACAACGAGGACTAGCTTACCGGCAAGCAAGTGAACCTCGGTAAAAAATTATTGTGTTCATCATTGATTCCGAGGTGATTGGTCTTCATTGTTATTTATCCTTGTGATTGATTGGTTCCTTCATCTATACGGCGGTATAACCTTCTTGATCACTCTCTTTACATTACCACAAACTAGTTGTCAAGCTCTTTGGTGTAGCTAGTTGTGAGAGCTTGCTTGCTTGGTTGGTGTGGCTCTTTAGTTAGCCTTTGAGAGCACACTAACATAGGGTAGTGTCATAGCTATTGTGTGAATAGGTACCATCTAAACTAGAATTGTGGTAGGTGGCTTGCATTTTGAGTAGGCTAGCGCAACACTTGCTTCGCCTCATAATTGTCTAACTATTTTGTTAAGTGTTGTTGTAGAAATTTTTATTAGGCTATTCACCCCCCCCTCTAGCCATTAGGACCTTTCAAGTGGTATCAGAGCCGAGGTCACCGTAATTTGAGGCTTAACAACCTTCGGTGTAAAAATGGCTCAAATCAACAATACCAAGAAGCCCCCCCAATGTGATGGCACAAATTATCCTTATTGGAAGTCAAAGATGACCACACACATCAAGTCAATCAATAGAAAGGTGTGGAAGGTGGTAGAAACCAAAATTGAGATTGGTGATTCCAGAGAATCCCACTGCGGCCGAAGAAGTGCTTCTCTAAAACAATGACATTGCTCTAAGTGATATTCATGATGCAATTGATGAGAGAACATTTGAGCAAATCAAGAATATTGAGATGGCTCATGAGGCTTGGAAGAAGTTGGAAGAGTCATTTGAGGGCACTCAAGTCATGAAGGGTGCAAAGGCTTACATTCTCAAGGAGAAGTTTGCAAGCTTCAAGATGAAGGAGGATGAGAGTGTGCCAGAGATGTTTCATAGGCTTCAAGTGCTTATCAATGATCTCAAAGCACTTGGAGAAGAGGTGAAGGACATGGACTTCTCCCATAAGTTCTTGAGATGCTTACCTTCAAGATTTGGTATATTGGTCACCATTCTAGTGAGAAGCGGTTTGGACACTATGACACCAAACCAAGTATTGGGGGATATAATGACCGATGATACATATAGAGATGATGATGAGAAGGAAGAAAAGAAGGAGAAGAAAGATGAGAAGAAGGATGACAAGAAGAAGAGCATGGCATTCAAAGCCACATCATCTAAGGGCAAAGCTAAGCAAGAAACATCAAGTGAAGATGATGATTCATGGGATGATGATGATGATGAGAAGATGGCTCTCTTTGTCAAGAGATTTGGCAAGTTCATGGTGAAGAAGGGCTATCATGCTAGGAGAAAGAAGTCTTCATCCAAGAACAAAGAAGAGTCAAGAAGATGCTTCAAGTGTGGAAGCAAAGATCATCTTGTTGCTCAATGTCCATACAATAGCGACAACGATGATGACAACAAGAAGACAAGAAGGACAAGAAGGAAAAGAAAGAGAAGAAGGACAAGATGGCCTTCAAGAAGAAGAAGGGTGATTCATATGTAGTCACTTGGGATAGCGATGCTTCATCAAGTGATGATGATGATGATAGTGATGATGTCAAGACCACCAAGAAGAAGGTTCTTACAAGCATTGCTATCAATGAGAAGCCTTTCTCTTTCGAATCTTCATCATGCTTCATGGATAAGGCCACTAAGGTACAATCTTGTGATGATGAAAATGAGCATGAAAATGAAAATGATAGTGATAGTGATGATGATGAGCCTACCAAAGATGAATTATTTGACATGCTAGAAGATGCTAAAGAACATTTTGACATTAAGAGAAGAGAATGCAAGAGCTTGAATAAGGAGGTAAAAGCCCTTAAGCAAGCCCTTGATGAGCTCAAAGCAACTCATGAGAGGCTAGAGGAAGCCCATGAGAAACTAGGCAAGGCTCACAAAAAGCTTGAAAAGCTCATTCTTCTTTGCTTAATGAGCAAAATAAAAAGAAGCATGTTGAAACTTGCAATATAGGCTTAACTTGTGATATAATTGATGAATCATTATCTATGCCTATCATTGTTGCTCCCACTAACCCTTCTTATAGTACTTCCACCTCCACCTCATCTAGTAGTGACGGTCTCACTTGTGATGCCTCACTAGTGGTTGAGAATGAGAACCTCAAGAAGGAGGTCAACAAGCTCACTCACACCTTAGCTAAGGCTTATGGTGGTGAGGACCGCTTGCTTATGTGCTTGGGTAGCCAACAGAGCTTCTCTCTACAAAGAGAGATTGGGCTACACCCCCAAGAAAGGCAAGGCGACCTTTGCTCCTCACAAGACTAGTTTTGTGAAGAACAATGGTCGGTTTTGCACTAGTTGCAAGCAAGTTGGTCATGTAGAGCAAAAATGCATGAACAAGAAATCACAAGCTAATGTATCCTTCATAAAGCTTGATTCATGCTATATGCTTACTAAGGGTACAAATGGTGTGAAGGCTAAGTTCATTGGTAAACCATAGGATAGGCTCAAAGAAGAAAGTCATTTGGGTACCAAAGAGCTTAGTGACTAACCTTCAAGGACCCAAGCAAGTTTGGGTACCTAAAAAGAATTGATCTTCTTTTGTAGGTTAATTACAAAGCCAGGAGGAAGGCATTGGGTTCTTGATAGTGGGTGCACTCAACACATGACCGGAGATGCAAGAATGTTCAACTCAATTAACACCAATGACAATGATGGTTATGATAGTATCATATTTGGTGATAATGGCAAAGGCAAGGTCAAAGGGCTTGGTAAGATTGCAATATCCAATGACATGAGCATATCCAATGTGTTGCTAGTAGAGAGCTTGAACTTCAATTTGCTATCCATGGCTCAATTGTGTGATCTTGGATTTAAATGCATATTTGGGGTAGATGATGTAGAGATCATAAGTGTAGATGGCTCTAACTTGATCTTCAAAGGCTTTAGATATGAGAATCTATACTTGGTTGATTTCAATGCTAGTGAAGCTAGATTATCTACATGCTTGTTCACTAAGTCTAGCATGGGTTGGTTATGGCATAGAAGGCTTGGTCATGTTGGAATGAAATAATTGAATAGATTGGTTAAGCATGACTTGGTTAGAGGCTTGAAAGATGTTGTGTTTGAGAAGGATAAACTTTGTAGCTCTTGTCAAGCTGGCAAACAAGTTGGAAACACCCATCCTAAGAAAAGCATGATGAGCACTAGTAAAGCATTTGAGTTATTGCACATGGATTTATTTGGACCAACACAATACACTAGCATTGGTGGATAACAAATATGGCTTTGTGATAGTGGATGACTACACTAGATACACATGGATATTCTTTCTAGTGGACAAAAGTGATGTATTTGCAACATTCAAATCATTTGTCAAGGGCATTCACAATGAGTTTGAAACAACCATCAAGAGAGTTAGAAGTGACAATGGTAGTGAGTTCAAGAACACTAGAATTGATGAGTTGTGTGATGAATTTGAATTAGACATTAATTCTCGGCCAAGTACACACCTCAATCAAATGGCCTTGTTGAGAGGAAGAATAGAACACTCATTGATATGGCAAGGTCTATGCTTAGTGAGTACAATGTGAGTCAATCTTTTTGGGTCGAAGCTATCAACACGGCTTGCTATTGTAGCAACCGTCCTCTATTGTCACCCATTGAAAGAGAAGACACCATATGAGCTCTTGAATGGTAGAAAACCCAACATTGCATATTTTTGGGTCTTTGGTTGCAAATGCTATATCTTGAAGAAAGGCACTAGATTGGGCAAGTTTGACAAGAAATGTGATGAATGATTCCTACTTAGGATATTCCACTACAAGCAAAGCATATAGAAGTTTGGAATCTGGATAGTGGTACTCTTGAGGAAGTTCATGATGTTGAATTTGATGAAACCAAGGGTTCACAAGTAGAGAATGAGAACTTGGAAGATGTTAGAGGCATTCAACTTTCAAATGCCATGAAGAACATGGATATTGGTGAATTGAGGCCTAGGCAAGTGAATGATGATGAAGATGATCAAGTGCAAGTGCTCTCTAACTCAAATGTGCAAGATGGTACAAATCAAGTTAGTACAAGTGGATCTCATGATAATGAACAAAATCAAGTGGCTAGTACATCATCTCAACCCAATGATCAAGCAAGTGCAAGCAATTAAGTTCCAATCCTCCAACCAACCAATGTTGCAAGGGATCATCCATTGGACACTATCATTGGTGATATTTCAAGAGGTGTGCAAACTAGATCAAGATTGGCTTCATTTTGTGAGCATTTCTCATTTGTGTCATCCATTGAACCAAAGAAGATAGATGAAGCATTGAAGGATGTTGATTGGGTAAATGCTATGCATGAAGAATTGAATAACTTCACAAGAAATCAAGTATGGGAGTTGGTAGAAAGACCAAAGGGACACAATGTGATTGGAACCAAATGGGTCTTTAGAAACAAGCAAGATCAATATGGGATAGTAGTAAGGAACAAAGCAAGATTGGTAGCACAAGGCTATACACAAGTTGAAGGTCTTGACTTTAGGAGAAACATATGCCCCAGTTGCTAGATTGGAAGCAATTAGAATCTTGCTAGCCTATAGCTTGTGCCCACAACATCAAGCTCTATCAAATAGATGTTAAGAGTGCATTTCTAAATGGCTACATCAATGAAGAAGTATATATTGAGCAACCTCCCGGTTTTGAAGATGACAAGAAGCCCAACCATGTATACAAGTTGAAGAAGGCTTTGTATGGATTGAAACAAGCACCTAGAGCATGGTATGAGAGATTGAGGGATTTCCTACTCTCTAAAGGGTTCACAATGGGCAAGGTTGACACCACTCTTTTCATCAAGAAGATTGGAAAAGACTTGTTTGTGTTGCAAATCTATGTTGATGACATCATATTTGGATCAACCAATCAAGATTTTTGTGATGAGTTTGGAAAAATGATTGCTAATGAGTTTGAGATGTCCATGATTGGAGAGTTGAGTTACTTCCTTGGTCTTCAAATCAAGCAAATAAGAATGGTACTTTTGTAAGTCAAGGCAAGTATATCAAGGACATGATCAAAAAGTTTGACATGAGTGATAGCAAAGTCATTAGCACACCAATGGGAACAAATGGTAACTTGGATAGTGATGCAAGTGGCAACATGGTGGATCAAAAATTGTATCGGTCTATAATTGGAAGCCTACTTTATGTGACCGCATCAAGGCCAGATGTCATGTTTAGTGTATGCATGTGTGCAAGATTTCAAGCCTCATCAAGAGAAAGTCATTTGAAGGCTACAAAGCGGATATTGAGGTACTTGAAGCATACACCAAATGTTGGTTTGTGGTATCCCAAAGGAGCAAAGTTTGAGCTAGTTGGTTACTCCAACTCGGATTATGCGGGATGCAAGGTTGAAAGGAAGAGCACCTCGGGCACATGTTAATTATTGGAAGATCACTTATTTCATGGTCATCAAAGAAGTAAAATAGTGTTGCATTATCAACCGCCGAAGCCGAATACATATCCGCCGATAGTTGTTGTGCACAAATACTTTGGATGAAGGCCACTATGAGTGATTTTGGAATCAAGTTCAAGAAGATGCCATTGCTATGTGACAATGAGAGTGCAATCAAATTGACCAACAATCTGGTTCAACATGTAAGAACAAAGCACCTTGATGTCCGCCATCATTTCATAAGAGATCACCAACAAAAAGGGGACATTTGCATTGAGAGTGTAGACACTGAAGATCAACTTGCCGATATATTCACCAAGCCATTGGATGAGAAAAGGTTTTGCAAGCTAAGGAATGAGTTGAACATATTGGATTTCTCAAATATGTGTTGATACACCCCCCACTCATATGACATTGCCTCTCCTTCGAGCAGTCCAAGGTAAAAGATGATTGGCATGACATACATCCTTGCTAAGGACATGTTTAGTGCATCTAGTCATCTCTCCATTTTATTAGGCTCATTCATGAAAATCAAATGATTTTGATGTTTATATGGTATCACTATTGCTTCTATGCTTGACTTGATCTAGTGGTAGCATATGACATGTTTATGGGCTTGTAAACCTAGTGTTTGATCTAGAAAATGAGCTCTAAGTGTTTAACTCAACATGGTACAAGATAACCCTTATTTGGAGGTGTGAAGAAGCTTGTCCTTGGATCAAACCAAGTTAAATATCTTTGGCAAATAATCTAGATTAGGACCAAATTTGGGAATATGATCCTCACCCCATTGATTGACATTGATAAATCTCAACCTATCTATAATTTAAGTCTTTATGGTCATTGATGACAAAGGGGGAGAGAAATAAAGATATAAGTAATAGGGGGAGAGTTTGAGATAGGGGGGAGAGATATGACAAAGGAAAGGGAATCAATTAAAATTCTGAGCACACAAGTAGGGGGAGCAAGCTCATGAACTTGTATGGTGCATTTGAATGTGCATTTCATATGTTTGCTTGCATGGCATAAGTTCTAAATTTAAAATATCCATGCTTGTGTGATGTATGCTAGTTTAAGATTAAATGATGAAATGAAATCACTAGATAACTTTCATTTCCAAGTGTTGTTTCCAAGTGGTATCAAGCTAACCATGATGCTAAAGATGGTATAATGGTGCACTCCGATTGGTATCACGCTTCAAAGGTCCATCTTTTATACCTTAGCATCATTTGGTAGACATTGTATCCTATATTTCCTATCTAAGCATATGTGCAAGCTACAATCCAAACTCTTAGCACATATGTAGGGGGAGCAATTGCTACCATATGGAGTTCTTGAAACTTGTCCATATCCTTTTACACATGGTAAATATGCTTGGGGCAAGCAACATGGATTCAATTGAATTTTAATTCATATCTTTGTATAAGGGTTGTCATCAATTACCAAAAAGGGGGAGATTGAAAGCTCTAGTTTGGTTTTGGTGAATTGATGAAACCCTAAGTGCTAACCTAGTTTATCAAGTGATCATGAGATAGGTAGCACACTCCAAGTCGTGAAGCAAATGAAGATCATAGCATGATGAAGATGATGCCATGGTAATGATCAAGTGCTTGGACTTGGAAAGAAGAAAGAGAAAAACAAAAGGCTCAAGGCAAAGGTATAATTTGTAGGAGCAATTTTGTTTTAGTGATCAAGACACTTAGAGAGTGTGATCATATTTAGGTTTGATAGTCGTACTATTAAGAGGGGTGAAACTCGTATCGAGATGCGGTTATCAAAGTGCCACTAGATGCTCTAACTCATTGCATATGCAATTAGGATCTAGTGGAGTGCTAACACCCTTGAAAATATTTGTGAAAATATGCTAACACATGTGCACAAGGTAATACACTTGGTGGTTGGCACAATTGAGCAAGGGTTAGGAACTTCACCAGCGGAGTGTCCGCCCGTAGTGTGCGGATAGTCCGACGGTGCCACCGGCGCCCTAGACAGAAAAGACGGAGGTCACTGTAAGTGACCGAACGCTGGTCTCGGTTGGACCGGCGCGTCCGGTCAGTGGCAGCAGAGGGCATGCATTTCGGTCTCATGACCGGACGCTGGGTCACTCAGCGACCAGACGCTGGAAGGCTGTGTCCGATCATGCTGATGTGGCAGCACAGAGGAAGACACCGTGTGACCGGATGCTGGCTATGTCCAGTCAAGCATGACCAGACATGTCCAGTCAGGAAAAATCGTTTCTGGATGCTTACTAGAAACGACCGGACACTGGGGGTTTAGCGTCCGGTCACTATTAGTTGTTGCGTCCGGTCGTCTTCTGACCATTGAGATCGGGCGCACAGTATTTGAAGAGAGGGACACGTGGCACGCATCACGTGACCGGATGCTGAGGTCTAGCGTCCGGTCAATTTGACCAGAGCGTCCGGTCACCCCGCGTTGTGCCCAGTGAAGGGGTACAATGGCTCTATTTCATGGGGGCTTCTATTTAAGCCCCATAGCTATCTCAAGCTCACTCTCTTGGCCATTTACATTGACATAGCAACCTTGTGAGCTTAGCCAAAGCCCTCCCACTCATCTCCATCATTGATTCATCATCTTTGTGAGATTGGGAGAGAATCCAAGTGCATTGCTTGAGTGTTTGCATCTAGAGGCACTTGGTGTTCGTGTTTTGTTGCAGGATTTGCTTGTTACTCTTGGTGGTTGCTGCCACCTAGATGGCTTGGAGCAGCGAGGATCGTCGAGCGGAGGTTGGTGATTGTCTCCGGCTTCGATCGTCGTGATTGTGAGGGGTTCTTGACCTTTCCCCAGTGGAGAGCCAAAAGGTACTCTAGTGGATTGCTCGTGGCTTATGTGATCCTCATCTTGTGTTGGTTGTGCGGCACCCTATTGAGGGTTTGGCGTGTGAAGCCAATTAGCACGTGAACCTCCAAGTGAGTGAATCGCCACAATGAGGACTAGCTTGCCGGCAAGCAAGTGAACCTCGGTAAAAAATCATTGTGTTCATCATTGATTCTGAGGTGATTGGTCTTCATTGTTATTCATCCTTGTGATTGATTGGTTCCTTCATCTACATGACGGTATAACCTTCTTGATCACTCTCTTTACATTACCGCAAACTAGTTGTCAAGCTCTTTAGTGTAGCTAGTTGTGAGAGCTTGCTTGGTTGGTTGGTGTGGCTCTTTAGTTAGCCTTTGAGAGCACACTAACATAGGGTAGTGTCATAGCTATTGTGTGAATAGATACCATCTAAACCAGAATTGTGGTAGGTGGCTTGCATTTTGAGTAGGCTAGCGCAACACTTGCTTCGCCTCATAATTGTCTAACCATTTTGTTAAGTGTTGTTGTAGAAATTTTTATTAGGCTATTCACCCTCCCTCTAGCCATTAGGACCTTTCACTTGGGGGCTACTATCAGGGACCAATGCTAGGGTACCCAAAGAGGAGGAGCTAATAACCATCAACATTGATTCATCGAGGAGTCAAGAGTGCGACTACAGCTCCAACCGACTCCTAGGTGCGCAAGCTCCGCCTCGCTCAGCCTCTAGGGGCGAGCTCCACCTTGTCTGACACCGAGGTCGTGGGCTTCGCCTCGCCTAACCTCTGAGGGCTAGCTCTGCCTCGCTCGGCCTTTGAGGGCTGGCTTTGCCTCGCCCGACCTCTGAGGACGGGCTCCGCCTCACTCGACCTCTGAGGGCGGGCTCCACCTCGCCCGATACCGAGGCTGCGGGCTCCACCTCACCTAGCATCTGAGGGTTGGCTCTGCCTCGCCCGATCTATGAGGGCAAGCTCCACCTCGCCTGACACCAAGGCCGGGGGCTCTGCCTTGTCTAGCCTTTGAGGGCTAGCTCTGCCTCGCCTAGGCTTTAGGGGCAGACTCTGCCTCACCCGGCCTCTAAGGGCGGGCTCTGCCTCGCCCGATACCGAAGCTAGGGGCTCCACCTCGCCCGGCCTCTGGGGGCGGGCTCTGCCTTGCCCAACCCTAGGGTTTGTGCTCTGCCTCACCCGACCTTTGGGAAGGGACTTCGCCTCGACCGACCCTGAGGCCGAGGGATCTGTCTCGCCCAACGGTGACCCATGCCGCTACTAACCACTCTAGGTCTAAGAGAATGGGCCTTGAGTCAAAGCTATAACACCAGGGAGGTGACCGACATGCCTCGATATAACCTATGGGCCGTGACTGGGCCATACCTAGGGATTCACATCAGGAACAGCGTCAGGCGTATCGGTGCTGTTTTGCCTAACCCTCGTACGAGCACTGATAGGCGCGTCAGTTCACCATGACGTTCGCTAAGACTAGAGTGGAGCAGCCATGACCAGGAGACGACACCTGCACATGGTGCTAGTGACAGGACTAGGGCCATGATGTGGAACTATCCTTGTTGACTGTCTACTAGGGTCGGTGGGACCTACGTGTGGGAAAGAAGGACCCTGACGATCCTGGAGTACTTCTTCTCCTTCTCATTCTCCTCTTTTAGCCTCCACTGTAACCCATGCTTACCCTTGACCTATAAAAGGGAGAGCAGGGCATCCCCTGAAGGGGACTCGACTCTATGGCATCGCAACACATCACATCAATTGGGACTCGAATCCATCGAACCCCAAATCGACTAGAACACACAAGCACACAGCCAGGAAGCGATCGAGCTCTCGACATCCGTTCGCTCCTCTCACCAAAGACTTGGGACTATCCCTCTCTCGACCAGTTTATAACCCCTACTATGAACTTTCAGTGCTAGTAACACGAGCAGCAGCAACAAATTGGACTGTAGGGACATTCTGCCCTGAACAAGTATAAACCTCGTGTCCTCTTAGCACACTATCCGAGCCAGATGCACAATATTATAAATTTACTAGTCAGGTGGCAACTCGAAAATACCGACACCAACCTACTTTACTTGTTACATTTTCTGTGGTCATTATATTTTGTCTAAGTTTAGGTGACAAACTATGATATCAACCACACAAGTGGTATATAGGAAACAAGAAGGAATTTTAATGTCAATTTTGAATTTTCTCTAGTTTTACACCTTGCAACCACCTCCAAGTCATCGCTCTCCTCTACACACGAGTCATGACACCTGAAAGTCTCATCTAGGGATGGCAATGGATAAGTACCCATCCAGGTGTTGACACCCCATACCCATACCCACTAGAAAAATCTAATACCACTCAAATCCCCATACCCGACTACGAGTGGGGAATTTCCCCAAAACTATACCTAGCTAGGTAAAACTAGATCTAGCAGGTCACTTATATCCCCCAATAGTGAAAGGGTGCGGAAGGTTCTCTAATGAGTGGTGTGCTCTAGCGTGTGGTTGGATGTCTGGAAGGAAGACCTATGAGTGGTGGACTGGTGGGGTGCGAGATGGGTGGGGGATTGGGAGGGAATGGTTAAACACATATTTTTCCAATTATTAGTGCTAGGTTACTTTGATTTTGGGCCAAGGGAGGTGGAATGCCTATGTGGGCTTTCGAGTATTTTCACCCATAGGTTAATGGGTACGGGGACTGCTAGAACATACCAATCCCCGCGCACCCGATGAGTGAAGGATTTTGCCCATTTATGTACCCATGGGTGGTAAATTAGTCATCCCCCCACATCGTCTCCCCTAGGGGCGACACGCTCGCGCCGCCACAAACCCACTGCCACCGACCACCTCCTGGCGGCCACCGTTGCTGCTCCGACTAGCAGTGGTGGCGGAGCCGCTATGGTGCCCAAAAAGGCTCCCAGCGGCAGCTCTTCCCTCCCTCTTCCTCTCCTCACCTCCTCTTCTCCTTCGAGCTATGAGCACTTTGGTATCAAGGGTGGCCACCGACGAGCATGGAGCGGTGGATCCGAGCTCCCTAGACATGGATCTAGTGTCGCCTACCCTAGATCTAGCACGTGGGGGCCATGCGGGTGCGGTGGTCAGAGATCGAACGGGTGGCCAATAGGTGGCCGGTGGGCACGTCGGGGCCCAGATCCGGTGACTGCTGCCTTGGATTTGGTGCACTGGCGGCCGACTAAAAGGTCCTAATATGGCTAGAGGGGGGGGTGAATAGCCTATTTAAAAATCTACAAATCAACTAGAGCAATTTGATTAGTATGACAAATAGCAAAATACAAACTTGCTCTAGCTCTACAAGGGTTGCAAGCCACCTATCCAACAATTCTAGTTGCAATGATTACTAGGCACACAACTTGCAAAGTTACTACTCACTAAGAGCTCTCAATCTTGCTACTCTAAAGAGCTCCACTAGATGAACTTAAAATAACAAAGCAAGCTCTCAATTCTAATTACACTAAAGAGCTTGCCACAACTAGTTTGTAAGAATATAAATGAGTGAATAGGGTGATTATACCGCCTGTGTAGAGGAGTGAACCAATCACAAGATGAATACTAAATCAATCATCGGGAGAATACCAAAGGGCAAGAGACAACCAATTTTTCTCCCTGAGGTTCACGTGCTTGCCGACACGCTAGTCCCCTTGTGTATCGACCAACACTTAGTGGTTCAGCAGTCTAAGAGGTGTTGCACGAACCTCGTCCACACAATTGGACACCACAAGAACCTACCCACAAGTGAGGTAACTCAATGACATGAGCAATCCACTAGAGTTACCTTTCGGCTCTCCGTCGGGGAAGGCACAAGACCCCTCACAATCACCACGATCAGAGCCAGAGATAATCACCAACCTCCGCTCAACGATCCTTACTGCTCTAAGTCGTATAGGTGGCGGCAACCACCAAGAATAACAAGTGAATCCCACAGCGAAACACGAATGCCAAGTGCCACTAGATACAATCACTCAAGCAATGCGCTTGGATTCTCTCCCAATCTCATAATGATGATGAAACAATGATAGAGATGAGTGTGAGGGCTTTGGCTAAGCTCACAAGGTTGCTATGTCAAAGCAAATGTCCAAGAGGGTGAGCTTGAGCCGGCCATGGGGCTTAAATAGAAGCCCCCACGAAATAGAGCCATTGTACCCTTTCACTGGGCATAACTCGGGGTGACCGGACGCTCTGGTCAGTTCGACCAGACGTAGGACCCCAGCGTCTGGTCGCCCAACGCTTGCCATGTGTCATCAGCTTCAAACGCTGATCGCTCGATCTCAATGGTCAAGTGATGACTGGACGCGTCAGTTAGAAAGTGACCGGACGCAGAACCCTAGTGTTCGGTCGTTTCTAGTAAGATTCCAAACGCGCGAAATCATGACCGGATGCTCGACCGGACTCACCCAGCGTTCGGTCACTCAATGTCTTCTCTGTGCGCCACCACGTCAGCGTACGTCAGCATTGACCGGACGCACCCTGCCAGCATCCGGTCACTCTTCACGCTAGCGTCTAGTCACAAGACCAAGACGTGTGCTTTCTGCTGCTACTGACCGGACACAGGACCCCAGCGTCCGGTCACTACACCACCAGCCTCCGGTCACTCTATGAACCCCTGTCTTTTCTGTATAGGGCGCCGGTGGCACTGTCGGACTGTCCGCACTCTACAGGCGGACACTCCGTCGGTGAAGTTTCCAACCCTTGCTCAAATGTGCCAACCACTAAGTGTATCACCTTGTGCACATGCATTAGCATATTTTCACAAAATACTTTCAAGGGTGTTAGCACTCCACTAGATCCTAAATGCATATGCAATGAGTTAGAGCATCTAGTGGCACTTTGATAACCGTATTTCAATACGAGTTTCACCCCTCTTTATAGTACGACTATCTAACCTAAATATGATCACACTCGCTAAGTGTCTTGATCACCAAAACAAAATGGCTCCTACTATTTATACCTTTGTCTTGAGCCTTTTGTTTTTCTCTTTCTTCTTTTCCAAGTTTAAGCATTTGATCATCACCATGCCATCACCATCGTCATGATCTTCGCCATTGCTTCACCACTTGGAGTAGTGCTACCTATCTCATAATCACTTTGATAAACTAGGTTAGCACTTAGGGTTTCATTAATTAACCAAAACCAAACTAGAGCTTTCACCGGTAGGTGCGCTGGTGGCAGCAGGCGGTGCTCTCGGGAGTGAGGGCAAAGCCCAACCTGGACTGGTTTCGGTGCGCCATGGAGACGATGCCACTGCTAGTCTAGCACACCCCTTGCGCTCTCTCTCTCTCTGCGCTGCATCCTTTGCCCTGCGTGGCATGCCTGCCTCGTGGGACCACCACGGCGGTGATCCACTAGAGTCGACCCAGCTGCCCCTAGGAGATGACGACGCCCTTCATCAGGCTATCCGGGAAGCTAGGCAAGTCCATGCGGAGCCACCAGCACCACCAGCCGTCGCCCATGTTGCCCAAAAGGCCAAGACAGGTGGCGGAGGGCGCGCGACCATGTTCCCAGAGCACGGGTCGCACAAGGGGTCCTGCATCAGGATGGTGCTCTTGGACCACGAGCGCGAGGCACGAGGGCGCCCGGGTGCTGCGGTGGGCGAAGAACGTCTCCTACTAGGCGTCACTGGGGCTACCCTTCACTTTCGCACGGACAAGCGCACGGGCGGTGCTAGGAGCGTGTCACGTTTGGGCGTGTTCGTGACTCCAGCGATGGACGCTGCCGTCACGGTCGGGGCCATTGGTGCCCGTGCAACATCTTCTGGGATGAAAATCCTTCTTGAGTGTTCTTACAATGACGATGGCGTCTGTGGATGTTAGTCCCCTTCCCGAAGGCGTCATTGGAGCGCTCAAGCTGCCTGCCCTGCCCCTAAAAACTCCGGCTCCAACTCGTCGTCTGCAGGTCTCTGGGGCGAAAGCCCTTACTAGCCTGGTACTTCAGTCATCGATGATGGCATCCGTGGATGTCATATCTCTTCTTGAAGGCATCGACGCAAGCACGCTTACCCCCTGCCTGAGCTCGGCACGACCTTGTGCTCTCTCTGGTTGCTGTCCCACCCTTTATGCCTCCTTGCTCCTTGCTCCCCTCTTGGGCGAGACTGACCCTAGGCTATCAGTCATTGCCGATGTTTCAACGAGTGTCCTCCTCTGGTGTCTCTGCTCCGTCGGCGCTCTCCTTTAATGATGCCAGAAAATCTAATGTCGGGTGGTGTTTTCCACTGCTACCGCCATTTCCCTCCAAGGTTTCCTCTCCTATGGACGGCGTTGAATGGTGGTACGTGGGCCCGAATGTGCTGTAGGTGTCACCATCAGCTTCAAGAGAGGTTGCCGTGTTTGGTGATCTTGGGCTTGCGCGTCCATCACCACTCTAAGTCCCTATTCCACTGTTGGTCCTCAGATGGAGGACGACAATAGAGCGGCGTAGCTACGAGGAGTAGTGCAAGGCACAATGGTCACGACGTAACTGGCGAGTATGCTGTTCGGACGGTGGCGCAAATTGACGATCGGTTGGCGTCCTTCGGCTCGAGTCTAGGCTTATCCTTGAGTTCCTTATGTTGGTTCTTCTTGTCGTTTCTGTTAAGTGTTGTTGTTGTTGTTGGTGCTTGTTGTTGTTGTAATCTCTCCCTCTCCTCCTTTGTACTTCTCTAGACTCATTGTATCTGGATTGGACGCCACGTCCTTCCACCTCTCGGCTTGCCCGACATCTGTGGAATAAAAATTCAGGTGGGATAGTTCATCCCCCGGTGACATTTCAAAAAAAATATACCCATGGGTAACATGTTTAGTCTATATTCGAGCTCTAATAGAGTAAATACATGTCGGGTATCAAGTCGCGGATCACCATTACCATCTTTAAGGCGTGTTTATGACTGCTCCACGAATACTGCTCCACAAACTCCACTGTGGAGTAGCTTAAAAAAAACTTAGAGCTTATGTAGCACCCTTTTATGTGTTCTCATAACTTAATCTTTTTTTTCTCAAATAGAGTGCATTGAGCTAAATCTGTTTGGCTAAAAAAACGTGGAGCAAAGTTTTTTTAGCTAACGTAGAGCAGCTCCACGTTTTTCAGCTAAACATGTCTACAGTGAATTTTGTGGGGGAGAGTTCGTTTTTTTTTTAGCCAAACAAGTCCACGACGAAGTGCGTAGAGTAGCCCCAAGCACACCTAGAGTCTTGTCACAGCACATACAGACCCTAAACCAAAAGCCAATCCAGTCCGAAACTCGCGACTCACAACTCACGACTCACGACTCACGACTCACAACTCACAACTCACAACCACCCGGTCGCGTCGCCTGTGCACAAGTTACTGGTGTGCCCGGTGCGCGGGCCGCGTGCATCCTGCACAGCCGAACCACAAAACCCCACCCCACCCCACCCCACCACGGACCACCAGACCCCTTCCAGTCTCCAGTCTCCAGTCTCCAGTTTCCACCTTGCTCCGCTCTCGCTCCCGCTCGCCTCCGCTACTTGCTGTTCGTCGCCGGCCACAGCCCCTCTCGTCCGCTGCTTAGGGTTCGCCTCCGCCGCCGCTGCAGGAGCTAGGGTTTCCGGCGCCGGGCGCCGGGGTATGAGCAGCAGCCGCCGCCCTGCAGGATCTAGGGTTCTGACGACTCCGCTCACGAATGGAGGGTGGTAGAAGGGCGAGCGAATCCCTCCCGGTACCTCTCCATTCCTCCTTATATTTTTTCTTCTTCACGCGGCGTGCCTCGCTTCTGTGCCGCAGTGTGCGAGGCTTGTAGTGGGTCACTCGGGTCGCGCGCGCGTAGCTTGGTGGGTTAGGGTTTGGGGTGGGTGGCGCTTGAGCTTAGCCGCCTTGTTTTCGGGTGGTTTCGAAGGTGTAGTTACCAATTCCAGCTTGACGCTGGAAATTAGGGTTTGGAGCTTTTTGTTTTCAGTAGCCTCATGTGCTTTGCGGTCAGACTGGTTCCGGGCTTGGTTCAATCCGACTGCTGTAAATTACAGCTTTACTTGCTTAGAGTAATGTTTTGCTGGGAAGTTTAGTGCTAGCGAGCTCTGCTGAGGTCAAAGTGCACCGCACATGTTCTATTCATCGGGCAGGAGGGGGTATGGTCTTAGTTGACTGAGAATGTTCTGCTAGCAAATGTAAAATTTGCACTTTTCTTTTGGCGCTTTTAAAACGGCCACACCAATCTTTGTGGTTAGGCGTACTGCAATTTTGTGCGGGTTATTTGTTATACAACAGTCATCATTACTGGGTACTAAGTGGCAGTCTTTGGAGTCGTCTGAGATGCTGCCTACTGCCTAAAATACTACCTCGCTCTCTCACATACACTGATACACACTCACACATGATGTTTTGTGCAATGATGTTCACACATCCGTCTGGGTAGTTTTGCTCCCATACATGAATTATGCTATATATAAATACGATGCTCCAATGTATTTAGCTTGCTTGCTGCAAAGTTGCTGACTTATGTTCGACTTGTTGGGACTTCAACTTTATATGTTATAAACTTCTCTATTTTGTAGGCATGCACCCATGGATCATGACGATACTGATTTTCAGAGCCAAAACTTTCAACTAGCTGGTGAAGGCAGTAGCAAATTCCCATCAGGTTTGCGACCATTTGCACTGCCAAAACTTGATGTTGAGGACCAACTACAAGGCCATCTTCGATTTGATAATTTGATAGATTCAGAAGCATTTTTCAGTGTACAAGGGCACGGGAATAGTTGGATTGAGGTTCTGTCCACTGGAAGCAGTGTTGTTGATTTTAGCTCTAGCGCAGCTGAATCTTGCTCGATTTCTAAAACTAATAATGTCTGGTCAGAGGCAACATCCACAGAATCTGTTGAAATGCTATTGAAATCAGTGGGAGAAAATGAGACAACTGGTAACATGGACAATAATGCTCACCTTCAGTTAAGTGGTATGGACAGTCAAACTGATCAATCGAGTGTTCATCCTAAATCTGGTAACTCCCCGACAGATAGTACCACAGTGCCAACTGAAAAAGATCAGTCTTGGAGCACTCATTCTAGAATGACAGATGATCTTGATCGTTCTCAGAGCACTCATTCTAGAATGATTGCTGACCTTTCAAACACCGAGTCTCAGCTTGAACATTTTGCACCTTTCTTAATGGACAAGAAAGCTGAGCAGGC
Source organism: Miscanthus floridulus (assembly GCF_019320115.1). NCBI lineage: Eukaryota > Viridiplantae > Streptophyta > Magnoliopsida > Poales > Poaceae > Miscanthus > Miscanthus floridulus. Next base: position 110,010,837 of record NC_089581.1, on the reverse strand, counting down.
AGCAGATTCTGTTGCTGAGAAGTGCATTGCAGGTGAAACTCTATTGTCAGAAAGTTCTGATGGATTACTAGAGGCCATCACAAATCCAGTTAAGATGCTGCACAGGAGTGATGATACATGCAATAAAGTGAACAGCACTCTTCAACCATCTTTTTCAGCAGTGCAACATGGAACTGAAGGCCTGAAAAGTTCAGTTCACATGAGCAATGAGCTCGTTGTTAAGGAGTTAAGTACTGGTTTAGATTCTCTTCTATCTGACCAATCTGAGGCAGACCCAAGACATTCTAATTCACATCCTGTCAGTTCTGTGTCTCCCAAAAGTAAAATTGCCGATGCCACTTGTGTTCCTGAAGAAACAAAGAATGCTGGAGGCAGTAGTACAAACACCTGCTGTTCAGATGATGAATCAAAACATGTAGTGTTGGAGCACCATCAATATTCTGTTGACAACCAAAACAGTGGTGACATGGGAGAAAAGATAATTGAGGAGGAAATACCAGCAGTTTCAGGGAACATTGAGCAAATGATAGAAAATGATCATGAAGAAAATGCTACCAATGCTACTGGTACATCCGAAGATAAGGTTGGCCCTTCCGACAGTATTGCTACTGAAAACTTTGCAGCTGGCACTTTGAATGCTTCAGAGGATCCAAACATTCCCTCGCTAAATCATGAGAGGTCATTCGAGGAACACGAATTGCCTGCTTTAGGAGAGGAGCCTAAAAACACAAATTTACTCCTATCTACTTCTGGGCTTCAAGAGAAAATTTCAGCATCAGTGATCAGTTCTAGCAGTGGTGTCACGCCTACCATTGTTACTGACAATGTTGGTACTTCCGAGGATAAAAATGGCTGTTCAATAGGTGTTTCTTCTGTTGATTCTTCTGCTTTACTAGATAAAAAGGATTTGAAAATGGCCACAGTGAATAATGAGGAGGCATTCAAGGATGGTGCTAAATCCGCCTTAAGAGATCAAGACCACAATGGTATTTCTCCTGGCTCTGAACAAGGAGGGGAAATGCCAGCTGTGCCCATGGACTCAAACATTGCCGTTTATAGTGGTACAGTTTCTGCTACTGAAAAGGAGAAATACAAGGAGCAGCCTAATTCTTTGGGTGGTTTGACCACAGGAGAAACTCAGGATAAATCTGGTGAGCCTTTTGTTTTTTTCCTCCTATCAAGGCCTGAGCTTGTTGGGCATATTTCTAACTGTTGTGTGCATTTCGAGCTTGTTTTACTTGTAAAACTGATAATACTGGGATTCATTCAGGTAACCATCCAGATGCTCATTCACTGAAATGCCAGACTGATAGATCTTCAATACTTGCAGATCGTATAGATCCAACCACAGCACCTATGTTAGGTATCCCAACTGGAAAGGTGGCTGAAAATATAGTAAAAACTCCACTGGATGCAAGTGATGATTTGAATGCACATATGCAAGGTCAGTTGTTTGTGCTAGCACAATGTCAATGACTATTTTCATTCCCCTTTTCACCAGTTCGAAGCAGAACAATAGATGTTTCAAACTTAGCACATTTATGGTCTATCATGCATGCATCACAATGTCTTTCCTAATATGTGCCAGGTGCACAATAGGTCATGTGCCAGGCTTATCTTAGCCATTATGGTGGCATTTATGTTCTATTATCACTTTTTGACCTGTATAATGTGCATGGTCAGTGACTTTAATCCCCAACCTGAATAAAGTAACTTAGATTGGGAGATGGAGTGATAGACACATCTATGTAAAGCTGGTATCCTCAGCATACTTTCTATAGAGCTGGGACAAAAGCCTTTGGTCTAATATACCAAGTGTTATAAGCATTGCTAACGTAGGCACCAACTGTTGTCAATGCACAGTGACATGTTTTTTTTTTGGGTACAGATATAGTGTTAAATCACGGTACAGATTGTAGTCCTGGTACTGTGCCATCCCAAGGGAAGGAAGGCTCAAGCTTATTGGAACCTGGTAATGGTAATGGAATCTGCACTGGGGTTACATGTGAGTCCCCTTCAGTGATTAGTTGCACTGAATCCTCTCCCCAAGAAGGTGGACATGGCAGCAATGCTTTACTTCATCACACATTATGTGGGCAATCTGAGGATCCTAAAGATCGTGGGGCCACAGCTGATGCTACCCAGAGCTCAAAACAATGCTGTACCAGAAATATAGAATCTGCTCCTGGTTCTGAGGAGACTAGTGCAGCAGGAGGTGATAGAAGCTTCTCATTTGAGGTGGGAGCTCCACCAAACGTTGCTGAGAAAGCCCATAGCCCTGTTTGGAGCCCTTTCCCTAGATACATAACTTCTCAGAGTACCAAGGTCTCTCTCTCTCTCTCTCTCTCTCTCTCTCTCTCTGAGTCTCTGTGCGTGCGCCCGCATGTATGACATGTATTAACATGGTTTTGTATCCAAATTTTAGATGGCCACAGAAAATCCTCAAGCTGGAAGTCCTTTGAAGGATACTAGTGATGATAGTAAGAAAGTATCTACTGTGGAGGCTGGTAAAGAACAGCTATCAGAAAGGAAAGTGACTGAAAGTTCTGGGGGCGGCCCCTCAGACAACTCTAATATAGGCGGCAGCATTAAGAGTAGAAGTTCACCGCCGCGGCAGCATCCAATCCCTGAGTGTTCTGGTATGCAAATCTTATATATTTTGACGGTTTGAAGCTATTAAAAATTTAATTGACTTGAATATTTCAGTTTCTTCTGCAGATTTAGGGAATTTTCCATTCACAGATCCACAGCATTTACAGCTGCGCGCACAGATATTTGTTTATGGAGCTCTTATGTGAGTTATAATTCTCTTAAAGTTACTCATATCCCAAATATAATAAATCCATATAGCATTATCTTGCATGCACCAATTATAAAGCCATGACGAAGTGACGAACTTCAATGCACATTTTACCTTATTCTTCCATTTCTGCCCCCTTCTTAATTGCACCCTGACCAGTGCAGTAAACTTGTCACCTATCTAACTCTAGCAGTAAGTGATGACCATAGTGCAATTGTACCCGTTACCTTAATTCTTGTGCCCAAGGCGAAACTTGATGATATTTGGGATTGGTTGGAGTATTTATTTGTAAAATGTGAGATCTAATATAAGTTAATTTTCTTTGAGCAGTCAAGGAACGCCGCCAGGAGAGGCTTACATGGTGGCAGCTTTTGGAGAACCTGGTTTGTCTGGCTTCACCGTTTAATATAGTCCTCTTCTGCCCTATATGTATCTTATAGATTTTTTGTTACATGAACAGTTGGTGGTGGCAAACCTACATGGGAGGCTGCTTGGCGAGCTGCTTTTGAAAGATTTCAGTATCAAAAATCGCTTTATACCAGTTTAGAGACCCCCACAAGTGCACATATAGGTAATTATATGAATGATAGTGGAACAATATCTGCCAGGCATTTTTTTTTTCTATTTTTTCTGACCAGCTGAGTTTGCAGGTAGTTCTGTGCCTGAGAAAGCTAGGAAGGGTACAGCAATTACAACTGTGCCAGCTAGCAAAAAAGGTGGCAAAACTGTGGCGCCAGCACATCTTGCTGTAACCCTACACTCCCCAACTTCTAATGTACCTTTTGGTAGTTCTACATTTAACCTGCAACGAGGTACTCATCTGGATTTTAGCCAGGCAGTATCACCATTTGCATATAATTCACACATGAGACATCCGTCTCCTGGTGTTGCCCCCTGGTATACTCAAAGCCCTGGTCCACGTCCTGCACCCTGGTTGATTCCACCACAAAACTTAATATTTGATTCATCGATGCAACCATCTATTCCTACAAATGAAACTGCGAAGGGGGCATCATCCAAAAATATATCCATTTCACATACTGTTTCATCTGGTCTAGTTCTTCCCAATCCAGCACCTTCTATCGTTTCTTCTCCAACAGCAGTTGTGAATGATGGGAAACAGAAGGCTGCTTCTAGCTCTAAGTATGGCACCGCATCACAAAAGCCAAGAAAAAGAAAGAAAGCTTCAGCAAGTCCGGAACAGCAACCTGTCTTTGCTTCTCCTCAGCTCAAAATGGACATGCCATCTTTTACTCCTGCCATTAAGCACACAACAGGATTTGCCTTATCCAGTAGCAAGCTTGTTCCTAACACTGGCCAGATTGCCTCTGAACCTAACTACCAGATCACTGGTGGTACGGATAGCGAGCAAAGAATCATCTTTTCCGAACAGATCCGAGGTGCAGTAGAACAATCAACTGCACAGGCTAAAGGTGCAAGCATTGACTCAATGGAGGCAGTTAAGCACAAGGAAGGCTTATGGAACCATCTATCCACAATCTCAAGAGACAAGTTACCTCCAGAAGTTGAAGAGAAGCTTACCTTGGTTGCAGCTGCTGCTGAAGCAGCAGTTTCTGTTGCAAAGGCAGCTGCAGAAGCTGCCAAGATGGCGTCAGAGGCTGCATTGCAGGCGAAAATGATGGCAGAGGAAGCTCTTAGCTCTTCTATATCTGTAATGCCCATGCATCACGAAGCTGGTCAATTTAATGTCATTAGCAGTCCACCTACCTTGTCAAGTTCAACACCAGCATCATCTCTGAAAATTAAGAACAAGAGTCATGCTCCAGGTTCCATCATTTCTGTGGCACGGGAGGCTGCTAGAAAGAGGGTTGAAGAGGCATCTGCAGCTGCAAAACGTGCTGAAAACTTGGATGCCATATTGAAAGCTGCAGAGCTTGCTGCGGAGTCTGTGTTCAGGGCAGGAACCATTATTGGAATGGGAGAACCACTACCTTTTACCCTAAGAGAGCTTTTGGAAGCTGGTCCAAATGGCTATTGGAAGTCAGCGAGTGTGAGGAATAAATCTGGAAGTGCTAATGATAATCCAGTAAAAGAAACATTGGAGGTAGATGCACCTGCTAACTTCAACAAATCTGGCAGAAAGCGTGGTCGGAAACCTAAATATGATCAAGCACTACTGGGTTCAGAGCCATCTTCAAGCTGCAAAGAATTACAGCCATATGGAATACACTCAGGTAAAGTTACAGTTAGCTTTTGGCATATCAAGACGATCGTTCAGTTTCAGCTCATTTACCTTCTGTTTGGCTAATGTAGGACATGGGGTTGTTGAAGATGTTCCTGTCACTGTGTCACTGGATGGTAACAATGTTATAGCGCCAATAAGCATTATCTGGAATGGCATTGAAAAGGGATCTTCAGTTGAGGTAATTTTCTTTGTTTGGCTTGGACACGGTTCTCCTTTCTCCCTTTCAACATGATGATCATAGAGTAGGTGTCTCTGGACTCTGGATTCTGGGACTTTTGTTATTCCTTTTCTTCTTATATTATGTACTCTATGGTATTTATTGGTTTCCTTGTTTCCTGATTGCTGCATCGTACATTAACATAATCTCCCCAATTACATTCACATCAATATTAGTAAAAATCAGAAAATGTTAATACCTCAAACTTTTCATGTTAATATGTTGGTAATGGTCATAAAAACATATTTGAGTCCGTATGACAAATCTGTATTGGTTGATGTGCATCAGTCCAAAACTAATGAAAATTTGTCTGCTTAAGTTTTAAGATGCTAATGATGTCCTTAAGTTTTTACATGCTCTGTTTTATTATAAGGCCTTGTTTAGTTCCAAAAAGTTTTCCCAAAAAGTGCTACAGTAGCCATCACATCGAATCTTGTTATACGCGCATGGAGCATTAAATGTAGACGAAAAAAAAACTAATTGCACAGTTTGGTTGGAAATCGCGAGACGAACGTTTTGAGCCTAATTAGTTCATGATTGAATACTAATTGCTAAATAAAAACGAAAGTGCTACAGTAGCCAAATCCCCAAATTTCACCCAACTAAACACAGCCTAAGTGTTTCTCAGCCTTGCTGTGATCTGATCTGATTTGCCACCTCAATTCTTGATGCAACCTTTTTACAGTGTTACTTCATTTTGTTTTTGATAGGTTTTATCTGACAAGGGTGGGTTTGGAGTAGCTTGGTTTTCTGCTAAGGTTATTGATATAAATGCAAATAATGCTTTTGTCAACTATGACAACCACAACGGTGAGTATCCATTCATTGACCCGCATATCAACCTTTTGTTGACGCTCCTTCCATGCCGTCGTTCCATTTTTGACCTTTTTCACAGCTACTTATTTAATTAATCTTTTTCAGGAACTGGTCCTAGTGAAGAATGGGTGCCATTGAGACAAGAGGGGGATAAGCCGCCACAGATACGTCTTGCGCACCCTGCTACCCTCTCTAAATTCAAAACTAGGAAACGACGCAGGGAAACAGCAGGCAGTTGTTTATGGGTTATTGGAGATCATGTAGACGCTTGGGTCAATAATAGGTATATGCTATTGCTTGATGCGAGTTCACTATTTGTTGTGGTATCAGTGTTCTTAGGTTTATAATCCACTTTATTTGATGCTTGTTTCTTTCAGCTGTTGGCGAGAGGGAGTTATTTCTCAGAATTATGAGACTGATGAGACTAAATATGTTGTACATTTTTCAGGTATTTTTTGCACCCACTATCCCCTGTCACCCATTTTTTCCTTTTTGCCTCCTTGTGTCCTTTTACATGCATCCATTTGAACTTTTTTAGGAACTTAAGAGGCTCGAAACAGTAGTTTGCCATTCATCAGTAGTCTGGTATTGATGGGAGAGCAGGCAGTGCCATTGAATTTTCAAAATTGGCAGAATTAATATTCCTTGTACATCAAATAGGATTAATATAACAAACTATTCTAGTAATTGTGGGTTTTATAAAAAGAGAAGACAACACAGCTTATGAAATTCATCTTCATTCTCCACCCATGGCCGAAGCATTGTCGATCAGTATCCTGGTGTTTCTACATGCCAGCCACCTTAGTTAGTGAGTTATTCTTTAGCTTCTTAAGTCCTGTGTAATCGTCAGAAGAGTCCTGGCCCTCCTCCCCATCTGTATGTTGGTCCATCATCTACAATTTGGAGGCTGTATATTGCCATAGCTTGAGCATCTGTGCAATTATTCTTCAGTACCACCTGTGACAATGTCCATTTAATGTTAATTAGGTCACCGACCCATCATCAATCGTTAGGTGCACAATATGTTCCAATCACCTCAGCTAAGATCACATAGATTTCACCACCAAATAACTTTGTGGCAGTATCATAGCCAATGAGAAGGTGCATGATATTTTCTTGCTCTTGATTTTGGGAAAAAAATGTAAATGAAGGATAAACTAGAAACTTCAGAATACATAGAATAAACCAGTTTATTACTATGGTGGGTGGGGGTAGGGGCATAGCACTGGCCAATGTAATTATGCCTATGAGGCTCTTGAGCTAAAACTGATATTTTAATTTTTTTTACAGACTTTATGGTTTGTTGGTTATTTTTGTAACTGTCTTATCTGATGTATTGTCATGTGCGGTCTGCATCGAACCTTGTTTTTTATTATTTATTCCCAGTTGGAGGTGGTGGTGAGTCCTTAGTAGTTGATGCTTGGAGTCTTCGTCCATCGCGTGTTTGGAAAGATGGTCAATGGATAGAGTGGTCTCGTGCAAGAGAAAGGAAATCCAAATCTAATAAGGTTGATTTTTTTTTTTACTTTCTAGACTTTTTATCTTTTACTCTGTACCTGATGTTCAAAGTTCTGCTTTTGCTCAATGACTGAATTCCAATTCCTATGATCTAGGGCGATTCACCTCTTGAGAAACGGCAAAGGACAGACTTGCTTCAAACAGGTGGCAATCTATCTGTTGTTGGCGAAGCGGGGGGTTCTTCGAAGGACAAGAATACCAACAATGCAAAAAATCCGGAGGAACTAAAGCCATTGTCTTTGTCTCAGGGGGAAATTGTTTTCAACATTGGGAAGAGTGTAGTTGAGAACAGATCTGATGCTCCTGCATTCAGACGGCCTGGATTACAAAAAGAAGGATCAAAGGTTGTCTATGGTGTTCCAAAACATGGAAAGAAGAAGAAGTTTATGGAAGTAAGCAAACATTATGACGCAGGTCACTCTGACAAGATTTCTGAGGGCAATGCATCTAACAGATTCGCGAAACATCTGATGCCACAATTGCCAAGGCCACGTGAAAATACTTCCAAAGTTGATGCTATTAGAGGAAGAAGAGTAGGCGAGACGAGGTCTAGATTACCGAAACCTACGAAGTCTCAGAGCGTTGGAGGTAGCAGTGATTCCTTGCCCATGCATGTTCCAAATTGTGTTTCTCAAAGGAGTTTTGGTTTTGCGGGAAGTTCGACAAGCACTTCCAACAATGAGAAGCCCACTTCAGAAAAAAATAATCCTGCGCTTGGTGTGGGCCTTAGAACTGAAGTTCCTTCTGTTTCTGAACTGGAAACTGCATCTACTGTTCCTAGTTCCAAGCCGAATGTATCCACTACTACTCGAGCTAAAAGGAAATATGTTCCCACTGTCAGTAACACAAACAGAGGTATACTCAAAACCTCTGAAAAGACGAGTTCTGATTCTGGTGTACCCCGAATGACTACTTCTGATTCTACTGAACCCAGACGATCTAACAGGCGAATTCAACCAACTTCAAGGGTAAGTACAATAAGTATATCTGTGTTGCAACATATTATTATTAATCTGGACATTGCCTTTGAAGTCCCTTCTGTCATTGAGTTTTAGTAGTACACTTTATTTCACTAATTGTTTACTCTGCATAAAATATAATTTGGCTTATGAAATACTCTTATTCTATTACTGCTAGTTATTCTAGCCTTTTTATACTTCATTTTGTTGGACAACTGAGATAGGTTACTGTTCTTTCTCTGTGCTTGCACACGAGTGGTGCTAGAGTGCGAGCCTGCTATGGAACTTGCTATGTCTACTTATGTTATGCAGCTTGCCTGAAATGATCGACATATCAGAATTCTTATTTTATATGCCTCCAATGTTTTGTGCTACAGTTACTAGAGGGCTTGCAGAGTTCCCTCATAATCTCTAAAGTTCCTGGCGAGAAGGTTCCTAGGAACAATTCCAAAAGTGCATCGTCAAGAGGTACCTCCACTTATTCCCTTATTTTACTTTATGAGTGTAATCCTTTATTTTCTCACTCTTTGCTTTCCTTTGCTTCTGATGGTCATTCTGTTATGAACTTGTTGTCGAGACAGGGAGAGCTCATGGTTGAGTGAAGGCACCACATAGCTGCTTTCGGTGGGACAGCTCTTGTTGTACATAGCTGCAGCCTTCCAGAATGGAAGCAGGAGGATAGGATTGGAGTAGGAAGTCTTTATTGGAACACAAGGATTCGGATGTATTATAAACTAGTTTAAGTGCATTGTGTTAACCCTTTCTTTTACTTGCTTGAATCAGACATTTCCGTGTTGTAGAATAGCCATTAATGTTGTAGAAACCTCCTCTTAGTATGTGTGGATACACTGGGAAAGAAATTGGGTGTGGTTTAAATTTATCCAACAATTTAACATGTGCTGAAGCCTGTGAACTACTTTATATGACTTATATGACTTATAAAGTTAGTACCGAATTTGAGGGCCGTAGTAAAAAAACAAGCTCCAGCAGGGTCCTACTAGAGCCCTCAAATTTGAGGGGCCCTCAACTCTCCCCCTCGCCCCTTATTCCTAGGGGTCTGGAAGGAGCCCTCAAATTTTTGTTTTGTCAATTTTCTGTGCGCGCGCTCACTCCTCCACCCGCGCGCCGCTCACGTCACCCTGCTCGTCCCTTCTTTCCATAGTAGGCCACCTGTCGAAGAGGAAGCCAATCAGTTCGGCTCTCTTCTCTCGAATCCCAGTGACACTTCATCTTATCCCCTAGGCTCACTTCTCTCCCGGCGGTACTCAATCCGTCGCCCCTCCGTGGGTATGACCGCCCGACTCCCTTCCCTCCCGGCGGTACTCCGTTGGCGCCGCTCCCTCCTTGTCTCTGATGGTCGGCTTCCTCTTCCTCCCGATTCTCAAACTTTTGGCCGAGTAAGTCAATAACAACTGGGGCCCAGGTGCCATCCTCCGTTAGAATGAATTCGAGGGCTCTATTTTGAGGGCCACTCTCAAATGCTAGAGCTCAAAAAATAGGGACATCAAAAGTAGGGGGAGCCCTCAAATAAAAAATAGGGGTCTTGTTTTGAGGGCTATTGCTGGAGTTACTCTAATGGCCTCCTCGTCTGCTGATGAAGGTAATACCCGATACTAATCTAAGCAAGGTATCCTAGCTAGAACTAGCGATCCTGTTTAGTTAACCCTGAGTTCTAACAATGAGGAGAGCTTCTGTTGCAAGTGGACCTCCCGTAGTCCTGTTGGTCCTGCTCTTTCTTGCCCTCTACGACAATCGACGACTCTACGCTGCCAGATGTGCAAGGAACATGTAGGGGCGTGGGAGTGGGAGTAGTAACGTGCATTTGCGACCCGCATTACGATGGTTAGGGGCGACAACGAGCAGGGAGGAGACCCGATCTAACCCGCATCAGATAGACCTGATCGTATGATTGATGGATCCAACGAGGATAATGGGCTAACGGACAATGTGCCTTAATCCACTACCCATGGTTTGTCCTACGGATCCGTGTTAAAGAGAGGAGATATAGATAGCCAAACAGACCGCCCGGCTTGGAACGGCACACTAAGTGCATTGTGTTATGTCATGCCAGCCCACTGGCTACTCTAACGGAATAGGCAAGACCCTATAGGCCTTGTGCTGGCCCGATAGCCCGACGGCCCGACAAGTAGCAATCCTCGGGCACGTCTTATGATTATACCCATAATTCTACAGGAAGTCTTCGTTTGAAAGTGTAACATGTGCAGAGTTGACTTCATTAGAAATCATGAATTGTAGAGAAAATTGTGTTTCTGCTCTCATTTTCATATCTAACTGTATTATTGCCCCTGCTTTTTTTTGACTTTGCATATCTGCCCTCGTTTTCTCATTTCTAATCTTCCGTTTGCTCTCACTTCTAGCACCATCACGTAAAGCAACTTAACGGAAAAGAAAAAATATAAAAAGAAATGAAAAAGGAAGCCGAGAGTCTTAGGGCCTGTTTGGTTTCTCTCCTAAAATTCCTGTCACATCGAATGTTTGGACACATGCATGGAGTATTAAATATAGATTAATTACGAAACTAATTGCACAACTTGCGAGACGAATCTTTTAAACCTAATTAGTCCATGATTTGATAACGCGGTGATACAGTAAACATGTGCTAATAACGGATTAATTAGACTTAAAAAATTCGTCTCGTAAATTAGCCTTCGTCTATGTAATTGATTTTATAATTAATTTATATTTAATACTTTTTATTAGTTTTTAAATATTCGATGTGATATAAATTTTAGGAGCGAGCAAACACCCCCTTATCATCCATTCCGATCCAGAATTCCAGACTTCACACGGACAAGAGGAGCGGTGGCCCGGTACATCTGGCGCCGTGGGCTAGTAGCACGGCAGGCTCGCGGCTGGTGGGGCAGGGCAGGCAAGTGGCGGCGAACTGCGCGGGTGGACGACCAACGCGGCGAGCTGCGTGGTCGGGCGGGCGGCCGAATCGGCGATCTGTGCGGTCGGGAGAGTGACCGAATGACCGGCGTCGCGGTCTGCATGGGCGGGCGACCGACATGGCGCGATCTGCACGGGCGGGCGAGGGACCAGCGCGGTGGTCAGCATGGCCGGGTGGCATGGCGGCAAGCTACAGCGAACCTCTATCACATACCGTTACTCTCATTTGACAGAACGGGGTAACAACTAACAAGAACACTCAAATTCATAGAGTAGGGGCGAATCTGCAAAGTCTAAAAAAAGAGGGTAAACGTACAGTTAGAGGTGAAAATGAGGACAGAAATGCAATTGGCCCTAAAACAAATTATATGAACTTACCAGGTAGCTTCCTTTGGAATTAGACTATGACGTGATTACAACTTGTCATGCTAGCTGCCAATCTTGAATTCTCTAGTGTATACTATAGGCAGTGTGACTTTCGTGTGAATTGGTCATTTGTCAGCAACAGCTAGTTGAATCGGGGAAAGCTTGTTGCTTCAAGGAAATCAAGGGAAGATGGCTGAAATCTTTGAGAAAATGAAAGTGGAGTTCGTCGACCAAGATGAGAGTGTGCAGGTTGTTGCAGATAGCATCCGTGACACTGGTGAGGTTCCTGAAAGGTATGTCAGGTCTGAGACTAAGGCTGATCCTGTCATCATCGACGCCGAGGGTTATAATCTACCGGTAATAGATATGTCAAGATTGCTCAACCCCGATTTTTCTGAGGAGACTGCTAAGCTTGGATCTGCCTGCGAGCATTGGGGATTCTTCCAGGTTTGTCTTGCTGCAGAAATTAGCTCCCTTTGATGCATTCCTCCCCAATTTTATCTCACTGTCTGTCTGTATGTACATGCAATTGCCTTGTAACTATTCCTCTGATGATTATTTCACTTATTTAGTAAACAGAGCTCCACTGTTTTGCTCTGTTATACCATGGTTAACACTAATCACAACAAACTCATGGGATTAGTGTGATAATTGCAGCTAGTGAACCATGGAATAGATGGAGGATTGTTGCAGCAAATTAAGGCTGACATCACCAAGTTCTTCAGTCTTCCACTGGAAGAAAAGTTGGCAGTAGCGATTCCACCAAATGGCATGGAAGGGTTTGGCCACCACTTTGTTTTCTCTAAGGAACAGAAGTTGGACTGGGTCGACATATTGTTCCTTGCCACACGGCCTATTGAGCAAAGGAACCTGTCCTTCTGGCCTGCAAAGCCTTCCACATTCAGGTGAAATTATCTTACTTTGGCTAGTTCATGCCATGTTTTAAGAAATTTTTGCATTTGATGCCTGTATTTTTTTTAGAAAAGACAGCAAAAGCTTTGCCGCAATTTTTATTAGAAGAAAAACAAAAAAAGATGACGGGCCCAGTTTTTTGAGTGGACTAGAAATACAAGGACCAACAACTCAAGCACGAAGACCGACTACTAAAACTTAACAAACCTCTAGTGCACGAGGCAACACTAAAAACAACTCAGTCGAAAACAAACAAAACTAAATTACCAACTTCACTCACTCTAACACTGACTCTACTAACAACATGCACAAAACACACTTAGGAGAAAAAACTTAGCACAACTTGAGACAAACTAAGGATCTCTGGTAACTAAAGCTAAAAGAACAAGCTAACTAAATTTGACCCTAGAAGGCAGCACCCGCCAGCTACCCTTTGCTCTGAAGACACAACAACTAACCCACTAGCTTGTTTTCTCTAGACTGGAAGGGGAGCAACAGCTTAGCGCCTTAGCACATGATGCCTTCGCCTTTTTGGAACGCCTAAAAGGAAAAAGAACTCAAGCCATTTGACCATCACCAATAATCTGCTTCGAGTGGGTCTTTGTTGCCCTCTTCTTTTTTAGTTGTTGTCTATGCTCGACCAGTGCTTTGAGGGCTTCCATATTTTCCTTAGTGAGCAGACGAACAAAGTGTTGTGCAAATTGTTCAAACTGATCAGCAGCAGATGGTTTCAACTTAGGAGATAAATCACCAAGTTTCTTAACTAGAAGCTCCTGCGCTACTTGAATTGTCCCTTTTCCAATTTTGCTTTTGGCTGTGTTAGCAAGTCTACTACTTTTGCGTTGAGGACTGGATTTGTTCCGCTTGCGAAAAAGAGTACGAGGTGACCGAGCAGGGAACCCCTCTTTAGGAACAAAGGAGGGTAGCTAGAGTTGAGAAGATTGCATAGTGCTAGAGTTAAAAACATCCCAGTCTTGACCTTCCAAATTTAAACTAGGTTGTTGCTAAATCAATGGGGGAGATAGCGGTCTGGTGATTGATACAATGAAATCATCAATGCCAAGTGTTGGAGTCACATCTGATGAAGGGCATTTTTCTTTGATTGATTGAACCGAGCTGTCAGGTACCTCTATTTGTAGACTGCTTGATGGCACAGATTGCACTGCAAGTCCACTCTTTAAAGTTTCACCATTGACTCCCGCTTCTGTTTCAAGGTTCCCTGGCCCAACTTATTCAACCATCAGAGTGCGATGTGGAGAAGAGGATTCATGGTGCACCCTAGTGCGATCCCAACATGAGATGGCTTTGTGTCACACCTTCAAGCATCGCCAACACCTCACTTGATATCTTGAACTAGAATAGTATGACCTTTTAAACTACGAACAAGCATACGATCTATGGCCCTCGCCTAGGCAACGCCAAAAACGAGTTGGCCTTCTGCAATCTGCAACTCTGTGGTTAGGCGACAAGCAATTGAAGCATTTGCCTTCTACATGAATGAAGAACTTTGACTTCCTCTTAGCCTGTGCACTGGTCTGAAACTGTAAGCGATATTATCTTGGGCTTGCGCTGTTCTCATACTCTCTACCCTGCAATTTTGGTAGGTGACCCTTTCTCTGTGAACTTGAGTCCTTTGTGTTCTGATTCCACCAATAATCTGGGCAAGCCTTAGTTCACCCAGCATCACTATCTTTCAAAATTGCTTGCCTCGAAATTGCCTGATGTAGCAGCTTATTTGGAGCAAAGACTACGGTGAAGCCATTGGGCGCGGACCTGATATCAACCTTGGGATGTTTAGCTGAATGGGCTCTATCTTCTTCTTCCACCTCCTCCACCTTCACCTCAGAGCACCATTTCTCTTTCTCTTTACAGGAGAGCCTACATCTAAGAAACTCTTCTTGAGTGATGTTGGGCTGCTGCAGGTTGGGGTTAATGGCGTCCATACTCTGGCCTGATGCATTAGGTGGATTGGGGTGCTTTTGGAGCAAATCTTGAACTATCAGGTCCATTTGCAGGTTTGTGGTGTAACTGGACGATTGCCTTCGCTACCTTGAGTGCAAGAGAGTTTGCAAATCCTTGGCAAGATTTGGGAGAAAACCCTGGACCTGAGCCTTTAGTGCCGGATCGATTTCCTACGGACTCGACACCACATCAGAATCTGGAGGATCTTGCATTGTGTTTTCTGTTTCCAGGGTTGTAGTCGATTTACCTTGAAGGGAAGGCTACACTTCACTGACCGAAGGCTCCCAGCCTTCATCTGACCCATGGGGATGTAGATAATGGTGAGGAGCATCTAGATCTTGTGGGGAATCAGCTGATTTGGCTGCATTTTTCATGTGTTTGGGTGGATCGGTGGTTTGGGGGAGGTCAATGTCGGGAGGCAAGAGAGGAGCGGATGGGAGCATGTCTCTCACCATGGGCGAAGCTAGCTGTTGTGGCTCCCCTTCTAGACTCCATGGAGCTCGATCTGGATTGCTGGTTACTTGTTGGGGCTAGGAATTGTTGTGTTTTGCTCCACGTTCATGCCGCTCATACACCACGAGCAGGGGGGTAGGAGCTACGGACTTACCTAGGGGCGATAGATCCTTGGCTGGGGAAGGTGGATTTCAGTGCTGGATGGCTGAATCAGGGTTCAGGAGCTTGGGTTGGGGGCTAGGTGGGGCGGGCGACGCGTCACCATCGGGGAGGGGGGGGGAGGGGGAGGGGGCTAGGCGAGAGCCATTTCTGTTACAATTGGATATTAAATCTCTTCATGTACTCTAGTTTTTACCATGCAAAAGTCATCTGAAATAGGCAACACAAGGAGTTGGGGAATTGCTTCTGTCGGGTTCATAAACCTAAGGTCCCCAATGGACTTGCTTCCCTACAATACTTGGCCCAGCAAGCAGCGTGGTGACAGTGCGCGTCTGGGACAACCCAGATACACAATGACAGGACGAGACCATGATCCGGTCCCTGACCAGTACCTCCAGCAAGGAGATCTAGTCGGAGCCCCTACCCGAAGGTCTGATTGTGGTGGGACCACAGTCTGACTCCAACCCCCTTTCTCTAATCGAGGATACGCCTGACCTCTGCTCGTTGCTCTTTCTCGACCAACATGGCCGGGACCGACTGGGAACGACCGACCGGGGACGCCCGCTCGGTGTGGACCCGGGGAGCAGGCGGAGCAGATAAGGTAAGGCGCTCAAGTCAACCGCAATACCAAGGACCATACCCTGCCATGCCCTACGCACCAGCAGGATGGTGCCATCGGGCCATGTCAGACGAACATTGTACAACCTATCAGACGGGTTAGAGCATAAACAATATTATAGGCGCCGACGTTTGCCATACCAGGTGAACAATGTGTAGCCTGCCAGATACAACAGAGCATGAACAGTAAGGTGGGCGATGGCGGCGTAAACAGTATGGCGGGCGATGGCGGCCATTCTATACCCAATGGCATGGGCAACAAGACTAGGCAGCGTCCGTATACACACTCTCTCTAACTTGTAAGGCCATCCCCTTCAACTATAAAAGGAGATGCACTCTCTCCTAGGACGGGAGGACTCTAGAACACGACAGCTCAACAACTCTAGAGCTCAATAGCTACACAGTCTATAGGCTCTCAACAGCTGATAAGCTTGGACACACAGAGCATACGCTCTGATACTTAGCGTATGTTTGAGCATCCGTCACTCTCTCCCACTTGGTTCAGAGTCTGACCAGGCCTCTAACACCCCCCCTCTCATTCCTTACTCATTTGTAACCCCATAGCAAACTTTGAGCACCTGGGCTCAGGAATAAAGTCATCGACGACTAAAACTAGATGTAGGGCACGTTGCTTGAACCAGTATAAATTCTGTGTCATCGCGTGTTAGGCCACATTCGATCACAATGCACGACAAAACTTCAATATTTACTTGTTGGCCACATTTCGCACCAATAGTTGGCGCTGTCCGTGGGGAGAGACGCCGTGCGTTCACGCTTTTAGTCATTGGATGGCCCACCTTTCCACCATCTTCGGCATGGCAGGCTTGAGCGATACCATTCACTTTGGCTCGCTTGAGTTTCCCATGCTCCCACTTGCTAGGATATGGGTTCCTCCCGTCTTCGTGCCACTCTAGACCTTCCTCTTCGGGAGTCTAAACTTCATCGTTGACCAGCTCGGTGTACTCCACCTCCACAAGGAGGCGCTTGTTCTGGCGTCCACTGGAGGAGGAGCACCCTCCACTGGCCCTGGTCCACTTGACGACCTCAATGTCGAGACACCCGTGCTTCGCTTTGAGCCCATGCTAGCCTCCAACCCCATGGCGAGTGATGTACATATTGTTCTTTACTCACTGTTTAACACCTTCCGCCAACTCTTCGAAGGGACCTCGTTGTCCCCACCGTGACTGCCGTGCAACCAGTCCCCCTATGGCTTTGCGTCCCCCATGGACACATGCGCATGGGGGATCCAATGGATGCTGACACTGCCCACTCTCACGTCTGAGTTCATGGGGATGATGGGCTATGCTCCCGCCTCCTTTCACAACCTCGTCGATGATGAGGTCAAAAGCGATGGCTCCAGCATCGGCGACATCATGGCATCTGGACACCCTCTATCCTGGGAGTGCGCTATGGT
Organism: Miscanthus floridulus; assembly: GCF_019320115.1. Lineage (NCBI taxonomy): Eukaryota > Viridiplantae > Streptophyta > Magnoliopsida > Poales > Poaceae > Miscanthus > Miscanthus floridulus. The sequence continues at coordinate 109,993,527 of NC_089581.1, read as the reverse complement.
GGACGCCCCGGGATAGCCACCAGAGGTAGTGGAGTCTCTACAGACTCACACCCCTCTAGACTCCCATGCGTAGGCCCTGGCATGTGCGCAGGAGCACGGCAAGGAGTTATGACAAAGGCGGCAGAGCCAGCTGCCGCCTGCGTCGGTGTGCCCAGCGCATCATGCAGTGCCACATGCGCGTAACCTAGGGAGCGGTGCGCTGGGTCTTGCCCATTAGGTCCAGCATAACATCCTGGACGGAGGGGACAATCCCCCTCAGTTTGCTCGGGCTGGCCAGAACATCGCTACTGCGGTGATGCTTCCGTGTGGCCTCCCCGAGCCTACCGACCCCCTAGGAGCAGGCGATCCATCAGAACCTTAGGGTGCTGGTGGAGACCACCGCTGTTCAACAGGAGAAAAGCTCTGTGTCGTGACACTAGCATGCGGCCTCTTGCCTAGCCGGGGGACTGGGGCTGCACCAGTCAAATCACTCTGTCCACTCACCATAGCAGTTGCCAGGCGTGGAGCAGGAGGCCATGGCTACGTCATAGCCAATCCCGATGCTCGCTCCACACCAACCACCTATGCGCGAATGTCTCATGTCGAACCATGATGCTCGCAGTGTCATCAACAATTGATGCCATGCCCCGCATGATGATGACATCCATCGAATGGTGGCGAGAGCAGGCGACACGGGCTCCACCCTAATCATCGAGGAGTGTGAGGACATGCACCCCAGGCATGGTGGCCGACCGAACAACTAGAGCCCCAACCCAAATGGCTCGAGACCATGGGCCTTTGGTCATCGCATCTAGAAAGCGCCGTTCCCATAGCTCTTTCGACCACCCACCAACATTGCCAGGTACATCGGGGAGACAAACCCTAGTATATGGCTCGAAGAGTTCTGGCTCATCTACCGAGCCAAAGGAGTGGATAATGACTACTTCATCATCCAGTACATCCCTGTCTTCGTGGGGAGCATATTCAAGCATGGCTCGATTCCTTCCTGCCTGACAAGCATCCACGACTAGGCGGATCTCAAGAGGATCTTCATCGTTAATTTCTAGGGGACGTATGTCCGTCCTAGGAATTCCTGGGACCTCAAGAGCTACCAGCAGGAGCCCAATGAGTCCCTGTGGGATTACATCCGTAGGTTCTCAAAGCAGTGCAACTCCCTTTCTGATGTTGTCGATGCGGACGTCGTCAGCGCGTTCCTCTTTGGGACAACTTGTAAGTCCTTGATCCGCAAGCTTAGCTTGTGTGAGGCCTCGTACCACCCTGTGACCTGCTCGACATCACCACGAACCACGCCTCTGACGAGGAGGCGGTTGGGGTGGTCTTTAGCGATGATCGAGATAGGGGCAAGGCCAAGCACGAGGACCAAGGTGAGTTCCCCTCCACACAAAAGGGCAAGAAGAACAAGAAGGATTGGCGCCGACCGGCCAACCCAGCTTTGGTCACCGTGGCCGACCGTGCGGGCAAGCAGCCCTAGCAGGGCTAGCTCGACCACTTTGACAAGCTCATAGAGAGTCCATGCACCAACCATGCCTATCTCGTCAAACATCTCTACAAGGACTGCAAGCTCCTCAAGCACTTCCTGTGGCAAGCCGCTAAGCCAAAGGAAGGGAAAGGCAAGGAGGAGGTGGCCAAGAAAGGAGGCGCAGCATGAAAGGATGAAGACGGCTTCCCCGACCCTGAGGAATTCCTCATGATCTTTAGGGGATCCGACACCATCCACTCCAAGCACCAGCACAAGGTATGTTACAGAGAGGCATGCGCCGCTGAGTCGGCCATCCCCTCTTTCCTTAGCTAGTCAGACTCCCCAATCACTTTTGATCAGAGAGACCATCCTTTCCACGTTGCCTAACTGGGTCGCTACCTGCTCATCATCGACCCCACCATCTGCAAGAAGCACCACACCAAGGTGCTGATGGATGGAGGCAGCGGCCTCAACATTCTCTATGTCGACACCCTCGACACCATGTGCATCCCCTGGTCGAAGCTCTGCCTAGTGAGCTCTCCCTTCCACGGCATGATCTCGGGGACACAGGCATACCCACTCGGGCAGATTGACCTACATGTCATGTTTGGTGACCGTGCCAACTTCTGCTCAGAGGTCCTAACCTTCGAGGTAGTGGACTTTTTGGGGTCCTACCACGCCATCTTGGGGCGGCCATTCTACGCCAAGTTCATGGTGATCCCCAATTACACCTACCTCAAGCTAAAGATGACATGGCCGAATAGCGTCATCACCATAGGTAGCACCTTCTCGCACGCCTACACATGCGACCACGAGTATTATGAGCTCGCCACTACCATCATCAACTCACCAAGCTCCTGGAGCTCGGGAATTCGGTGACTCCAGTAGTCCCTGACCACAATGGGTAGACCTCCTCAAGCACCTTCCATCCGACTAAGGAAACCAAGATGGCATGGATCAGGACCAAGCTCCCGGCCAAATAGGAAAGCGAGTTCGCTGACTTCCTATGTGCAAATCATGATGTCTTTGCGTGGAAGCCTTCTGACATGTCAAGCATACCGAGGGAGGTCGTCGAGCACGCACTACACGTCGTCCTAGGCTCAAAGCCCACCAAGCAACGCCTGCATTGCTTTGACGATGAGAGGCACAGGGCCATGGCAAGGAGATTGCCAAACTTCTGGCAACAAGATTTGTGTGAAAAAGAAGAATGGGAAATGGAGAATGTGTGTTGACTATATTGGCCCTAACAAGGCGTGCCCAAAAGACCACTTCCCTTTACCACGCATAGATCAAATAGTTGACTCCACCTTAGGGTGTGAAATCCTATCCTTCCTAGATGCCTACTCAGGCTACCACCAGATCATGATGAAAGAGTCTGACCAGTTCATGACTTCATTCATCACCCCATATGATTCGTACTATTACATAACCATGCCTTTTGGTTTGAAGAACGCTGGTGCCACCTATCAATGGTGCATGTAGCGATGCTTCGCCGACCAAATCGACCTGCTCGACCAACCTAACCAAGTCAAGCGGCCAAAACCAACAATCAACGTCTATTGTAGATGACATAGTAGGTGAAAATGGCTCAGGACTAGCGACCTGATCACAAACTTGGCCAGCCACATTCCGGAACCTCTGAAAGTTTCAGCGTCAAATTGAATCCCAAAAAATGTGTTTTCAGGGTTCTAAAGGGAAGCTACTCGGATACATCGTGTTCGAGCATGGCATCGAAGCCAACCCCTAAAAAATCATGGCCATTCTCCAACATGGGCCCTATACGCAACGTCAAGGGCGTATAGAGGCTCACCGACTGTTTGGCCACCTTGAGCTGGTTCATCTCCCAACTAGGCGAACGGGGGATGCCTCTCTACAAACTTCTCAAGAAGACAGATGCATTCTTCTGGACAAAGGAGGCACAATAGGCTTTGGAAAGCCTCAAAGCATCACTAACGTTGGCCCCATTCCTCATCGCTCCTGAATAGGGAGAATCCCTCCTCTACATCGTGACAAGCAACCACATTGTGAGTGCCGCCCTCGTCATCAAGAGGAAGGAGCCAGGACACCCCCTGAAGGTCCAATGACTAGTATACTTTGTTGGTGAGGTACTCACCGACGCCAAAATTCGCTACCCCTAGGTTCAGAAGCTTCTGTACGCCATGCTGATGGTGACCCGGAAGCTCCTGCACTACTTCACTGACCATGAGGTCATGGTCGTCACCTCATACCCACTTGGGGATGTCGTCCATAACCGTGATGCCACCGGCTGAATCTCCAAGTGGGCTCTTGAGCTCATGGGCCACGACATCAGGTATGTCCCCCCGCACCACTATTAAGTCTCAGGCTCTTGCCGACTTCATCGCCAAATGGATAGAAGTCTAGCTCCTAACCTCAGACGTCACCCATGAGTATTGGATGATGTACTTCGACGGGTCGGTCATGGTGCCTAGCTCGGGGGGTTGGAGTGGTCCTGATCTCCCCAAATGGGAGCAGGCTCTACTACGCGATTCCGTCTCCATTTTTCAGCCTCAAACAATGCCATAGAGTATGAGGCCCTCATCAATGGACTACGCATCTCCATTGTGCTTGCGCCATGTGGCTGTATGTCCACGGTGACTCAGAGTTGGTCATCGACCAAGTCATGAAGGAGTCCTCCTACAAGAGCCCTCTCATGGTGGGCAAGACCCGGAGGTGCAAAAGCTCAAGGACACATTCCGAGGGATCAAACTACATCATGTCCCTCGAAAGGACAACGCTGCCACTGACTTTCTCACAAAATTGGTGGCTAGATGGGAGCCACCCGCCAATGGGGTCTTTGTAAATGACCTCCATGAGCCGTCTGCCCACATCCAAGAGGATCCAACCCAGACGCGCTCCAACACCAATCTGGCACTCCAGGGTTCTAACCCCTCGACGTGCCCCGACCCCGACCGAGCGCTCGGCGGCTCCAACCTTGGCGCCTCCATGGCAATGTCGCTCGACAACATCGCCATGATGGCACTTGATCTAGCCGACTAGACAGCACCACTGCTCGCCTACCTCATCGAGGAGGTTTTCCCATCGGAAAGGACTAAAGCGCGATGAATCGCTCAATGTGCCAAGACATTCGTTGCCATTAGTAAAGAACTTTACAAGCAAAGTCCATCGGGAGTACTCATGAAGTGCATCCCGACTGACCTGGGGAAACAACTTCTCCTCGAAGTCCATGCTGGAATCTGTGGACATCACATGGCCCCAAGGTCACTGGTTGGGAAAGCCTTTTGCTAGGGTTTTTACTAGCCCACTACGCTACGAGATGTAGAGGAGGTGGTCTACATGTGTGAAGGATGCTAGTTCTATGCTCGATAAACTCACCTGCCAGCATAGGAGCTTCAGACCATCCCCATCACCTAGCCATTCACAGTCTGGGGCCTCGACATGGTCGAACCCCTCAAAAAGGCCCTGGGTGGCTTCACTCACCTACTCATGGTAGTGGACAAGTTCACCAGTGGATAGAGGCGAAGCCCATCACCAATATCCGCTCGAAAGAGGCGATCAAGTTTTCCTCGCACATCATCTATTGGTTTTGGTGTCCCTAACTGTATCATCACGACAATGGAACAAACTTGCACTAGGAAGAAGTTCCTAACTTCTATGACGGATATGGCATAGGATCGATTAGGCCTCGGTCGGACACCCACATACTAATGGTCAGCGTCAAGCGGGGGCCAATGGCATGGTTCCACCATGGACTCAGCTCTGCATCTTTGACGGACTCAAAAAGTATGCTGACGATGGGTTGCAGAGGTCTAGCATCCTCTAGAAGCCTAGGAACACCCAAACCGGTCCACAGGGTTCACCCCTGTTATTCCTAGCATATGGAGACTGAAGCAGTGTTAGCCATCTGACCTCGATCACAGCCGCCCCAAGAGTAAAGGCCTTCGACCAAGACCAGCCACAGAGGCTCAGTAGGATTTTGGTTCACCTGCTTGAGGAAGGCTCATGAGATGACCATCATCTGCTCTACTCATTACCAGCAACTCTCTGCAGGTACCATGAAAGAAAAACATGGAAGGATCCTCGAGTTGGTGATCTCATACTCCGGGGGACCCAGTCAACCAAGGACAAACATAAGCTCTCTCTGCCATAAAAAGGACCACGCGTGGTGGCCAAGGTGATCCAACCGGGTGCCTACTGGCTAAAGGACAACAATGACAATGTTCTCACCACACATGGAACATCGAACAGTTACATCGTTTGTTTCCCTAAAGCTCGGTCTTACCGTTATATTTCCATTCAATGCTTGCTCCTATAGGCTCCCTACCCGAAGCCACTTCTTGGCCTAGGTCGCTCGAGGGCTCCATGGGGGGTGCGATACCACCCCTTGGCTTACTATCATTTTAACTATCATGTAGTAACACTTGTTGCCCAAACAAAAGGTCATCGCCCAAACGAAAGGGCATCACAGTCCTTGAATGATCCATAGCGACAACTTGGTACTTTAAGCCCTCCTGGACCGATAACACCCGCCACAGCCTATAGTTACGAACAGCTGAGCCTTGCAGGCCATGTCTGGGTTCTTAAGGTTGTAGCATATGGGTCAATGGGCAGGTGCGAAAAAGAAAGAACAAAAACAAAGCTATGCAAGGATAAAAACAAAGGCCGATGGGACAAGCTTCCCCTCATGAGTGATTTCATCACAAAACAAACTTAAAATATTCACAAATGTAAAACTGTTCACACAGGGGCTCCCCCATGAATTCATCTTTTACATAAACTGACTATTTCTACTCTAACTCTATTGTGGCCCGGGTGTCGGTTGATGGTGTGCTTGGCGAGGACAAAGGCAGCTCGATTGAGGTCAGGACGATGGCGCTTGGCTTGGCTGCAGTCGGGGCAATGTTCGGCTTGGTTGGGGGTGGGACGACACTCGCCTCCGACCCGGCCTCCGCTACCTCCGTAGTCTAGATGACATCTTCCTAGCCACATCTGCGGCCACGATCAAACGGCGAGCCTCCATCACCCACTGTGCGGTGACCTGCTCAACGACCACCTGTGCGTGTGGCACCAAACATTCCCCTAGCGCATGGATCTAATCTGCACTCCACCCATCGGCATATCCTCTGCAAATGGCCACAAAGTCCAGATCAAGGTAGTGGGTCGCCGCCGAGGTTAGCACCCCCAACGTCCAAACTTCATTTGGGACCTCCGCTAGCTGGACGACGGGCGTACTAGTGCTCGGTCCTGACTCGAACACCTCAGAGACCACCACCTATGCAATGTTGCAAAGCTAGTTGAGCTCTCCCTTGAGAGCGCATCGCTCCTCAAGGGACTAGGCTAGCACCTCCATGCTGTGTTCGACCACCACTTGACCGTCTCTAGCTCTTGCTTCAGAGAGCTGATCTTTCCACCCAGTTCTAGAAACGGATGACAAATTCAGGAGCAAGGAAAAGAAAAATTCAAGGCATCAACCGAGGGAAGAACAGGTATATACCGAGGTGGGCGCTTTTGAGAATGGAAAGCCCTTCCTCTTGACTGGTCACCCTCTCGAATAGCTGAGTGTTCGACTCCTCTATCCTGAGCATCTACCCTTGGAGCGCGATGACCTCCCGCTCGACGTCCGATCGGGCCATCCGCTCTGCTTCTAGAGCCTCTAGGGACTTCTTGAGCGCCGCCTCAGTCTCCACCAAGTGAGCCTTCATCGTGTCAAGTTTCTGCTCAGTAGCAGTCGCTCGCTCGACCGCATGCAGCTCCGCTGCCCGTGCTCCTGTTGCCTCAGCTGCCTAGTCTTGGGACTCATGGTGGGTGGACTCTAGCTTGTGCCTAAGCTCATCGACCCACTGCAATGCCACCACTTCTTGCTCCATCCGATCGTGCTCCTCTTGAGAATCTAGGACTTGCAGATCAACATCATCTCTACGTCCTATGAGACAAGAAGCAGGTGTGCTGAGACAACCATTTAAATGCCAAGGAATCAAAGACAACACTAGGAACATAGAAACTTACCTTTGCAATGCATGGCAAGGTCAATAGTCATGGCCTAATGGATGAGCTCAACCCTCTCCAAGGCCTCCTTGAGCTTCACCTTGGTAAGGGCGAGATCGGACTCCATTGATAGTCCTCTCTCCCTGAGCAGGTGCCAAAAGCTTCACCTCCTCCTCATTGTGAAGGATGAACTAGGCCTTTCCTAGCTCACTAGGGCAAGGCCACACTAGCTCGTGGTCCACCTTGACCCACCGGAAAGATCTAGCCATCATAGTATCTAGCGACGACCGATCATCACCAACTCCTAGGACGGCGGGATGGCTAGCGACTCCACCCTGATGTCTTCCTCGCCATCGAAGGGGATGTCCACCACCAGAACTCCATGGCTCATCAGTGGCTACTCTACCTCAGGCCTAGCCATGGCCCCTCTGGCTCCCTCTAGCTCTGACCAGGTGGGTGAATCGTGCGCCCCCTCCGCCAGGTGAGATGGGGAACCCAATTTCCCTCCTCTCCTCCCCCATGACTGGTGAGGGAGGGACCACAAGAGTCACCTTCGACCTGGCCTCTGCCAACACCACAAGGATCATTGCCATCATGGCCGCCTCCGTGCTCATGATCGGTCAGGAAGATGCAACCCCCATTAAGGAAGGTCGCGCCGCCACTAGCCTGCTTCCCCCTTCACTCATCATAACCCACCGTAGGCTGGGTCTCCACTCTTCTCGCACAAGAGGTGGGGAGATCCCCAGCCTTGCCGGCTCCTGGCTGCTGCAAAAAAGGCACAAGCGTAGGTTAGTTATAATAAAAAAACTCAACTATGAGAACAAAGGAAAGCATGAATACATACCTAGACCAAAGTGGCAGAACCTTGAAGCCCCGACCAGCTAACAACGAGCCGACCAGATGAGGATTGCTCAGGGGTCGTGACTCATGCCCCTTAGATTAACCAAGGGTGAGGGCGACCCGACCGGTCCCCGTTCGGCCCATGAATGGCCATGGCCACCAGCTCATGGTGAAACCACTAGAGAAACTAGTGGGGCATCTCCTCGTTGGGGTTGCACACAAGCGTCGACCCCGAAGATGTAGGGGAACGATCACGTCCCCCAACCGACCGGCATGCTCCACCACACTTGGAGTAGGGGGCCATGAAGCCGACGATGCCTCTGAAGGGCATGGCGACCGTGCCTGCTTTGTCTCCCGTTCATAGGCGGTATCCTCTACCGTGGCATGTTTTCTTGACTCAGGTGCGTCACTATGTGTCTCCGTACCATGCTCACCGCTGACAGACGCAGCCGTACGCGTGCGGTGCTCCACCAAGGTCACAGCAGCACCCTCATCTCCCACGTCCTCTAAGGAACCCACATTGTCGCCTAACTCTGTGGGGTCCTCTAACTCGAGCTCCTCCTCCACTTCCTCCTGGCGCTCACCACCATGGATCCACCAATTGATCTCCTTCTCCTTCTCAAACCTCATCCAGACCTTCTCGGTTTAATTTTTCTTCTTGGCAAGCATGGCCTCCCTTTGGGCGGCTTGCCGAGCCATGCCTTTCGCCCCTCTTGAAAGATGTGGCTGGGATTTATACCCCATGAGCCCTTGTGAAATAGGTGGCTTAAAATTAATCTAAAGATCAAAATAGAAAGGAAAAAGTTCACGAGAAAGGAGTATACCAAATTGGATAGCTTCGCGACATGGAGAGGTCTGGGACTCCCTTTGAGGGACTCATCATCCCCCAAATGCAGCACCCGATCAAGACAACTCTAGACTTCATCCCTTGACAACTCCTTCGATGACGCAAGGTTGGGATCCATTGGGCCAGAGTATTCTGACATCGGTCGCATTCTCTCCGCCTATGAGGTGACCCGACAGTGGAAGAAGGCATGGAAGACCCACAACCCATCAAGGCCATGCTGCATGAGCCTCCAAAGCTCTGTCTCGATGATCTCTAGCATGTTCTGCCGATGGGTAGGACCCCACGACCAGCTTTCCCTCCTCTCTGGCCTCTCCTCGGTGAACATCAAGAATGGCGCCTCCACCATGTTTTTGATGTAGAACCACTCGCTATGCCATCCCTAGTTGGAGTCACTAGAGGAGAATGCTAGGTAGGGGACCAATGGCTTAGGCTACTTCTGTAGGGCGAACCCGCTGACCGAAGCAATTCTGGGTGGTTTCCCCTTGGAAAGGGCCCACCCGCTGAAGATCCGCCAGAAGAGGTCCACGTGTGGCTCCATCCTGAGGAAGGCCTCACAGACGGTGATGAAGCCAGTGATGTGTAGCACCCTAGTTGTGTTGAGGCGCTACAACTCTAGGCCCCACTCATTGAGGAGCCCATGTAGGAACCAGTGCATGGGGTACCCAAGCCCACGCTCATGGAAGGCAAGGAAGGAGATGGCCTTGTTGGCCCAAGGTTGTGGAACAACCTCCCTCTACATGGGAGCCCACCAATACGCCACTTCCTTCGATAGGAGCAGCCCCTTCTCGATGAAGGTGGCTAGAACCTCCTCATCCACATTAGAAGGCCTCCAGTTCAACATCGCGCCATGGATCTACGAGTGGATCTATAAGTTTTTCCTCTCCCTCACTCTATTCTCCTCTCTCCTAGAAACCCCCATAGCGCACAAAGGTGCTTAGCAAGAAGAAGGAAGAGGAAGCGATGGTGGTGAAGAAAAGGCGAAGAGACGGGAGAAAAAACCCTCTCCTCCCCCTATTTAAGTGCAAAAGGATGTGCGGCGGGATGTGGCTAGGCTAACGGGATGCGCATGCCCGACGAAACATCGCTTGCCTAGCGGGATGTGGCCTAGGTAGGTCCCACCACTACCGCAACCTAGGCACAGGAAATGAGGCAGAGTCACACGCAAATGACCCTCCTCTTTCCTAGGAAAGGTTTGGAGGGGTCCACCGACAGAATCTCCATCGAGGAGAAGCCAGCCGGTCACCCAAGTAGATCGAATGGCTCGAGCAGTTGCCGAGAAATGGGTAAGGAGCAATGGGATGCCCAATGCAGGTTATGCTGACTCCGTCATGAATGATGGGCCCAGATTCCACTCGGACATATCTGATAAGAGCTCCCTGAACCCGTCACTCCAACCATCAAGGTAACTTTACCAACCCCCATTTTACTTTTCTAGTGCATGAGCATCCATTCATACATTCTCATGCATGCATTCATACATTCATCCCATACATCCAAGCATCACATATGCAATTGTTACATCACAACGCTTCGTGTCATGTCATGAAGCGATAGTCGTCTCATTCGATATGAGCGGCGACTGACCGGGGTTCGAAGGCCGGCCCGTAAAGGGCTCAAGGCCGCCTTGTGTCAAATAGAGCCAGGGGAGAAAACATAGATGAGCCCCAGTGGCCCTTGCCCGATCCACTCAGAAGCGGACAAGGTCATCTCGACCTTCTCGTTCGATCCTGACCTTGAGCCATGCTCACAGAATCTCCATCGAGGGGAGGCCAGCGGGCCACCTGAGTCAGTCTATGGAATGGCTCAGGCATCTGCTAGAGGTGGGTTAAGGAGTAGTGGAATGCCATATGAGGGCTATGCCAACCCCATTACAAACAATGGACCCAGATTCCACTCAAACATGCCCATTAGTAAGCTCATAGAGCGCATCACTCGAGCCATCGAGGCAAGCTACGTTAGCTCAATTCCTCTAGTTGCGGAAACTAGAAACCACATACGGGGTGACACACAAAACTCGACCAACCCTGACCAGCCCCGACCAGCCCCTAGTGGCTCGAGGGCTCGAGCTGCCATATCCTGACTCAAGAACCTAACTGACCACATAGGTTGCGGTCGGAACAGACATGGGTGAACACCCCGACCAAAAGAGACACAAGAGTCCACAGCCCCAAAAAAGAATACCAAGGTGCTCAGCCCCCGACCGACTCCCTAGTCGGCTGTAGGCTCAGGGACTACACCCACTGGGTGCGCTCGCGCACACTCAGCGGAAAATGGATTACCAGAGAGTCTCCTCCTCAAGGACTAGGCACCTATGTCTTCACAGCGTGCCTCTGCAGCCTTCGCCAGTCCCCTCCTCAGGTGCTGGGTGCCAATATCCCTCTAGCATGCCTCTGCAGCCTTCGCCAGTCCTCCCTATAGAGGCATGGCGCCTGTATCCACTCTGCGCACCTCCGTGGCCTTTGCCAGTCCTCCACATAGAGGTTGGGCACCTAAATCCCACTTGGTTACCCTACGTAGTACAATAAACCAAGGGGGAAAACACTGAAGTTCCAATAACAGCTCGCCTCCATGGCACAATGGGCACAGGAATTACAAAGCAAATACAAGCTTTCACTAAGATTAAGACACAAGCCCCAGGCTTTTACAATAACACGCAAAGCGTGTGTGAACAGCCCTAGGACTGCTCCACACCTTGGGGCATGAAATGGAACAACGGAGACAAGATCCTTGTTCTCCCGCTACAATGCTCTCCTCCCTCTCTCCATCCTCTGATCTAGAATCTGGGATAGGGGCCGTTCAAGATGTACGATGCTCTCTCCTTACGAGAGATCTTTTAGCATCGTACTCTTGTGTGCCCTCAAAAGCGGCAACTCAACAGCCCCTTCATGGCTTCATAGAAGCCCTAATGGGGCTCGGGGTCTTCTGTCGGGTTCATAAACCCGAGGTCCCCAATGGACCCGCTTCCCTACAATACTTGGCTCAATAGGTAGCGTAGCGACAGCGTGTGTCTGGGTCGGCCCAGATACACAATGACAGGTTGAGACCATGATCCGGTCCCCGATCAGCACCTCTAGCCTAGAGATCTAGTCAGAGCCACAACTGGAAGGCCTAGCCGTGGTGGGACCGTAGTCCGACTCTGACCCCCTTTCTCCAACTAAGGATACGCCGGACCTCTGCTCGCTGCTCTTTCTCGACCAACACAGTCGGGGCCGACTGGGAACGATCGATCGGGGACTCCCGCTCGGTGTGGGCCCAGGGAGCAGGTGGAGCAGATAAGGTAAGGCACTCAAGTCAACCGCAATACCGAGGACCGTATTCTGCCATGCCCTACGCACCTACAGGACGGTGCCGTCAGGCCATCTCAGACGGACACTATACAGCCTGTCAGACGCGTCAGATCATAAACAGTATTGTGGGCGCCGACGTTTGCCGTACCAGACGAACACTGTGTAGCCTGCCAGATACAACAAAGCATGAATAGTAAGTGGGTGATGGCGGTGTAAATAGTATGGTGGGCGACGAAGGTCTTCCCATACCCGATGGCATGGGCAACAAGACTAGGCAGCGCCCGTATACTCTCTCTCTCTCTCTGACTTGTAAGGCCATCCCCTTCAACTATAAAAGAGGATGCGCTCTCTCCTAGGACGGGAGGACTCTAGGGGCCTGCTTAGATAGGATCCAAAAGTTGCCCCGCCAAAAGTATGGCAAGCCAAAACTTAGACAAAAACTTTGGCAAAAATTTTAGTATAGCACTTGGTTGGGTGTTAAACTGGGACAACCAAAATTTTAGACCTTGATTCGTTTGATACCAAAATATATATGCCAAGGTCCATGATTCAATACCTAACACATACAATTATAGATAGCATATTACTATATTATGTGCATGTACAGATCATATACACCCATCTTCATCTAAGAATACCACAACATAATATCCACTGTGCTAAAATAATACAACGAGATACTAAAATCCTAACCATATAAACAAGTTCATATGCTAACGACATGAAGCACGTCCAAAATACCCAAAATAACACCAGTTCAGTCAGTTCATCCATATGCTTTCCACCTGAAGCATGGCCAAAATACCACAAGTCTCAACACCTATATTCACATACAGCTACCATATTCACAGCATACCCACTGCCACAAGTCTGAGCATCCATATTCACGTGGAGCTACCATACTCACCATCATCCACACCAGTAACACGATACTTGGCACCTAGGTAATCAGTGACCCAAGTTCCAAATGACTGGTCTAATGCAACATTTAAGTAGTTCTGCAAATGAACCCGCTCCAGCTTTGAAATTGGAATTAGTATAATCTCAACTATACAATAATCACATTGCACAGCTGAATGCAAGTATTTTAGGACTCAGACCAAATGCACAAGCTAAATGGAGACTTTTTTTTTCTGAAAGCTTCTAAATCGAGACTTAGCAATCTTTTTGTTTGAGCTATTCAGCACATGGTAGTGCATGAAAAACGCCAAGATGGTTTCTTATAACTTGATCCTGAAATTTGTTTAGAATGAACTTTGGATGCTAACTATAGTGAAGCTATGGTTTCTTAATGTCTGAGCAATTTGATTTCTGCAACTGAACTTTGTACCAACCTACTTGATAGTTCACAATAGACAAAGTTAGGTTGCAGACTATGGAAATTAGCAGGAACGTTAGGTGTGTTGGTTGAGCTCTCTGTCAATTTATCCAGAGGACTCTGCAACCGAAAGCAACATCAAACCACCAAAATTGGACTGCCAGAATGTTGGTTAAGCATTCAAGTACTAACTAATTGTCAATGGTAACATCGTTATTAAATCTATCATTCCACATCTGTTGGGCAATTGAATCACGCTTCACAGCCCACTCACGTACATCAGCCTGTCGATCAGAGACACGATTCTTACTCCTTGGTAGGTGATTGTACCAAGTTGGCTCATCATATATGAACTCATCAGGTCCATCGTCTAGTATCCAATTATGAAGGGCACAGCAGGCAATGACCACCTTGGCCTGTGACTTCAAGGGTACGAATGGCTTGTTGCTAAGAATCTTGAAGCAATTCTTGAGAGCACCAAATGCTCGTTCAACTGTTGTCCTAAGTTGGGAATGACGGTGATTGAAAAGCTCTTTTGGACATTTTGGGTCTTGGGCTCCGTGAAACTCTTTTAGGTGATAGCAAACTTCACGGTAGGGCGGTAATATGCCTGGCCTAGTGGCATATCCAGCATCGGCCAAATAGAACTTCCCTACAACCAAAATTAACATAATGCCTAATGTGACGTCATAATGGTGAGACTATGTCACAATTTTCAAAATCCATGAAAATCCATGAATACCTTCAGGAATTTTCAGTCCATTTGGACAAGAAAGGGCATCCTGCAGCACGAGAGAATCATGAGCGGATCCCTCCCACCCTGCTAGGACATAAGTAAAGTGTAGGTCGAAGTCGACAACTGCTAGGACATTTTGTGTGGGGTATGACTTGCAGCCCCTAAACCTATCCACAGATTTAGCAGGCACACATGTCTTGATGTGAGTGCCATCTAGTGCCCCTATACAACCCTATGTACAGAGACAAACATGTGTCAAAGCACTTATATCTAAAATTGCATATAAAAGATATATCGCTTACACTATTGAGAGTTACCTCAAAATATGGATAGAACTTGTTAGGTCTCTCAGTGATCTTTGGGTGCGTGGATATAGATCTCACATAAATTAGCTCATGAGCTAACTTGACAATGGCACACAGGACGGTATTAGAGTACGTACTCACTGTCCATCCCGATCTCCACATTGCTATTGCTACAGAGGAATGTGTGTGGCACTGCCCAACAATCTTCAAAAACATTGTCAGCTGCTCCTCTACTGAAACATGAAGTGTGTCAACTAATAGTCCCCTCTCCCTAAGCCGAGCACAAAGCTTGTAGAATACAGGCCGGGACATCCTGAGCTCACGCATACATATTCTGTCCGAGGTATCAATCAACCTAATTAGGTCACTACTACGCCATATATCCCTTTTCACCAGTGGAGCATACTTTACGCGTTTGGTTGTACTCCTCTTATGATTTTTGTTCCTCCACCACAAGGCCAACAGTAGAACAAAAAAAAGCTAGGGCCTTTTGCCTCGACATACAGCAACAGAGGAATTTTTGCTGAATATTGCCAATCAAGGTGTAGGCGTGTAGGCAATGTGTAGGAACAAAAAATGAAAAATAAAATGCAAAGCATGTATCAGCAGCAAGTTAGTTAAAATAACTTTTGATATGCACAAGCATAAATGGCAAAGGAAGTAGTACTTGGCATGTATAGTAGCCAATAAATTATATTACTTTAATGAACGAGCCGGTTTAACTGAAACTAACATATGCAACTAAACAAAAGTGATTTGAATTAACGTACATGATGTGGAGCATCAAACAATTGTTAGTTATATCTAGATTTTTTAATGGGCAAGGTGAATTGTTTAACCATCATATAAATAATGCTGAAATCTTAACAGAGGAATATGCAATGGGCTTATGCAGTTGGGAATCTGCTGAACAACTAACTACAATCATAGTAACTTGTAAGCCAGTAGCCATGCAGACTCAGAGAGAGAGAGAGAGAGAGAGAGAGAGAGAGAGAGAGAGAGAGAGAGAGAGAGAGAGAGAGAGAGAGAGAGACCAAAGGAACTCGATTTGAAATATTTTACCTCTAGGAGTGGACCAACGGATCTAGCTGGGGCGGTTGCCTCCTGGTACATTTTCCTCTGCACTTTGTTGCAGCAGATCTGTAAACAGATGATAGATTAGACACTCATACCTAGAAAATGGATGGAGGATTGAAGGAGGAAAACACTGCTAGTAGGAATAGATGGATTAATCGGAGATGAGAGGCCACCAGATGAGGGAAGATGCTCCTTGTTCCCCAATGGATTAAGGGATCTGTTATGAAGGTAGGGATGGAAGGATATGTCCCTTTAATCTGCGATAGGAACAAGTGATGGACTGGGGGATCCCATGGACTGATGGAGGTTCAAGACTGGCACAGGCGATGGAGGAGATAAGTGGCGGCGGCCGTGAAAAGTGACGACGAAGAAGGAGGGGATTAGAGGGAAGTGGTGGCTGCTGTATCGGTGGGAGGGTGATACTGTAAAATAACGAGCGCAATAGGAGTGCCGTGAAGGCAGCCAAAATATTGGCGCTCGACGTCTCATGTCTGCCGCCGATTTAGCTAGAAGGTTCGGCACACCAATTCTTTGGTTTCAAACCAAACGAACGCCAAAGGTTTGGGACTACCGTGGATTTGGCCGGGCGGATTTTGGACAACATCCAAGCAGGCCCTAGAACACGACAACTTAACAGCTCTAGAACTCGACAGCTCAACAGCTCTAGAGCTCGACAGCTACACAGTCTACATGCTCTCAACAGCTGATAAGCTCGGACACACAGAGCATACGCTCCGATACTTAGCACACGTTTGAGCATCCGTCACTCTCTCCCACTCGGTTCTGAGTCCGACCGGTCCTCTAACCCCCCATTCTCGTTCCTTACTCATTTGTAACCCCACAACAAACTTTGAGCACCTGGGCTTAGGAATAAAGTCACCGACTGACTGAAACTGGATGTAGGGCACGTTGTCTGAACCAGTATAAATCCTGTATTATCGCGTGCTATGCCACGTCTGATCACAATGCACGGCAAAGCTACAAATATTTACTTGTTGGGCATATTTCGCACCGACAGCTTCTGTAAGCTAACGTGGAAGTGCCTTTCCAATAACATCTGGATGACGATAATCTTTGAACTTGCTTTGTATTGAAGCACACAGATTTTTATTCAACATGTATGACAGTATATTTATTCAAATTGGGCTGTTACATGGACGCTAGATACAAGAAACCTTGAAAACCATTTTTGATGCTGATGTTTGCTCCTTCTAGGGACACACTGGATAAGTACTCACTGCAACTGTCAAATGTTTCTGCACAATTGTTCAAGTTTATGGCCAACAACCTTGGAGTTGACCAGGAGATATTCCTTAGTACCTTCAAGGGTCTACCTCAGAGCGTGAGGATCAACTATTACCCTCCCTGCAGTCAAGCTGACAGGGTCTTAGGCCTCTCACCGCATACGGATGGTGTTGGCATGACATTCCTCCTCCATGTCAATGATGTGGAAGGACTACAAATCAGAAAGGATGGAAAATGGTTCTCTGTGCAGGCCATGCACGGAGCACTCATTGTCAACATAGGCGATATTATAGAGGTAATTTGGCTTACGGTTACTCCATATGTTATAGACAAAAAGGGTGTGACTATATAGTGATAACACTTACATGTTGAAATTTCGGACTGCATCACATAAACCATCAGCCTTTTAACATTATTTATCTCCAACAGATCCTCACCAATGGCAGGTACAAGAGTGTTGAGCACAGGGCAGTAATAAACCCCAACAAGGAAAGGATTACCATTGCAGCATTCCACAGCATTCACCTTTTCTGCACAATTGGCCCACTTCAGGAGTTGCTGACAACAGACCAGGCACGGTACAAGGTGATAGATGGTGTTGAGTTCACCAAGGGCTACTTTGCTGCAAAGCTAGAAGGCAGGAGGTACTTGGAGAGCTTGAAGCTAGGCCTATGAGATTCCGGTAGTTGTATTTTAACATGTTTACCTTGATCTTTCCTTTGAATGTGTAGTTATTGATAGAGTTCCTTCGCTTTCAACAAAGATGTGAGTTGGTGCGAAGATCGACAAGCGCTCATTTCGAAGGCTCACCGTACTTTGGAGACCGCAGCATTGAGCCTCTTTGTGTCCTTTGGATGGCCTTCATTATTTAGAATTGGGTTTTGAGTTTGTTTTGTCATAAATTTCTTTGTGCCTTGAATTATTGGGTTGTAATAAGTTGGTCTGATTCTTCTTTAACAGGGTTAAAGCCGGATACTTCTTCCTTTATCTAAAAAAAAGCAAAGATATGAGTTCATGTTTCTGTTGGTGAGTGGCTAATAGTTGATGCTGGCTTTTTCATGCCTTTGCCTGATATACGTTGCTTTCATTATGTTGGGCTGTGTATGAAAACGGCTAGGCCTGCTTTGTTGTTGGTTCTATTGTATGAAAACGTCATTCGAAGGCCGGCTAAGTCTGTTTTCCCCAGTCCAAATAAAAAAATAGAATACATGGTGATTTCAATATGAATTTGTTTTCTAGTGGGATAAGACAACTCTCCGTATATATGAGAGGTCCATGACCGATTAAGGCATCTAGCACAATCAAAAAACAAATCACTCTACTTTTTACTCCTCCAAAGCCTGGCTCTTTGAACTTCCAAAACCTACTGTTCTATGCATCTCGTACGTGGGCTTTGCGGTGTTCTCTGTAGAAGCCAGCTAAGCCGAGTTCAGAAACCGGCTAGTCCGGGTTTCCTAGCACCGCCGGCCATCACCGCATTTGCGCGGCACGTGATCAGCGTCAACAGAGTAGTCAATTATTTGTGGACGGAAAGTATAGTTTATTATTTGTAGTGAACGCCGTCGTCCTGCGTCCCTCGAGAAATAAGCAATCGTGCAATCCGCTACTGCATTCTTTTCTATTTCTTGAAAGTGACATTGTCAATTAGCAATAAGTAGGAGCTTAGACTTTGGTGACTGGCCATGTGATTCTCCGCTGGATAGGTTCAAAACTTCATATAGCTTAGTCTAGTCCACATGAGCATCATCAATTCAGATCTTCAATACTTCAAGGGTACAGTACAAGAAGATATGTTCTGAAAAGAATCAGTCAAAGCAACCACCAGCACCTGCAAGATCAAGAAATATCAATGGCTCACGCTAGAGCTGCAGGATCTCTACGGGTGGCAAATGTGCAGGAACTAGCACAGACTTGCAGCAGATCTGATGAGCAGGTACCTGAGGGGTACATAAGGGTGGAGGCTAACATTGAAAATGTCATCACTGGCTATGCTAATAGCTCTGCGATTGCAATTCCTATCATTGATCTAAGCAAGTTGTGATCCCCAATCATCGCATGAAGAGTGTTCAAAGCTCGGATCTGCCTGTCACCAGTGGGGCTTCTTTCAGGTACGAAGAGATTATTTCTTGCTGTTTCTAATTGGACGGTTGCCCAGCACCAAGGCGGTGCTAAGCAGAGTTTTTTGAAGTTAAGGTTTAATTGCTTCGGTGTTTATTTCCATAAAAAATATACTAGTGGTGTTTCAAAAAAGGTAATGTTTTGCTGGGTTAGTAGTTTAATTTTATTTTGATAAACGCTTATGGGGTGTCGTGTCACCTAGAGCAAAGTGATTAGGTATAGTAGATTTTTCATGATTAGTACAACTTCACCAAAATGATCCATTTTGATTTTGACTTGTGCAATCAATGGAAATGAAATCGAAGCATTGACACGAAAAACTGCAGCTAATCAACCTTGGGGTGCCAGACGAAGTGATCTGTAACCTGAGGGAAGACATTGCCGAGTTCTTCAATCTGCCACTTGAAACCAAGAAGGCATACTCGCACCTACCGAACGGCCTTGAAGGCTATGGCCAGGCCTTTGTTGTGTCGGAGGAGCAGAAGCTGGACTGGGCGGACCTGTTCTATCTCGTGGTGCGGCCGAACGAGGCTAGGGACCTGAGGTTCTAGCCTGTTCACCCTCCTTCCTTCAGGTAACCAGCCAAAAGTTGCAATTCGTAGGTACAGATCATAAATGTTCCTTTGCGAGTTATGCTTCTTCGTTCTTCCTGGTTGATTCCAGGAATTCTGTTTGCAGAACATCCATAGATAGGTACTCCTTGGAGGCGGCGAAAGTGGCACGCTGCTTACTGGAATTCATGGCCAAGGACATGGGAGCTGAGCCGGCATCACTGCTAGAGATGTTCCAAGGGCGCAGCCACAAGGCTTCAGGATGAACTACTACCCACCGTGCTGGCAAGGCAAAGTGTTGGGCATGTCGCCGCACACAGACGCCGCCGGCATGACACTGCTACTCCAGGTGAATGGCATGCCGGGCCTGCAGATCAGGAGGGACGGCGAGTGGTTCACCGTGAACGGTCTAGAAGGTGTTAAAACCGGTGGCCATCGAGTTCTCGATCTTGGAGCTGGCTTATAGCCGATTCGGTGTTACCACGAGCCTGCGCTCCCACAGGTCCCAGGTCCACCGGAGCTGACAATATATAAGGCCTTGGGCTTACTCAACCCAAAAGACTAGCCTGATAGGTGAGGGCTTCTTCCGCCTTATATGTTGTGCTCCCCCACCATCGCTACACGATGTGGGACTAAACCCCAACAATCTCCCCCTTAGTCACACATCGGGGTGCCCCCGCCATATGTGATGCTCGAGATTTTTTTTTATCAGGTTTTAGCTTTTTCTGATATTGGGTACCGGCTCTGATACCAATTGTTGGAATCGGTGGTGACCACCGAGTTCACGATCTTGGAGCTGGCTTACAGCCGGCCCGGCTCGTTACCACGAGCCTGCGCTCCTACAGGTCCCAGGTCCACCGGAGCTACAACATATAAGGCGGGTCCAACAATTGGTATATGAGCCCATGGTCAGAAAAAGCTAAACCTGATAAAAAAATCTCGAGCGTCACATCATGGCGGGGGCACCCCGATGTGTGACTAAGGGAGAGATTGTTGGGGTTTAGTCCCACATCGTGTAGCGATGCTGGGGGAGCATACCATATAAGGCGGGAGAACCCTCACCTATAAGGCTAGTCTTTTGGGTTGGGAAGGCCCAAAGACCTTATATGTTGTAGCTCCGGTGAACCTAGGACCTGTGGGAGCACAGGCTCATGGTAACGAGTCGGACCGGCTGTAAGCTAGCTCCAAGATCGTGAACTCGGTGGTCATCACCGGTTCAACGGAAGGGTCGTTGATAGTCAACGTTGGCGATGTACTTGAGGTGATGGATGCTGTATGTATTGAGTATAGTCTAGCACCCCTGTTCGATGCTCTCTCACTGATCTGTTGCTGCATCACAGATCCTGAGTAACGGCAGGTACAGAAGCGTCGAGCACCGGGCAGTGGTGCACCCGAACAGAGAGCGCATCTCGGCGGCGGTATTCCATCGGCCATGCCAGGACGCCGTGATAGGCCCTTTGCCGGAGCTCCTGAACGACAGCAGTAAACCACGGTACAGAGCAATGGGCTACATGGAATTCATGAAGCGCTACTATTCAGCAAAGCTCGACGGACGGAATCACCTGGAGAGCTTGAGAAATGAGCTGTGAACTCAACGAAAGTCTAAGCATTTGGTCTCTCATGCTTGAGATGACATGCTTCCTTGTTTTGACAGGTGTCTTGTAGTCGTTATGTTTTTATACATGTTGAGATTGGGAGTAGCATTTTTTGTCCTATTCGTTTTGCTGAAAAGCCACGGCTGAAAGTACCGTTCGCTGATTTGTTGTGAGAGAAAAATAATATTTATTTACTGAAATAGTATGGATCATAAGACAAGCAAACATAACCTTTTGTCTCAGTAGTTTGTCCATACGTTTGTTTTTCATTTTCATGCATTACCTGAAATCCACAATAATCACTATTCACTAGTTTTTCCTGAAAGCGTGCATTATGTGGTACGGGAATTACTAGCTTCTCGATGGTGGAGCTAGGATTTATATATAGCGGGGGCCGGATAATCAAATACATATAATATAGCATAAATTTCAAAATATCTATATTAGTATATAGAGTTCAATCATATATTCGAAAACACCAAAATCTCTATTAAATAATGAATTATGCATTGTTGACAATTTTGCGATGAAAAATATACCGATAAGAATAAATGGTTAAAGGAACTAACATGTCTCATTTAAATTTTGCTCCGCGCGTCTGAATCGCATTGAAGTCATCAATAAGTTCATCGGTTGTGAACTCCATTGCAATCTCCTTTTCAATGTAAATTATTAAGCAATCTCTTAGGAACCCATCTTCCATCTTATTCCGTAGCCTGGTTTAAAAAGCAAGCCTGGAATGCTAACCATCGGACAACATCAATAGATGTTCTAAGCCACAGTCTATTTGTCTTGATTTCTTCGCTTGTTTGTTTCTCGATCACCGGTTCAATATGACATAATCGGTTCTTCAAATTGTCATAGCATTTAACAGAATACTGATGAGCTGACCCACTCTCTCCCATGTGAGTTCTGAAGGAACAATTATTCCCGCCAACCTTCTTCCAGTTATTAAAACCTTTCACTGTAAACACATCTGATCCTGATTTTCCTACTGGCTTTTTAGAAAATAAAAAGCAAGGGAGGCAAAAGGTTACATCTTTTGTCGGTGAGTATTCTAACCAAGGAAATGATGAACCATTGTGACTGAAACCTCCGTGGGTGCTTCTCTGAACCTAAAGGAGGGTATAGATCCTTAATAAGGTGGTGTTTAAATCCAGAGGCTAAAGTTTAGGAATGTCACATCGGCTGTCACATGGGAGTGTGTGGATAGTAATAATAAAATAAATTACAGAAGTCCTCAGTACTCCGCGAGACGAATTTATTAAACCTAATTAATCCGTCATCAGCACATGTTTGCTGTAGTTTTACTATAGCACCACATTGTCAAATTATGGACTAATTAGGTTTAAAAGAATCATCTCGCAAATTAGTCACAATCTGTGCAATTAGTTATTTTTAATCTATATTTAATACTCCATGCATGTGTCAAACATCCGATAGGATATGGACTAAACTTTAGGGACCATGTTTCATGTATGCTCTTATAACTTGTTCTTGTTTGTCTGGAGGGTAAGTCCGAATTTGGTCACGCAAACCCGGATCTCGCTCTACATTCAACACACTAGTTGTCTGGATCATTTACTCGTTGAACCTTAGATGCCGGCTGCACAATTTCCTCTTCTTCATCGTTTTCTTGTTCTGCAGCAAGCCAATTAGCTATTTCAACTTCCAGAGACCCTTGTAAAAAAGAGTCAATTCTCGTCCTTTTAAGTTTCATGATGATTACCCTTCAATATAAAAAATAATAGTTTAATTAGCCAATTAGGCATTAGCACTAAACTGATGGACATAGAAAATTAGAATAGAACAAGAACATACCTGGCTACAGGCTACCTGCTGCCGTGCGGCGTGCTGCCTGGCCTGGATGTTCACGTGCTGCAGACTGAATCGAAGACGAAGAGCCTGGAGCCATGGACGGCTGGACCTGGAAGCCGGACGGAGGTGCGGACTGCTGTCGTCGTGCCTTCGCCGGCCAAGCATGCCACACACACCACACCACTGCTCGATTCATCTCACCCACAGCTCCGTCGCATCGCGCTCCACCGCACCGAACCGCTAGCAACGCCATTCGAGCATAGGTAAAGCCCCTAGGGCCAATGCGCCGCAGTCGCCATGGCCGCAATGCGTCACCGAGCTTGAGCTCGCCGTGTCCAGGCCACCTCGCGCATGCACCGCTCTCTCCCCCTGTTTCGTAGTCGCTAGGGCTCGTGCATGCTATAGCCGCTGGCCTTTGGCCAATGTCGGCCTTGCCGGAGGAAGAACGTGCACCGCACCACTGTGACCCGGTCGTGCCACTGCCATGCACGTCACCGTGCCCACGCTTGCCCGGTCCTATTCCTCTCTTGCTTCTAGGCATTAGAACTTAGCCTTAGGATGATGAAGCTCAAATGGAAGATGGTTGCACAATGCCGTCACCCGGCTCACCGAAACGCCGCAACACCGCTGTCGCGCTCACGCCACCGTGCCGCCATGCATGCGGCCGTGCTTCACCGGCGCCTCCGCAAGCCATAACCCTAACCCTAGATCTCTATTAGGTCACCCTAAAGCCGTAGCCGAGCTCACCTAAACTCGTCGTGGCCGGTGATGGCCGGAGCACCACCGCACGCCACCGCCGTCCACCATGAGTGCCACCGCCAAGCCTAACCACTGTGATAGGCTCAACCACTTAGCTCGTTGAGTGCAGAATGAAGAGGGGAAGAGGATGGTAGTGACCGCATCGACGGAGACCTCACTGTCGGCGACCTCTTCGTCGGTCAAGCCACGTCTCAGCCCTGTGTGTGTGACAAGTGGGGTCGGGTTGACTGCAGGGCCCGGACGTCAGCGCCTCTGAATGCGCTAAGCTCGGGTGTGCTTAGCAATTTCCAGGGTTTTGCTGATTTTCTTTAATTGTTTTTCCAGAATTTGATGCAAACTTGTAAAATTCATAACTAATTCTAGGAGTGTCCAAATTGAGTGAACCAAATTTTGTTGGCTTCATCTTGATGAGTACTATCTGTTAAAAATATGAAACTTGGTATGTGCCACAGTTTTATACCCTGTTTAAATTTACCTTGTTTATTTCCTATTAATCTTGTAAAATGCATAACTTGAGTTTGGGAGATGCTAAAAATGTGATTCCAATTTTGTTGGTCTTGTTTTGACATGCTGTAGTTAGGAAAAATATTAAATATATAGTAGGCACGCTTTGAGTATGACTTTGTAATTTAGCTTGATTAAATGCTAGTTTCTTGTGAAATTAATTATGGTATATCTATGCAACTTATGGGCATGAAATTATTTTCACAGCATTCTTGCATTATGAGGAATGTAAGAAAAATAGTAAATCTATTGCTCGACACTTTTCACTATGTTAAACCCATTTAAGTTGTTATAAGCCTATGTAACTTGTCATTTTTGTAGAGGTTGTTGTACTTATTCAAATGGCATGAAATTTTAACAGTAGGCTCTTGGGAGCATGTATGGGCTGCTGTAATTTTTTCAGAATGTATTGAGCACTAAAAGTAGAAGTTCCAATTCTAATCTAAATTAATTGATAAATTAATAAAGGCTTATATAAAATTGATTTGGGTCCAACCATTATACTTTTTAACATGTTGGTGATATATATAACCTGCTGATATAGTTGGTTATGCCTAGTTTCGATTGGTTGTATGCACTTTGTCGGTGCAGAAAGTGACCGTAAATATTTGTAGTTTTACCATACGTTGTGATCGGATGTGGCCTAGCACTCAATGACACAGGGTTTATACCGATTCAGGCAACATGCCCTACATCCAGTTTGAGTCGGTCGGTGACTTTATTCATGAGCCCAGGTGCTCGAAGTTTGCTGTGGGGTTATAAACGGAAGGGAGTAAGATGGGGGGTGCAAGAGGTCCGGTCGGACTCAGGACCGAAGGGCCGAGAGTGATGGGAGCTCCTGCGTGCGCTAAGTATTCGAGCATGTGCTCTGTGTAGCTTTAGAGTGTCTAAAGCTAACAGAGGGTGAATCGATCGTTGGTTGTTCGAGTCATTGGAGAGTCCTTGGCGTCCTCTCAAATTGATCCTTCTTTTTGGGAGAGAGCGCACCCTCTTTTATAGATGAAGGGGATGGCCTTACAAGCAAGAGAGAGAGAGAGAGTACATATGCTACTAAGTCTTGTTGCCCACGCCGTCGGGTACAAGATGATGATAGAAGCCCACAATACTATTTATGTCAGACGCATGTGAGAGGTTTTTACCGTATTCACCATGTATAGCAAATGACGGCACCTATAACACTGTTGATGCCTAGAGGCATGTGGGGGGTTTTACCGTGTTTACCTGGTGTGGGAATTGATGGCGCCCATGACACTATAGGGCAAAACATCGGTGCCCACAACACTGCTCGGGTTCTGACATGCCTGGAAGGTTGTAGAGCACCCTTCTAACATGTCTTGTCAGTACTGTCCTGTAGGTGTATAGGGTATGATCCTTAGTATTACGGTTGACTAGAGCGCCCTACCTTACTTGCTCTGCCCGTTTCCTGGGTCCTTACCGAGCAGGGGTCCCCGGTCGGTTGGTCCCAGCCGGCTCTGACTACGCTAGTCGGAGAAGAGCCGTAAGCAGAGGTTTGGCGCATCCCCAGTCGGAGATGCGGGTCAGAGTCAGAAGCGAGCAACGTTCCTCCTTGGCCAGGCCTTCTAGTCAGAGAGGCTGGCCAGAGTCGGAAGTAAGCGTTGTTCCTCCTCGGCCAGGTCTTCCTATTGGAGAGGCGGGCTAGAGTCAGAAGCGATGCCGTCCGGTCAAAGATTGGATCATCCTTCTGGCCTGTCATTAGGTTTTTGGGCTGGCCCAGGAGTTACGCGTCGTTCGCAATCATCGTCTGTTGGGCCGAGTTTTTGCTGGGAAGCAAGTCCATGAGGGACCCTGGTTTATGAACCCAACAGAAGCCCCCGAGCCCCCAAGCGATTTGGGTAGAATCATATGGGGGATTTTTGTCTTGACAGCGAGTGCACGAGAGCGCACCCGTGGGTGTAGCCCCCGAGCCCCTAGGCGATTTGGGCAGAATCGCCTGAGGGGGGTTTTCGTGTTGCCAGCGAAGGAATTTTTTGTTTCGTCAGCAGGTGCGCATAAGCGCACCTACGGGTGTAGCCCTAAGCCCCTAGGCAATTTAGGTAGAATCGCTTGGGGGTTTTGTCAGCGGGCATGAGTGTGTGCACCTTAGTGGGCGTAGCCTCCTCTTCCTAGTTTCTGATCTATCATTTCTAGGAGCATGGTCCTAGGTGTTTGGTCATGATCGAGGGACTAGGCGAGACGGAGTCGTGGATTCAGATGCTGGGCATAATGAGGGATTGAGTGAGTTAGAGTCATGGATCTAGGCATCAGATGGGCTGAGGGATCGGGTGAGTCAGAGTCATGGATCTAGGCACTAGGCGCAATGAGGGATCCGGCAAATCAGAGTCAGTGATCTAGACATCGGACGGGCCGAGGGATCAGGCGAGTTAGAGTCATGGATCCAGGCGCTGTGCGCAATGAGGGATCGGGCGAGTCAGAGTCATGGATCCAGGCATCGGATGGGCTGAGGGATCAAGCGAGTCAGAGTCACGAATCTAGGCATTGGGTGCAATGAGGGATCAAGCGAGTCGGAGTCATGGATCTAGGCGTCAGACGGGCCGAGGGATCGGGCGAGTCGGAGTCACGGATCTAGGCATTGGGCGCAATGAGGGATCGGGCGAGTCAGAGTCATGGATCCAGGCATTGAACAGGCCAAGGGATCAGGCGAGTCAGAGTTATGGATCCAGGCGCTAGGCGCAATGAGGGATCAGGTGAGTCAGAGTAGTGGATCTAGGCGCTGGGCACAACGAGATATCGGGCGAGTAAGAGTCATGGATCTAGGCATCAGATGGGCTAAGGGATCGGGCGCATTGGAGTCATGGATCCAGGCGCTAGGTGCAATGAGGGATTGGGCGAGTTGGAGTCGTGGATCCAGGCACTAGACGCAACGAGGGGTCGGGCAAGTTGGAGTCGTGGATCCAGGCGTTGGGCACAACAAGGGATCGAGCGAGTCAGAGTCGTGGATCTAGGCGCTAGGCACAGCTAGGGTCGTGCCGAGGTGTTTGGGCATCCTGAGCCCCTTGAGATTTCGTGCGTTACCTCGTCCATGGTTTTTGCAATCGGAGGGGCTGAGCTAGCATTGCTTGCCTCGATGGCTCGAGTGACACGCTCGGTGAGCTCGCTAACGGGCACGTTCGAGTGAAATCTAGGTCAGTCATTCGTGATAGGGTCAGCATAGCCCTCATGTGGCATTCCACTGCTCCTTAACCTACATCTTGGTAGATGCCTAGGTCATTCCGGAGACCGACCTAGGTGGCCCGCTAGCCTCCCCTCGATGGAGATTCTATGGGCATGGCTCAAGGTTAGGATCAAACAAGAAGGTTGAGATGACCCTATCTACTTCAAAGCAGACTGGGCAAGGGCCACTGGGGCTCATCTATGTTTTCTCCCCTAGCTCTGTTTGATGCGAGGTGACCTCGAGCCCTTCATGGGCCAGCCTTCGAACCCTGATCGGTCGTTGCTCATGTTGAATGAGGCAACTGCCGCTTCGTGATGCAACACGGAGCGTTGTGATGCATTTAACTGCATATGTGATGCTTTGGATGTATGGGATGAATGAATGCATGTATGGATGAAATGTGTGAATGCATGTATGAATGTATGAATGACAATAGATGAATGAATGATCTTATAAAGAAATAGTGGGGGTTGGTAATGTTACCTTAATGACTCGAGTGATAGGGTTTGAGGAGCTCCTATCAGATATGTCCAACCGGTATCCACGCTCGTCATTCGTGATGGAGTCAGCATGGCCCACATGGGACATCCCTCTACTCCTTACCGATCTCTCAATGTTCGCCTAAGCCATCCGATCGACTCCGGAAGCCTGTTGGTCTCTCCTAGGCAGAGATCCCATCGTTGGGTCCTTCCAAGTCTTGCCTAGGAAGGCAGAGGGCCTTGTTTTCCATGCCTAGCATGTAGTAGTGGTGGGCCATACCTAGGCCATGTCCCATCTAACCAGGCGCCATCTCATCGAGCAGGTGCATCCCATCGGTCAGGGCGCATCCTGTCATATCCCGTCCGCACTGAATGGTGGAAGGGAGAGGGTTTCTCGCCCCAATCTTTTGCCTTTCCTCAACTACTATGCTTCCTCTTTAAATAGGGGAAGGGAGAGGGCTTTTGTCCCATTCCTTCGCCTATTCCCCAACTACCGCATTTCCTCCTCCTTCCTTCTTGCTGAGAGCGTTCGTGTGCCACGACGGTTTCCTAGAAAAAAGGGAGAGTGAGGGAGAGGAGAAACTCATAGATCCATTCATGAATCTGGAGCGTAATGTCGAGTTGGAGGTCATCTGTTGTGATTAAGTCAGTGCTGGCCGCCTTCGCTGAGAAGGGGGTGCTGCCGCTGAAGGAGGTGGTGCACTAGAGGGCTCCTACGGGGGAGGATTTCCCGCAACATCGGGCCAGCGAGGTTGTCTCCTTCCTTGCCTTCCATGAGCGTGGGTTAGGATACCCCATGAACTGGTTCCTACATAGGCTCTTTGATGAGTGGGGCCTGGAGCTGCAACACCTCAATCCGACTGGGGTGCTGCACATTGCCGGATTTGTCACCATTTGCGTGGCCTTCCTCAGGATGGAGCCGCACGTGGATATTTCTGGTGGATCTTCACCGAGTGAGCTTTGTCAGAGGGAAGCCACTTGGGACCGTGCCGGTGGGGGGTTTCATCCCTACAGCTGCTTAGGTTGGCCAGTTCATAAAGTTTGATGAGATGTTAGAGACATCCTCCAGCTATGATGGCCATACTTCGGTAGGCAGCGTCCCTGTCTAGGAGCTACTCCATTTGTATGGGAAAGTTTAGAGCTCCATGCCCTTCTACTAAGCATCTATGGGTGCAATGCCCTTGAAGTACCCGTTGTGCTCACCGAAGTTGAGGGAGCAGAACTAGGTGGGGCCCTTGTGGTGGTGGTTATGTCTGGTGGCAGTAAATGCTATTGGATGATGCCCATGAACTTATGAACTTGTTGCGGTACTTGGTGCTTGCCTCCGAAAGAAACCTGGACCTAGACTTTGTCGCCATCTACAGAGAGTACATAGATGACTGGAGCGTAGGCGCCATCTATGCGCTTGGGGAAAGCTTGCTACCACATGCATAGTTTGGTGGCCAAGCAAGTCTCCGCATAGTGGGTGTTGGAGGCTCGCCATGCGAGCGTGGTAGAAGGCGTGCGTCAAGAATATGTCACCCAGCCTGCGGATGGAGTGGAGGCCGGGTAGGAAGCTTTATCTGAGCTGAGCGTCTCCCCGTTGTTGGGTGAGCAGCCTTTATCTTCGCCGGTTGTGTCGTTAGCCGATGCCACCGGGTGGCCATAGCAGAAGTAGCCAACAGATGTAAAAGTGTAAATTCATGGGGGGAGCCCCCGTGTGAACAGTTGTATTTACAAATACATCAATTTTCGTTTTGGGATGAAATACTTCATTCAGGGAAGCTTGTCCCATCTGTTCCTTATTTTTACCCTAGCATAGCCTTGTTTTTTATTCTTTCTTTTTTGCACCTTCCCATAAGTCCTGTAGGCTACAACCTTAAGAGCCCAAGCATGGCCCATGAGGCTCAGCTGCTCATAACTATAGGTAGAGGCAGGGTGCGGTCAGTCGGAATGTTGAAGCAAAGTTATGTAAGGTAATTAAAGGAATGGACTATCCTTTCGTTTGGGTAGAAAAATATTTACCATATGATAGTAAAAAAGAGAGGTGATATCGCACCCTCGTGGAGCCCTTGAGCGACCCAGGCCGAAAGTGTTTGGGCCAGGGTGCTTTGCAGGAGCGAACATTAAATGCAAGAAAATGGTAAAGACCGAATTTTAGGGGAAGAAACGACGAAACTATTCGATGTTCCAAGTGTTGGTGAGAACGTTGCTGTTGTTGTCCTTCAGTCGCTAGGCACCTGGTCAGATTACTTCGATCACCGTATAGGGTCCTTCCCATGGTGGAGAGAGTTTGTGCTTCTCCTTGGTCAATTGGGTCCTTCGAAGCACGAGGTCTCTGACCTGGAGGGTCCTTCCTCTAATTTTCCTCTCGTGGTACCTGTGGAGAGTCTGCTGGTAGTGAGCAGAGCGGATGACAGTCATCTCACGAGCCTCCTCGAGCAGGTCGACCGCATCCTGCTAAGCCTCCGTGGCTCGATCACGGTTGAAAGCCTTCACTCTTGAGGTGCCATGGTCGATGTCAGAGGGCAGCACTGCTTTAGCTCCGTAGGCTAGGAAGAAGGGTGTGAACCTTATGGATTGGTTCATGGTCATTCTCAGGCTCTAGAGGATCACTAGGACCTCTGCAACCCATTGCCCGATGTACTTGTTGAGTTGGTCGAAGATGTGTGGTTTAAGTCCTTGGAGGACCATGACATTGGCTTGCTCGACCTGGTCGTTAGTCTGTGGATGTCCGACCAAGGCCCAATCGATCCTGAAGCCATATCCATCACTGAAGTCCAGGAACTTCTACCCGGTGAAGTTAGTTCTATGGTCAGTGATGATATAGTTAGGAACACTGAACCGGTAGATGATGTCAATGAAGAACTTTACTGCCTCCTCTGAACGGATGTTGGTGATGGGCTTGGCCTCTATCCACTTGGTGAACTTGTCGACTACCATGAGTAGGTGAGTGAAGCTGCCTGGGCCTTTTTTGAGGGGTCCTACCATGTCGAGGCCCTAGACCACGAACGGCAGGTGATGGGGATGGTTTGGAGCTCCTATGCTGGTAAATGAGTGTTGGTGTTTTGAACAAGCACCGACTAGTAAATTTATATTTATGTGCGTTAGGCCCAGATGGTGCACTAAAGGACACAAGATTTATACTGGTTCGGGCTAAATGTCCCTATGTCTAGTCTGTTGCTGCTCATGTTATTAGCACCAAAAATGGTTCGTAGTAGGGGGTACAAACGATCGAGAGAGGGACTTGTCCTAGGTCTCTGATGGAAGGGTCGAAAGGATGCCAAGAGTCTGATAGCAACTTGACTGTGTGTGATGTGTGTTGTGTTGTCCATCAAAAGTCGGTCCCTCTAGTGGAGAGCCCTGCCCTCCCTTTTATAGACCAAGGGGGGAGCAAGGGCTACAGATGGGAGAAAGAAGAAAATACCAAGGGTATAGAAGGTCCTTTGAAGGGGCCGGGTCTTCCTTTTTTCCCACGCCTACCCTATATAACATGGTAGACCATGTCAAAAGTGGTGTGCTTGTTGATCTTCATAGGCCATGCCCTGGCCTCATTTAGCAAGTGGGTGCATCCCATCCCACCCCTGCGGGTGGCGTGTTGGATGGGGTTGTTGATCTCCGACCCCATGGGGAGCGGATGGCGCGGTGACTGCTCGTTTGTCACTGTAGAAGATGGGAGTCCCCGCTTGGAACATAGTGGTTGTCGTATGTCCGCGTCGGGTTCTTCGCCCGGAGGCTGAAGGCGGCGCCTACAACACTATAGGGCGAAGAGCACGTGCCCACAACACTATTTAGGCTCTACCATGCCTGGAAGGGTCTAAGCGCCCGTCCTGTCATGCCCTGATGGTACTTTCCTATAGGGGCGCAGGGCATGGTCCTCGATGCCACAGTTGACCCAAACGTCTTGTCTTACCCTATGCCTATCATCACAAGGGAGCGAGGAGTGGTTGTTAGGCGAGGTAGAGCTAGCCTTAGGATATCAGGCGAGGCAAGGCAGGGTAGATCCCTTGAGGGGTCGGGCGAGGTGGAGTCTAGCCCTTAGCCCTCAGCCCTCGGGCGAGGCAGAGCCATCCTCCAGCCATCGGGTGAGGCAGAGCTGGCCCATGGGCATCGGGCGAGGTGGAGCTGGCCCATGGGTGTCGGGCGAGGTGGAACTAAATTCCCATCGTTCGGGCAAGAAGCGCAGCAGTGCTCTTGTCTGTTCGAGAGTTTTTAATGTTCGATGGTTATTAGTTCCACCTCCTTGGGTACCCTGATATTAGGTCCTCGACAATGAGTTTGCTGAGCATAGAACTGGCATCCCTCGCACCTACGGACAACCTCCTCTACATCTCGTAGTGCGGTGGGCCAGTAAAAACCTTGGTGAAAGGCTTTTTCGACTAGCGACCTCAGGGCCGTGTGATGTCTGCAAATTCTGGCAAGGACCTTGAGGAGAAGCTATATCCCTTGGTTGGTAGGGATGCACTTCAAGAGTACCCTAGATGGACTTTGCTTGTAGAGTTCATCACCGATGGCGACGAATGTCTTGGCGCGTCGAGTGATCCATCAAGCTTTAGTCCTTTCGGGTGGGAGAACCTCCTTGAGGAAGTAGGCGAGTAGGGGCACTCGCTTGTTTGTTTGATTGAGTTCCAACATGGCGACGTCAGCGGGCGACATTGTCGTGGAGGCACTAGGGTCGGAGCCCCCTAGCGCCAGTTTGGCGTCAGGGTCGGAGCCCTCGAGTGCCGGGTTGGCGTCGGGTGTGTCTAGATTGGGCCTTCTAGGATGTAGGTGGATGGCTCGTGGAGGCCATTGATGATGACCCTGCTCAGAGATGGATCCTACCTAGCGGCCAATTTTGTGAGAAAATCGATAGCATCGTTGTCCTTTCGAGGGATGTGATGCAGCTCAATCCTCTAGAATTTGTCCTTGAGCTTGTGCACGTCTTGGTAGTACGCTGCCATGAAGGGGCTTTTGTAGGAGGACTCCTTCATAACTTGGTTGGCGACCAGCTCTGAGTCGCCATGAACGTAGAGTCATGTAGTGCTAAGCTCGATGGCGATGTGTAGTCTATTGATGAGGGCCTCATACTCCATGATATTGTTTGAGGCCGAAAAATGGAGGCAGATGGCGTAGCGGAGCCTACTCCCATCTGGGGAGATCAGAACCACTCCAGCCCCCATGCCGGGCGCCATGATGGACCCATCGAAGTACATCATCCAGTACTCATGGGTGACGTCTGGGGTTGGTAGCTGGACCTCAGTCCATTCGGCGACAAAATCTGTGAGAGCCTGAGACTTAATAGCGGTACAGGGGATATACCTAATGTCGTGGCCCATGAGTTCGAGTACCCACTTGGAGATCCATCCCGCGATGTTGCGGTTGCGGACGATGTCTCTGAGTGGGTATGAAGTGATGACCATGACTTCATGGTCGGTGAAGTAGTGCAGGAGCTTCTGGGTTGCTATCAGCATGGCATATAGGAGTTTTTGCACCTGGGGATACTAGACCTTAGGGTCGGTGAGTACCTCTCCAACAAAGTATATGGGTCGTTGGACCTTAAGGTGGTGCCCCGACTATAACACCTCAGTGTTATGGTTGCACTAAAACACTTGCATCACATGAGCATGTGCATCATCATCTCATTCATAAGCATCATTCATTCATGCATAAGCATTTCTATATGAAACATTGCTATGAAACATGTGAAACATGTTATTGTTCTTTTAAGTTTCATTGTATTCATTGTATGTATGCTTTATGATCATGGGTGATTGAGTGGAAGTGATGAATGTGGGTAACTAAAATAACTTAGTTATGCTTAGAATGTCATTAGGAACCATGTTCATGTTGATCATTTTGCCTAATTAGGGTTCCAAGTCATGGTTTGACCATTGTAGAACACTAGAGCTCCTAAGTTTGACTATTTAAAAAGTACAACTTAGAGTGTTTGCATGTCTAAGCAACCAAAAGCAAAGTTGTAGCAAATTTTATATGAAACAAATTTTGTTTAGAGGTCAAGTCATGAAAATGTGTGGAATAGTCCCAAACATGGCCCACAAGTCAGAATTGGGGTTGGATTCAACACTTAGAAATTTCCTAAGTATGAAAACTGATTTTTAGTTTCTTGTCTCAATGTTTGGAGCCTTGTATCTCCCTAACCAAGCCGAACCAGCTGGAGCTCTAATTGACAAAGTTGTAGTCCTCACTTAGATCTCCAACTTTGTCAACTACACCATGAACCAGATCACCATAGTTTGGGAGATATGGATCGCCAAAGTTGCTTTATTAGTCGGCTTCGTCGGACTCTGATTGCTAAGGAACTGGCCTCGGTGGCCGACCGACCTCAAGCCATTGCCACCGCGTGGTTAGGCCGTGGCAACCGCACGCCGACTGCGGGTCCACCGATCAGGCTGGAGTGGCATCAAGGGCTCCACGCACCCACGCTCGTCTCGGCCTCATTCCATTCATCTCCTTCCTCGCGCAGCAGCCGCAACCGAGAGCCGCCGCCATCGCCTTTGCTCTATCGAGCCTAGCCACCCTTGCCATCACATCGTTGGTCACTCCAACTAGCCCACCACTCCACCATTGCCTCCTGTAGCTCGTCCACCTCGCCGTTGAGCCAGAGAGTCGAGGTAGAGGCCACATTTCCTTCTTCCCGCAGTGGAGCGCCATTACCGCCGTGAGCTCCGACGAGCTCCCGTGTACTCACCACCATACCTTGCCTCACTCCGTCACTCTCACAGCTCTGTTGAGACCTCCTCTTGCTCATCGTCATCTCCACATAGTCAATCGACCTCAGGTGAGACCACATTCGGCGTTTCCGTGCCGTCGCAACCTCGTCGGAGTTGGGTGCTCCGTGGCCAGCCCCACCTGGAGTACCTCGTCACCTCCGCTCTCTCCCTTCTCATTTCCCATGGCACCCTAATGCTTGAATCAGGCCTAGCCAAACCTCTACTAGCCGGAGATGGCCGGCGCACCACCGGGCTCCTCCATCGTGCTGCCATGAACGTCGGCGAGCTACCTCCGGTGGCTCCACCCTCCCATCACCTACCCCTATCGATGCACATAGATGAGTAGAGCACGCTGGTGACCTCAGCCTCACTGGAATCCTAGCTGGCGATGAGCTTGCTGCGGTCAAAACGTCTCCCCTGTCCCTGCTCCCACTGCCACGTGGGTCCATTGACCCCACAGGTCCCGCCTGTCAATGGTGCAGTAGGATTTTAGGTTTAGATTCAAATCCAGTTTTTGATGTTGATTTGTAAAACTTGTATCTCCAAATTGGTAGATCCAAATTGTGTGGTTCAAATTTTGTTAGGATCATGGTGAAGTGTAGTATTTAGGAAAAATATAACATTAACACTTGTAGTGGAAGTTTTGGATGAATTAATTTGAAACTTGGAATGTGTTTTTAAAAGCATGCAAACTTGTTTAAATTATATCTTGAGTTTTTGTGCTCCAAAAATTATGAAATTATGTGGGTGAGCTCTTCTTGATGAGTAGAAGCTCTGATAAAAATTTGAGAGTCATTGCATGGATAGTTTTTGAGTTATTAATTTCCCTTTTATAATTAGGAGATTCTTGTGCTATTTTTCATGGTAAAAATATGTATCTAGTGAGCATGAAACTTTTTGTACAGTGTTATGGTATTATAATGAACCTAAGAAAAATATAAAATCTATTGCTTGACACTTTTCACTAGGGTTTCCTATTTATGCCATTTGAAGCCTTTATGCCTTATCATTTTGGCGTAGGATGTGATACTTGTTCAATTGATGTGAAATTTATGTAGTAGCCTATTGGAGACATATCTAAGCTACTGTAATTGTTGTAGATTTTTTGTATATTTGGATATGTGTTTATTATTTAACCTAATTATCTAAATAAATTAATAAAGGAATGAAAATGATTTATTTAGGAAGGGCCACTATGTTTGCTTATGTTCATTTGATGTATGTTAACTGTTGGTAACCTTGGTAGTACTCATGGTGCTATGCGTGTATGTAATGAAGTATTATTTTCACTATAATTCTATTATAGTGACTTTTTTGACAGATTTTAGAGTTAAGCAGATTAACTGGTGAATTTGATGTTTGCTGTGAAATTGGTCACTAACAAAGTGGTAGGAAACATGTTTATATAACTTGTGTCAAAATTTCAAGACATTTGGCCTAGTAGTTTGAGAGTTATCTCAGTTGGAAGACAACATTCCCAACTGCCTGCTCTCTGGAATCCACGGATAGTTTTACAAGATTAGTCTAGGTGACCTAGTTTGAGTTTGAATTAGACTTTGGTGTTTAAATGAAAGTCGTAGATAATTTTATAAGCTTTCTATAAAGTCTTAAATCATGGTATTTGGATCTGTAGAACTCCAGTTATAGATCAAACTTGTAGCTGCTGTTTGCAGCCTGAAAACTATTGAGTGCAGTGAATGACTTGTTTGCTTTATATGAGTTGATGTGATGATTTAGATGCTAGGCTAATTAAGATAAATTGGTAGTTGCAGGTGCTAGACCTCTTACTGAAGATGAACAAGTTTATCTTAGGTTATTAGAACTTGGTGAGTGTGCAGTTCTTGTTTTTAGAGATATGCACCTACTCGGTAAAATAGATGTAAAGCGTATATTATCGTATTGTTCATGCGTCCATTCATACATGGCTGTACATTTCATCATCACCTTCCATCTCGTGTGCATGCGTGATTCTTATACTATGCATATGCATGGAATAGGTGTTCTGGAGGGAGGCACGCTTCTAGAATTCAAGCCAGTACTTCCGGAGGAGCAGCAGCAAGCTCAGGAGCTGGAGGTGCAGGCCCCCGAAGAAGGAGTCAACAAAGAAGTTCTTGAGTGTCCCGATTACCAACCTTCGTCTTTTCTGAAAGGCAAGCCCCGGAGCATTCTAAGTCTCCTATGTTTTTAAAATGGTTACTTTGAGTATCTTTATTTATTGATGCATTAAGTGATAGGAATTGGATGCAAACACTTGTTGCATATATATCTATTCCTTGGCCAGTATACGTACCCTGAAGCCTATTTAGGTCCAGGAGCGAATCAAAGCTTAGCCATGCTTAGACCGGTAAAAGTCTGGTGATTTCCTGTCACCTGTAAGTTAGGATGATGTCTGGTCATGGTTGGCTATATATTGCTATCGTGGAAGATAACCATGTGTTAATAATGAATTGTGACCGGGCGGGATGTCGATAGAGAAGCAACAAGGCAAGGAGGTCTTGTGTGTGGATCTATCTCCGTCTGTGTTGGTTAAGGACCGATTCGCTGTACGTCCTCATGTCATGTTGAACGCATGCCTATCACTTAGTTGGCCGGATAACTCGTTCTGACCGCGAAGCCGAGTAGCTCAATTCAGGCCGGAAGTCTGGGAAGTGAAAGTGCGCACCCTGGCAGTAGTAAGGATGTGCAGGGAGCTATTGGCGTAAGTCTGAGGTGAGATTGACCACCTGGCAAAGTGGACTCCCTGAGGGTGCGGCACTGCTTAGAACCACGATTCCTGAGTTGTACCAAAGGTGACCTAAGGCTGCCTTCGCGTGGTGTGCCTGGGTTTGTGTTAGGAATACCCCTCCAGCTGGATAGGAATCGATTCAAATCGCCGTCTCTCTCGGATAGTGAGAACTTGACTGAGCAACGGCAACGTAGATGCACTTAATTGAACTTGATGGTTAAATCGATGATGATGATACAACATTATACCTGATATGGTTACTAATGTTTGGAGTTAATCAATTGCTTGCTCTAGTACAGGTGCTAATCTAGTTGATAGGTTAATATTGTTAACTTGCTGCTTACTCATAAATTAAATTATGCTCTCTTATCACTAAAGCTTTTATGCAAAAATGGTTGTCAAGCAAGATCCACCGATAAAGTCTTACATACTCCTTGGTGTCATTTATTTCTGGTTTACAATGGGTAAGTCTAGCTGAGTACATTCTTGTACTCAAGGTTTATTTCCCCCTTGTTGCAGATGACATGCTCTATAATGGCTACTGCAAGTATTGTCTCCACCCTACAGGGGATGAAGACTAGATCATGGGCATGATCATCTATGTTATCTTATCTTACTGCTTTTGCTGGATATGACTATGGTGCTGGCTAGTATTTGAACTAAGTGTGTGTGATGGTCTCAAACTACTTTGCTTCCGCTATTTGTGAACTCGTTTTGTAATAACTATGCGTACTCTGATGTATGAGGTACTTGTGAACTACTTGTGAAATGGATGTAACATGTGGCTTGTTATGTTGAATTACTGTGATCTTGGTTGTATGCAAGTTGGTTTGAAATCCTTCGTGGTTTTGGTTGACTACCGGGTTTATATAGGTTCAAGTATGATGGTTTGATCACTCCGATGATTGCTTTCGTACCTGTGCTCTTATAAATTGGTGGGTTCTGTTACAGTTGGCATCAGAGCTAGATTCAACATTAAACATGTCACTTGTGTATTTAAAACAAAGGTTTTTGTTTGTGAAAATCAGTTTTGACAACTTATAGCTACTTATATATAGGTGTGTTCAAATCTGAAATTTTACTTAAGTGTGCCAGTGGTCATATCCTCTATGCCCAAATAAGGACTTTCAGGTGGCTTATTTAAGTAATGACTTTTGGGGGGTAATTGCTTTCATTTTATTTCGTCGTCCATACGGCGTGCTGTTGTATGGATGCCATCTGCTTGGGTGGTAATGTATGGATCAATTGCCTCTACACCCAGGTAAAGCGAGTTGTGAGAGCATGACCGTCCAACTGTCGGTCTAGGGGAGAGTTAGTGTGGTTACCGGAATGTTTACATGTTGCACACATGTACATGTGAAGGTACTTAATTGTGGGTGCATCTATCGAGTAGCTTTGGATACCGAAGTATATATATCCGGGGATGTATATATGGAGAGTATCTTAGTTTACTGCTTTCATTGTGTGCTTATTTCTCTTTTGTTGGGATGGGCTGCAATGAATTTGTTTGCAGGTACACTAACAACGCAATGTGTAGCTCGACTAGATACGTATATGAGAGGACGTATGTATGCCACCGTCTATGTCGCTAGAATGTTAAATTTTTCTTAAGATTTGTGAGGACATACAGAACGTGCATGCATCATGTTTACTCATGCCATTCCATTTTTGCATCACTCCCTCCCTTATCTTTAATTATTCCATTATAGATTTCTCATCCTGTAAGGTAATCCTCTCACACCCAAGTTGCAATGCTACATTCAGTAGGATATGCGGAGCCGCCTCATTATGCTTTGATGTAATCTTTGAAACTTGCATGTTGGCTCCATATGGATGTGAGCTTTAAATAAAAGTCCAGCTTTGATGTTGGCAAAAATTTAGCATGTAAGCGTATGCATCGCGTGAATGTGCAGAGTAAAGTCATGGCGATGTTATGAGGATGAGTTATTGTGCCTTTGTTTATTGTATGAAATTAATCTCTCCAATAAGTTTAGTTTGGCATAATTCTACAATCCTTGTGCAATGTATCCAACATCGTCTATCATTACTCACAAATGCACTTCTACAGATGTCGCACAATCTACGTTCAGGCCGTGCTGGGGGTAGTGGTGATGATGATATTCCACCGCCACCACCACCCACACCGTCTGATCTGTTGGCCATGCTCGTGGAAGGTTAGCATGCGTTGGGGGACGCTATGCGTACCCTGGCCCAGCATCAAGCCCAGGGCTGCAATCAATGACAGGGACCAGAGCCCAACTAGTTTAGTGATTTCAAAGAATTCCAAGATACCAAGCCGCCCGTCTTCAAGGAAGCTGAAGAGCCGCTCCACGTAGAAGAGTGGCTAAACACTCTTGAGCACAAGTTCCGTTTGCTCAGGGTGACGGAGCAGATGAAGGCAAAGTATGCTTTGCATCAGTTACAAGGACCAGCAGGTATTTGGTGGCATCATTGTAGGTCCACCTTACCGGAGAATGCCTAGATCACGTGGAATCAATTCTAGGAGGCTTTCAAGAGTCATTATATTCCTCCCGGGTTGATGGCCATAAAGCATAATGAGTTCATGAAGCTGGTGCAGGGCACCAAGACACTCACTAAATACCTTCATGCATTCAATCATCTAGCAAGGTATGCTCTAGAATTCATTGATTTAGAAGCAAAGAAAATTGCCAGCTTTAAGAGAGGGCTTAGTCCCAAACTGATGAAATCCATGGGGAACAACAAGAGTGTCACTTTCAATGAGTTCATAAGCGATGCTCTTACTCAAGAGAATAACAATAATGTCTATGCTACTTCCAAAAATCACAAGAGGGCATTTGAGGCAGGTGTCTCTCAGGCTAAAGCTCTAGTAGCAAAGACTCAATTTTGCCCATTGACTACAGCCATTAGGTACCGGCCGCCACAAAAGAAGAATCAGGCAAAGACTGGTTTCAAGAAGGCATTTACTGTGCCTCTTCCAAAGGGCACCATAGGACTAGGAAATTCTTTTGTTCCGCCAGCTAATAGGCCCTGCTGGAATTGTGGCAGGATAGGTCATTGGTCCAAGAATTGTCCGTATCCCCAAAAGAACAATCAGAAGCAAGGGAATTCTGGTGCTCATCAAGGACATGTTAACTACACTAATGTGACAGAGATACCCTCTAGAGAGGTGGTGACTGCGGGTAAGTTTCTTGTGAATCAACATCCTGCAGTTGTACTATTTGATTCTGGTGCTTTGCATTCATTTATGAGTCCAGCTTTTGCATCAAAGTACAATCAGAAGGTAGTTACACTGTCCACAGGTAGTTATTGCATTAGGGCAGCTAGAAGTAGTATTTCTACCAATCAAATAGTACCTGATGTGAGTATCTAAATAGAGGGACGAGTGTATACGGCTGTGGGGGTATTAACCCCTATACCCTTACGGCTAAGCTTGGGCTGGCCCGGATCGATGAGTTCGGTCCACCCGAAAGGCGACGTGCGGCCCAGTTAACCTGATCGGAGTCCCGCACAAGGAATCAAGACGGATTTGGTGACCAAGCAGGATCCTGGTCGGTTAGAATAGGAATCCTTATCCGGCCACATATGGCAATTGTAATTGACTAGGATTAGTATCCAGATCTGTAACCCTGCTCCCCGGACTATATAAGGCGGGCAGGGGACCCCTCTAAAAAACATCTCTCATTGACATACAGCAATACAAAATCAGACATAGGATGTAGGTATTACGCCTTCTCGGCGGCCGAACCTAGATAAAGCCTTGTGTCTGTCTTGCGTCACCGTCTTGTTTGGGGCTTGCGCATCTGTCTACCGATAATCTACTACCTTGGGCATACCCCTAGGTAGACTGCCGACCATATTTCGTTGACAGTGGCGCGCTAGGTAGGGGGTGTGCGTACTGCTCTCCAAGCAAACAAGATGGTCACCATCTCTGGCTCCATGGCTATGCCCAACGACCTCACGTTCACCGTTGGCCAGATCACCTGGACCACCAGCTCCGATGACTCCATCGCCATGACCACGGAGGAGGCGTGGATTCAACCTGCGCCGACGACTACTTCACCTGCATCGGCTACGGCTCCGACCACGGTGAACATGGCTCCGACCACGGTGAACACGTCTCCGACCACGAAGAATACGGCTCCGACCACGATGGATCTGGCTCCGACCATGGTACATCTGGCTCCAACCACGCCTACAGCCATGCCGACAACCCATCATCCGCTTCCCCGCTACAGAGGAAGGCAGATCGACAACACCGACCTGCTCAACTCCGTCGATCGGGTCAGCATCAAACTCGCTGAAACCCTAGCTCTGGTAAGTACGATTCAAAGCCAACCCAATGAGCAAGTAACAGCTCCCCACAACAGATCTACCCGACCAGCTCAGACCAGTCGTCCTACGCGACTTGGAACAGATCTCGTGGTCATATCTACTCCTGAGGGGCGCTTCGCTCGTCGCCAGCCAGCCTTCGCGACGAGTCTCTGACTCTACGAGTATGAAGTCCTGACGGAGAACCACCAGGTCCAGCCCTATGGCCTGCAAAACACTGCCTCTAGCTACGCGTACAATCTATGACGCCGCTCAGAACTGTGTCCTATACACCGATCCCAGCCGAAGCCATGTAACATCGTCAACATGG
Organism: Miscanthus floridulus; assembly: GCF_019320115.1. NCBI lineage: Eukaryota > Viridiplantae > Streptophyta > Magnoliopsida > Poales > Poaceae > Miscanthus > Miscanthus floridulus. Next base: position 109,951,415 of record NC_089581.1, on the reverse strand, counting down.
TCCGAATTGAAGATTATCAAGAAGGATCCGTCCACATGGTCTGAGAGGGCGACTCTAGCTCCTCATCCAGCATCGCATCCAACGCATCTGTCCACACCGAGCTTCAGCGTCACGAAGAGGAAGGCATCAAATACGATCTGGATCTACCAGACCACACCCTGGGTTTCCCCCAATTTCCGTCTTTCCCGCCAAGACGAGGGGATTTGATCCATGTTGTCAGCAATGACGAGCCACCGGCAGTTGGCGAAACAGAACAAGAAAAGACTGCACGCGAAGCACGCAATATTGACCGGTTTAATCGCCGGCAAATTGAAGCTGAAGCAGACCAGGAGGCACGACGCATAAGGGTCCAACCACGTGACCTCAATGATGCTTTCGACAGGGTGGGGGACAAATAAGTCTTCAAGACCCCAAGCGCCAACGTAGCCATCGCCATGGCGATAATGCAGTGGCTGCCCAACACTCCCGAGACCCAAGCGATCCATGATGACATACAAGCTTATCTGACGGCTGTTATGGCTCAGACCACAGAGATAAATCAAGCCCGGGCACCATCCGTTTTAGTTGAATCAAGCCACAGCCGCCAATACTCAAGTCGCTCACAGCCACTCAACCAATGTGGCTCGCACAACAACGACCCGTCGGACAACCATCAAGGTGGAAACGGTGGTCATGATGGTGGTCGGGATGAAAACCGCCGCCGGGAGGATAACCGCCATGACGTTTGAGGTGACAACCGCCGAGATAACCGCGACAATCGCCGTGATAACCACGGTCGTAGGGCTAATCCAGATGGCAATCGAGATCACCGCGATGGCAATAATGATCTCCGCCATTACCTTGGTGGACGTGATCTGTGTGCTCGCATCAACCAGAGAGCCAACGATTGTGCATCCCATGAAAGCTATCGCCGTATGGAGTATGACACCGCCCACAGCCCACCGTGTCTGAAGCAATTCACTCCACACCTTCGCCAAGTCATATGGCCCAAGAATTTCAAGCTCGAGAAACTTCAGAAGTACGATGGCAAGGAAAACCCCGAATTATGGGTCATGCTCTATGAAACTGCATGCTGATCAGCCATGGCTGACGAGCACGTCATGTCTAACTACTTCCCAGTCACCATTGGTCATGCAGGTCACCAATGGCTGGTTAGCTTGCCGGCAAACTATTTTGACTCTTGGCAGGAGCTCAAGCAGGCCTTCATCGACAATTTCATCGCTACTTGTGAACAACCCGGCAACAAGTACGATCTGCAACAGATCCGAGATCGGAAAGACGAACCACTGCGTGAGTATGTTCGGCGTTTCTCAGAGATGCGCATCAAGGTGCCATCAATCTCCGACAATGAAGCAATCAAGGCTTTCGTCACCGGCCTCTGCTTCCACGACGCCCTAAGAGACAAGCTCCTCCAGAAGAGACCTAAATCAGTCACAGCGCTCTTGGCCACCGCTAAGAAATACACGGACGCTGACGACGCTAAAAAGATAATCGTTGAAGAAGCAGCAAGGGTTCCACGCTCCGACCACCCTCCACGCCACGACGATTACCGCGGCAATCGTGGTCGGAACGACAATTTTGACCGCCGCAACCAGCGCAATGACTCCCGTGACCACCGTGACCAACGTAATCAGCGGTGCAACCGCTGTGACGATTACAGGAGCAAGCATGCTCGGGAAGACGACAGCGAAGTCAATATCGTGAAAAAGGGCGGCGGACGTTGTAACTACGAGGATGACTACGCCAAAGCATTGAAGGGGCCCTGCCAGCTCCATCTGAAGTCGAACCACACCATGGAGAATTGCCGCGTCCTCAAGATTATCTACACGCGTCAACAGGCTCTGGATACGTCTGACAAGCCTAACGACGCGGGGGAACAGCGCAACGAGGACAACGACGACGACGATGCAGACCCTCATCATAAATACGTCAAGCTGACTGATCGCATGCACACCATCATCAGCGGCAAGGTGTCCATTGAGACCAAACGAGAGTGCAAGCTCCTCGCCCGCGCTTGCTTGAACGTGGCAAACACCGACAACCTTCTCACCAATCCGTGGCTTCCTCCGTGGTCTCACCATGAAATCTACTTTAGCAGGAAGGACCAATGGGCCGCCATACCTGAGCCAGGGCATTTTCCCCTGGTCCTCGATCCTTGTATCAACAAGGTTCAGTTTGACAAGGTACTGATCGACGGCGGTAGCTCCATCGATATACTATTCAAGAACAGCCTGCCTGCCCTGAAAATATCCAAGGCGGACCTAAAGCCGTATGAGGCACAGTTTTGGGGCGTTCTCCCCGGACAGAGCTCTACACCTCTCAGGCAGATCACGCTACCCATGCAATTCGGGACCCCGGACCACTTCCGCACTAACTACGTCAACTTCGTGGTCGCTGACTTCGACGGCACCTACCATGCTATTCTTGGTCGACCGTCGCTCACCAACTTCATGGCCATACCTCATTACAAGTATCTGGTGCTCAAGATGCCCACCGAGAAAGGAGTCTTAACCCTCAGGGGCAACGTATACGCAGCTTATACCTGCGAGGATGACAGCTTCAAAATAGCAGAGGCCCACGACCTCTCTATTCATATGGCCGAGACCATGCTCGACGCTAAGAAGACCTCAGCCGACCACCTAAAGATCCCAAAGCTCGAGGCTCCGCGCAAGAACATCAGGTCCAAGGAGCACAAGACGATCCAGCTGGTCGATGGCGATCCCAGCAAAACGGCCCTCATCGGGGCCAACCTGGATCCCAAATAGGAAGACGCGCTCGTCAGGTTCTTGAGGAGCAACGTGGAGGTGTTTACATGGAAACCTTTCGACATGCCCGGTGTACCTCGGAACTTGATTGAGCACTCCTTAAATGTCAACAGCAAGGCCAAACCAATCAAGCAGAAGCTACGATGTTTCACTCATGACAAGAAGGAGGTGATTAGGGTAGAAGTTACATGACTTTTGGCAGCTGGATTTATCAAAGAAGTGTATCATCTGGAATGGTTAGCCAACCCAGTTCTTGTACGCAAAAAGAATAATGAATGGAGAATGTGCGTTGATTACACTAATCTCAACAAACACTGCCCTAAGGACCCCTTCGGCTTACCTCGCATAGACGAGGTCATAGATTCAACCGCTAGTTGCGAGCTGCTCTCCTTTCTCGATTGCTACTCTGGTTATCACCAGATCGCTCTCAAAAAGGATGATCAGATCAAGACATCTTTCATCACGCCTTTCGGTGCCTACTGCTACATGACTATGTCATTCGGGCTCAAAAACGCCGGAGCTACCTACCAACGCGCTATACAGGCCTGTCTCAACGACGAGATAAGAGACGGCCTCATCGAGGCTTATGTTGATGATGTAGTTGTCAAAACCAAGGAAGTACGTACCCTTGTTGACAATCTGGAATGCACCTTTGCAGCCCTCAATACGTTCCAATGGAAATTAAACCCAAAGAAGTGTATCTTTGGCATTCCTTCTGGCATACTGCTCGACAACGTCGTCAGCTACGATGGCATATGCCCTAACCCGGAGAAAGTCAAAGCTGTCTTAGACATGAAGCCCCCAAAAAAGGTGAAAGATGTCTAGAAGCTTACCGGATGCATGGCCGCTCTAAGCCGTTTCATATCAAGATTAGGAGAAAAAGGGCTACCTTTCTTCAAACTGCTCAAAGCGTCTGAGAAGTTTGAGTGGTCGGAGGAAGCAGACGCTGCTTTCATGCAGGTAAAAGAATACCTCACATCACCCCCGGTGCTTACTGCTCCCAGAGAAGATGAAACTCTCCTACTTTACATTGCGGCAACCGATCGAGTGGTTTCCACTACAATGGTGGTCGAGCGCGATGAGCCGGGCCACGCCTACAAGGTACAGCGGCCAATTTATTTCATTAGTGAGGTACTCAACGAATCCAAGACCAGGTACCCACAGATTTAGAAACTGCTCTATGCCATACTGATAACATCTTGAAAGTTGAGACATTACTTCGATGGATATCATGTGGTGGTCATGACCGAGTATCCTTTGGGGGGCATCATTCGCAATAAGGATGCGAATGGACGCATCGTCAAATGGGCAATGGAGCTATGCCCCTTTTCCTTGGAATTTGCAAGCCGTACTACAATCAAGTCTCAGGCACTCGTCGATTTCATCGTCGAGTGGACAGACTTAAGCACGCCTACCTCTCCAGGATCCGACGAATATTGGACGATGTATTTCGACGGTTCTCTCAACATTGATGGTGCAGGAGCAGGAGTTCTTTTCGTGTCACCATCCAAGGAGCAGCTCCGGTACGTCCTTAGGATTTATTTCCCAGCGTCTAATAACACCGCCGAATATGAAGCGTGCCTGCATGGTTTACGCATTGCGGTTGAGCTTGGTGTTAAACGTCTCTATGTCTACGGAGACACGGCCCTGGTCATCAATCAACTCAACAAGGACTGGGACACGACCAGCGAAAAAATGGACGCATACTGCAAATCGATAAGAAAGCTGGAAGGCAGGTTCTATGGCATCGAGTACATACATGTGGTCCGGGACAAGAACCAAGCAGTGGATGCGTTGTCAAAGTTAGGATCATCCTGAGCCAAAATCCCACATGGTGTATTCGTCCAAGACCTGCTCACGCCTTCCATCGAAGATGAAGATTCTATGGTTGACAAAACTCCAGATCAGCAATTAGTGGCAACGGTTCCGGCGCCGAGCACAACCGAGCCGCTTCTGACCACTCATGAGCCGGACTGGAGAACGCCTTTCATCAAGTACTTAACAGATGGTAGCGGTTATATCGATCGAACAGAAAATGAGCGCCTAATGCGTCACAGTAAGCAGTATCTGCTCGTCGATGGCAAGTTATGGCGCAAAAACGCTAAGGAGGAAATCTTGATGAAGTGTATAACCCAGGAGGAAGGCGAGCATCTCCTAGATCAAATCCACTCTGGCTCCTACGGCAACCACGCGGCCTCAAGAACACTGGTCGGTAAGACTTTCCAAGCAGGGTTCTATTGGCCGTCAGCAGTAGCCGACGCAGAGAAGCTAGTCCGCCGCTGTGAGGGTTGTCAGTTATTCTCCAAGAGAATCCATGTACCAGCACATGAGATCCAGACGATTCCATCCTCTTGGCCCTTCGCATGCTGGGGACTGGACATGATCAGGCCTTTCAAACCGGCTCCTAGGAAATTTACATGCGTCTTCATGCTAATTGATAAATTTTCTAAGTGGATAGAATACATGCCTCTGGTACAGGCATCCTCAGAGAAAGCGGTCACATTCCTTGACCAGGTCATCCACCGTTTCGGCGTGCCCAACAGCATCATTACTGATCTGGGTACTCAGTTCACCGGGAACGCTTTTTGGGACTTCTACGATGAAAGGAGCATAGTTGTAAAATACGTCTCGGTGGCGCACCCTAGAGCTAATGGACAAGTCGAGTGGGCAAATGGCATGATCTTGGATGCATTGAAGAAGAGGATGTACAGAGAAAACGATAAAGCTCCTGGAAGATGGCTTAAGGAGTTACCAGCCGTGGTCTGGGGCCTCCGGACTCAACCCAGTCGTAACACCAGCGTCTCACCATACTTTATGGTTTACGGCGCCGAGGCAGTCCTCCCACCAGATATAGCTTTCAGATCAGCACGGGTAGAGAACTTCGATGAGGGCAAGGTCAATGAAGTACGGGAGCTAGAAGTCAATAGCATAGAGGAGAAAAGGCTCGATTCTTGCATACGCACGGCCAAATACCTTGCTGTTTTGCGCAGGTACTACAACAAGAACGTTAAAGAGCGTTTCTTCATGGTCAGGGACTTGGTCCTGAAGTGGAAGACGAACCAGGCTGGTGTCCACAAACTCGCAACCCCATGGGAGGGACCCTTCATGATCAAGGAAGTCACACGTCCAACGTCTTACAGGTTAGCTCACCTGGACGGCACGGACATACCAAACTCGTGGCACATCGACAAGCTTAGACGTTTCTATGCTTAACTACTGAGATATGTACTCCACTTGTATTTTCGATTTACTTTAATAAAGCAATTATGATTTCTCCGACCACTCTAATGTGTCACTCCGAATTTTATGGTTATTCTGACTTAGCCAGTACAAGCCGACCACCACTCCTTCTACGGTTTTTAGAGCAGGTCCTGTCTCCAGTTCCTCCCAACACATGCACGGGATCTACTCTCTATGTTGCGGGTGATTAGCAGGTCCCCCCTGGTTTGACTTATCCGTGTCCACATGTGCACAGGTCATATTACCTCACACTCCGACCACATGCCAACTAGGGCCTGCACAAACCCTTTGGGATGGTGTGTCGAGCAAAACGGTACAACTAAACGGAACGTTAACACGTTCCCACTTAGTTACACCAACAAAAAATTTCAAGCTTAAACACGATTTGTATAAAGCAAACAAGCTTATAATGATATACAGTTACGTTATTACAAGCTTGCCTAAAGAGGCTCAAGTTTACAATAACACAACTATGTCCTCCTTCTACAGCTCTAAGCCTATTACATTGGCTGGTCGGGGTGCATGGCATCTACTGCTCGCCGCCTCTGATACCCTACTCGAGTCTCGGGGACTCTTGCACTAGTCGAGCTGAAGGGGATGGCCCTGCCGGTGCCTGGCTGGTCGAGACCGCAGGCTTCGTTGGTTGGCTCGCAGCTGATGGCATTTCTAGCTGGCTTGTCGATGGCATACCCTGTACAGGTGCTGTCCCACCTCCACACAGGTTAATATCGCCAGTTATCTTTGACGACAAGTCCAGCTGGGCCGTCTGAAGCTCTTCTGCCTTGTCTGGGTCTATCTCCTTCGGGTACCCAGCCTCCAGGCATTTGAGATCGATCAGGGGGTAGTGAGCACGCACCATGCTTAGCACATGGGCACCCGTGTACTCACCCACCTCCTTCACGAATTCTTGGAACCATCCCCATGCTTGTTTGCATCTCTCGACTAGTTCGAGCTGGGGCGTCCTTAGCTCTTCCTCTGTGAGCACCGGATCAATAAGGTCGAGGACGGGCACAATGCCAGTTGCCATTTCTTGGCACCGCATGTTCCACGTGTCCCGCTCCTCGGTGGCCTTGAGGCATCATGCTTTCCAGTCGTCACGCTCCTTGATCACGGCCTCTAGGTGCCTCTTAGCATTGACTTTCAAAACTAAACGCAGTACAAGACATCAAACGTGATGATACGACAAGGCAAGGTGGGCAATAGAATGAGAGAGGTGATCTGGAATGCTTACTTTTTAGGTCATCCTTCATTTTGGTAGTGTGGTCTTGGAGTTCAGACTGGCTACATGCTAGTTTCTCGTTGTCCTCCTTCAGGCGACCACATTCTGCGGTCACATGGCTATTTTCCCCCTGGAGGCGGGTCACTTCAGCTTCTAAACCTGCATTACAGCTGTTACTTCCGAGAACACAATAACACAAGTCCTGCACTTGCTATGATACGGTGAAAACTTACTTATTCTCTCCCGCTCTTTGTTATTGAGCTGGCCGACCAGGTTTTGGTTTTGTGCTTCTCGGTCTATCCTCTCCTGGTCGACGGCTTCAAGTTGGCACCGTAAGCGTTCCACTTCAGCCGTTAGCTCCTTATTGGTCGCCGTGATTCCTTCAATCTGGTCGAAGCACCTTTTTTGGTATCTTGCAATTTTCATCAAGTCCTGCATACAGACAAGCTATGTCAGACAGTTCGACTTCACAACATGGTCAAGGACTCAAGCCAAATATACCTAGACTTCTATCACCAGACGCTTGGCCACCCGTTCGACTCTTAAGGTCTCTTCGACCTCTGGGATTTCCTCGTGCATGACCCATTCGTCGTTCTGATAGCGCGACACATATACATGTTGTCGCCTATCTTGGGGATGGCCCAGGACCTCTTCCACTTCTTCCTCTTTAGCCTCCTGTTCGGGAGGCGGCGCTGGTCTGGAGTTTGCAGACTCCATGACCATCAGGGTTTTTCCATGAGCCGTCGCGTCGGCAAAAACGTTATGGGCCACTTCTAGCTGCTGCTCCTTGGCTAGATCTAGCTCCCTTGGCGCCATGGTATCTGCCTCAGCAGGGTTCATGCTCGGGGCACTTGTATTCTGCTCGGTTGTCTTCTTGACCAGCTGCTCGGGGACTGGCATCTGGTCGTCTGCCTGCTGAGGCCCAAGTGGAGTCCCTACTATGGGCTCCTCCACGGCTGGCTGCTGGGCAGTTTGTGCCGCTGTTGTTGGTGAAGACGTGCTGCACCCAGCTAGCTGGTCGGGGCTCTCGGTGGATGCTGATCTAATGCATCAGAGACAAATTTAGAAGATAATAGTATCCAATGCAAAATGCAAGCTTACATAAAAAATATAGATACTTATAGCTTTGACTTGTGGAATGATGTGGCGAAGGAACATCTCCTCGACCGCCCCTGCTCCGCTTGCTCGGTAGTTTCCGACGGGACTCTTTCCACCTCCGGTACAGGCGTCGGGGTATGATGCTTGACGTTTCCTTCGTCTGTCCTCTATGTTGCAGTGGTCGGTGCTGTGACCACTGCTGGCCCAGAGGAGCCACCCTGCTCCGTCAGTCCCACCTGCCTTCTCCTCTTTCAAGGGACGAGCCGGAAGATGTCCGCATCCTCTGCTTCATCATCCGACAGGGGGAAGATGGTTTGGCGTCGTTTGCTGGCAGCCGGACGCTTGCCAGCGGCTCTGGTCGATGCATCTTCTACAGTCTCGAGTACTGCCCAGTGAACGTCATCGGTCCTGGCGCTGGTCTGGGCGGCTAGGTCGGTAGCTTGCGGCCATTCTACACCGGGGGGAGGCGACACGAACACCGCTGCCCGGTCACGACCATTACACTAAGACACAAAATGGGGACAAATAGTTATTTTCTTGCTACAACATGACTCTACAGTTAAAAGGAGGCGTCATTTACCTTTGGGGGAGGTCGAGCCAGCTTGAAGGCGTGCTCGATGGTGTTCAGCGCGACATAATTGGGATCGGCCAGGTTGAACAACTCTCCAATCCTAGCCTTGATTTCCATCTTGTCGAGCGGCTCTTTCCTGGTCCTCATTAGATCAGCGCCTCCTTGGTACTCGAAGCCAGGATGAATCCTTTTCTGGCAGGGCTGAATTCTTTGGCTGATGAAGTTGCCAACCACACTTGGGCCATCAAGCCTTCCCCATGGGATCATCCCGAGCAGTTCGGCAATCTGCTCCAAGTTCTCGGGCTTCTCCGACCAGCTATTCTTCTTCTCTGGAATCAACCCCACGTCGCACAGAGTGATGGTGTTCGGCTCTTCACGGATGTAGAACCACTTCTTGTACCACTCGTCCAATGAGGTGTTCTAGGGGCAGTGCAAGTATTGAGCCTTCATGCCGTCACGCAGGTTCAGGTAGACGCCTCCGGCGATCTTTGAGCCATCGCTCCCTTTCTTCCAAAGACAGAACAGGTGGCGAAAGAGGTCGAAATGGGGCTAGAAGCCACCATAAGCTTCATAGAGATGGATGAAGGTGGAGACAAGAAGAATCGAGTTGGGATGCAGATTGCAAATCCCAACCTCATAGTACAAGCAGAGACCCTAAAGGAAAGGGTGCACTGGAATCCCAAAGCCCCGTTTGAAGAAATCTTCGAAAACCACAATCTCACCTGGTTGTGGATCGGGGAAGCTTTCTCCTTCTGGCGCGCGCCATCCAGCGAGTGCCTTGTTGTGGAGCACACCCATGGTGATAAGGTCTTCGATGGTCTGCTCGTTGCTCCACGACTTCCACCACTCTTTCACCATGATTCCGCCTTTCTTCTAGGCGTCTCTCCTCGCCATTAGTCTGTCCTTTCTAGGGGGGTGGATGCGGTGGCGAGCAGATTTGGTGATGTTTATCGGAGGAATATGGTTTGGCAAGAGGAAGACGAAGGTGGCGGCGGCGAATGACAATGGGGAACGGTGACAGTAACTTGCCAGATCTACATTATAAATAACAAAGAGTTCCGTCATTTTGTTCGCCCGAGTTTCTTGGGAGTCGTGCACACGCGCAGCGGACGGTTGTTCACACCGCCTTGAGATCTATGCCAATAAACATGCCCCTTCGTTTATAGTGTATGTGCCTCTTCGCTGATAAAGTCAGAGGGCCCACACTGACGCACCTCTATATAGGTGCCAAGCGACAATTTGCCAGAAAGAGTAAGAGGGCAGAATGTCGTGCTGTACCTGTTTGCTTTTTTGACCAAGACGTGTTAGTTTGGACTTGACAGAGTATGGCGACAAATAAATACACCAAATAATAGTACAAGCGGCACACGCGATAATGGATTGTCCAGACCACTACTGTGCTCGAGGACTGACCAGACCACTCCTGTGCTCGGGGACTACTCCGACCACGGTGACTTTTCCGACCATTACCGTACTCAGTAAATGCTATGATCAATGCTGTGCTCGGGGACTTTCCCGACCACTATTTGGAGTTCACTCTCCTTGGCTACATGTGATTTGTATTCACATACTATTAAGAGACATTTCTTTAGACCTTGCTACAAGGCTCATACTTCGCCTTCCAGCAAGCTCGGGGACTACGTCGGTACGATGCACCTACCGGTGCATCTTGTTTTGCCTGTACGGCAATTGGATTTTTAACGTCAGCGGAATTTCTTTTTAGACCCTAGGCACCACGTGCCTTGCGTCACCTACTACCTAGGCTTGGGGACTAAGTGGGCACACTTCACCTTGTGGTGAATGTGTTTGTCCACTCGACCTCTGTGCTTTGAATGATTGTAAGGATTATTAATGTGCTCAGGGGACTCCCCCGACCACTGCTTGAATAATGGTTTTCCTTGGCTACATGTGATTTATACTCACATACAGTTAAGAGACATTTCTTTAGACCTTGCTACAAGGCTCATACTTCGCTTTCCAGCAAGCTCAAGGACTACGTCGGTACGATGCACCTACCGGTGCATCTTGTTTTGCCTGTACAGCAATTTAGTTTTCAACTAAACTAGGAATTCTTTTTAGACCCTGGCACTACGTGTCTACGTCACCTACTACCAGGCTCGGGGACTAAGTGGGCACACTTCACCTTGCGGTGAATGTGTTTGTTTACTCGACCCCTACGCTTCTGATGGTCAAGGACGTTATGCTTCCAGACCACTTACATTTCTTTTCAGAAATACAAGTGGGCACACTTCTCAGGACAAGAAATCTTTTTCTTTTTTCGGAAGAGCACCATACATTCTTTGGACAACCTACTTCTCCGGTGATGACGGTGGTCGGAGGCATCAAGGGCTCAAGCCTCACTTGTCAGAGAAGGTTAAAATGGCATGTCACAGCATAATACATGATGCTCGGGGACTAGCTGTGGGGGCATTAACCCCTATACCCTTATGGCTAAGCTTGGGCTGGCCCGGATCGATGAGTTCGGTCCACCCAAAAGGCGACGTGTGGCCCAGTTAACCTGATCGGAGTCCCGCACAAGGAATCAAGACGGATTTGGTGACTAAGCAGGATCCTGGTCAGTTAGAATAGGAATCCTTATCCGGCCACATATGGCAATTGTAACTGACTAGGATTAGTATCTAGATCTATAACCCTGCTCCCCAGACTATATAAGGCGGGCAGGGGACCTCTCTAAAAAACATCTCTCATTGACATACAACAATACAAAATTAGACGCAGGACGTAGGTATTACGCCTTCTCGGCGGCCGAACCTAGATAAAGCCTTGTGTCTATCTTGCGTCACCATCTTGTTTGGGGCTTGCGCATCTGTCTGCCGATAATCTACTACCTTGGGCATACCCTAGGTAGACTGCCGACCATATTTTGTCGACAATGGCCGATCTGATAGTTTTGCTAGGACTTGGTATAGATATAATCTTAGGGATGAAGTGGATGAGGGTCATAGAGTGCTCATTGATACTTCCACTAGGGTTGTTATGTTGAGGGATCCTATTAGCTAGGCGGCTTTTCTAGTGCCACTTCCTAGAGAGTTGGAATTCCACAACACTGCTAATGCTATCCAAACCCCGAGAATTGAGGACATTCCAGTAGTGTGTGAATTTCCAGATGTATTTCATGATGATTTACCTGGTTTACTGCCTGATCGAGATATCAAATTCAAGATCGAGTTAGGGCCGGGTACTACACCTATTTCTAGGAGGCCTTATAGGATGCTGCCTAATGAGTTAGCAGAGCTTAAAGTGTAGTTACAAGATCTGTTAGAGAAAGGTCTTATCCAACCTAGTGCTTCTCCCTGGAGTTGTCCTGCTATATTTGTGAAGAAGAAGGACAAGTCATTGCGCATGTGTGTGGATTATCGTCCACTCAATGCTATGACAATCAAGAACAAGTACCCATTGCCTCGCATTGATATTTTGTTTGATTAGTTGTCTAAGGCAAAGGTATTCTCCAAAAATGATTTGAGGTCTGGTTATCATCAGATAAAGATTAGACTAGAGGATGTGCCTAAGGCCGCTTTCTCCACCAGATATGGGTTGTATGAGTATCTTGTTATGTCCTTCAGCCTGACCAATGCTCCTGCATACTTTATATATCTGATGAATTCTATATTCATGGAGAAACTGGACAAGTTTGTAGTTGTCTTCATTGATGACATCTTGATCTTTTCCACAAATGCTGAAGAACATGCCGAGCATCTGAGAGTTGTTTTATCCAGGCTATGAGAGCATAAGCTTTATGCCAAGTTCAATAAATGTGAGTTTTGGCTTAAGAAAGTACCTTTCTTCGGTCATGTGTTGTCCGATGAAGGGATTTCGGTTGATCTGTCTAAGGTGCAAGAAGTCATAGATTGGAAAGCACCAACTTCAGTGCATGAGGTTAGAAGTTTTCTTGGTTTGGCTAGATATTATCATCGATTTATCCTGGATTTCTCTAAGGTAGCCAAGCCCATGACCAGGTTGCTTCAAAAAGATATGAAGTTTGTTTGGACTTTGGAGTGTGAGACTACTTTTTGCACTTTAAGGACCTTGTTGACATCAGCTCCTGTGTTGGCACAACCGGATATCGAAAAACCTTTTGATATGTTTTGTGATGCATCAGGTACCGGTTTAGGATGTGTCCTTATGCAGGAAGGCCAGGTTATTGCTTATGCCTCACGTCAGTTAAGGAAGCATGAAGTCAATTATCCAACTCATGATCTTGAGTTAGCTGCTGTTGTTCATGCTTTGAAGATTTGGAGGCATTACTTGCTCAGTAACGTGTGTCATATCTATACCGATCATAAAAAGATTTGGAGTCATTACCTGCTCGGTAACATGTGCCATATCTATACTGATCATAAAAGTCTCAAGTATATTTTCACCCAACCAGAATTGAACATGAGACAGAGAAGATGGCTAGAGTTGATTAAAGATTATAATTTAGAAGTCCATTATCATCTGGGTAAAGCAAATGTTGTTGCTGATGCTTTGAGTAGAAAATCTCACTGCAATTCTCTCTTGGAAGCAGATTATCATTTGGTGCATCTGTTACATCCTGCTATGTTGCACAGTATTACCCTTAGTTGCTCTCTGGAAAGTAAAATCATCGAGCTTTAGAAAACCGATGTGGGTGTGTACCATATCAAAAGGAAGATGAAAGAGCAAGAAACAAAACACTTTCGAGTTGATGAGAAGGGGGTTCTATGGTTTAAGGATAGACTGGTAGTACCCAAGGACAAAGAGCTTAGAAACCAAATCTTAGAAGAAGCTCACTCATCCAAGTTATCTATCCACCTAGGAAGTAGCAAAATGTATCAAGATTTGAAATCTCGATTTTGGTGGACCAAGATGAAGAAAGAAATCGTGGCTTATGTTGCAAGGTGCGACAATTGTTGTAGAGTCAAAGCAATTCACATGAAGCCTGTTGGACTTCTCCAGCCATTATCTATACCAGGATGGAAGTGGGAAGAGATTAGTATGGATTTCATTGTTGGACTTCCTCCTACCCAAAAGAATTTTAATTCCATATGGGTAATAGTGGATCGTTTAACAAAGTTTGCTCATTTCATACCAGTTAGAGTTGATTATCGACCAAGTGACTATGCTGAGTTATATTTTAACCAGATAGTACGTCTCCATGGTGTTCCTAGAACCATTGTATCCGACAGAGGACCTCAGTTCACTGCTCATTTTTTGGAACAATTGCATAAGATGATAGGGACCAACTTAGTTAGAAGTTCTGCTTATCATCCACAAACCTCCGGACAGATGGAGCGGGTGAATCAAATATTGGAAGACATGTTAAGAGCTTGCGTCATATCATCCAAAGGTTCGTGGGATAAGTGGTTACCCTTGGCTGAATTTTCCTATAATAATAGTTATCAAGAAAGCATCAAGATGGCCCCCTTCAAAGCATTGTATGGCCATAAGTGTAGAACTCCTTTGAACTGGGTCGAATCTAGAGAAAGGAGATACTACAACATTGATTTCGTTGAAGAGGCTGAACAACAAGTCTGTACTATACAAAAACATATGAAAGCTGCTCAAGTTAGGCAGAAAAGCTATGCGGATAAAAGAAGAAAGCCCATTGAGTTTGAAGTGGGTGATCATGTTTATCTGAAGGTATCACCAATGAAAGGTGTGCAGCGATTCAGAGTAAAAAGGAAGCTTGCACCTAGGTATGTAGGTCCATATCTGATCATAGAGAAGAGTGGGAATGTAGCTTATAAGATAGAGTTACCTTACGAGATGAGAGCTATCTTCAATGTTTTTCATGTCTCTCAATTGAAGAAATGTCTCCATGTTCTCGAAGAAAGAGTTTCGCTTAGAAATATCAAGTTGAAATTAGATCTATCCTATGAAGAAAGGCCAGTGCGGGTTATCGACATAAGAGAGAGAGTAACCCAGAACCATGTGGTCAAGTTCTACAAGGTTATGTGGAGTAACCAGGGTAGTGAAAGCGATGTAACGTGGGAACAGGAAGATTATTTAAAGAATGTATACCCTACCTTCTATTCAAAATGGTATGCTTTTCAAATCTCGGGATGAGATTTTTGTAAGGGGGGAGGGCTATAACACCTCAGTGTTATGGTTGCACTAAAACACTTGCATCACATGAGCATGTGCATCATCACCTCATTCATAAGCATCATTCATTCATGCATAAGCATTTCTATATGAAACATTGCTATCAAACATGTGAAACATGTTATTGTTCTTTTAAGTTTCATTGTATTCATTGTATGTATGCTTTATGATCATGGGTGATTGAGTGCAAGTGATGAATGTGGGTAACTAAAATAACTTAGTTATGCTTAGAATGTCATTAGGAACCATGTTCATGTTGATCATTTTGCCTAATTAGGGTTCATGGTTTGACCATTGTAGAACACTAGAGCTCCTAAGTTTAACTATTTAAAAAGTACAACTTAGAGTGTTTGCATGTCTGAGCAACCAAAAGCAAAGTTGTAGCAAATTTTATATGAAACAAATTTTGTTTAGAGGTCAAGTCATGAAAATGTGTGGAATAGTCCCAAACATGGCCCACAAGTCAGAATTGGGGTTGGATTCAACACTTAGAAATTTCCTAAGTATGAAAACTGATTTTTAGTTTCTTGTCTCAATGTTTGGAGCCTTGTATCTCCCTAACCAAGCTGAGCCAGCTCGAGCTCTAATTGACAAAGTTGTAGTCCTCACTTAGATCTCCAACTTTGTCAACTACACCATGAACCAGATCACCACAGTTTGGGAGATATGGATCGCCAAAGTTGCTTTGTCAGTCGGCTTCATCGGACTCTAATTGCTGAGGAACTGGCCTCGGTGGCCGACCGGCCTTAGGCCGTTGCCACTGCATGGCCAGGCCATGGCAACCACATGCCAACTGCAGATTTGCTGGTCAGGCTAGAGTGGCATCAAGGGCTCCACACACCCGCGCTCGTCTCAGCCTCATTCCATTCATCTCCTTCCTCGCGCAGCAGCTGCAACCGAGAGCCGCCGCCATCGCCTTTGCTCCGTCGAGCCTGGCCACCCTCGCCATCATGTCGTTGGTCACTCCCGCTAGCCCACCACTCCACCATCACCTCCTGTAGCTCGTCCACCTCGCCATTGAGCCAGAGAGTCGAGGTAGAGGCCACATTTCCTTCTTCCCGCAGCGGAGCGCCATTACCGCCGTGAGCTCCGACGAGCTCCCATGTACTCACCACCATACCTCACCTCGCTCTATCACTCCCATAGCTCTGCTGAGACATCCTCTTGCTCATCATCATCTCTGCATAGTCAATCGACCTCAAGTGAGGCCGCATTCGGTGTTTCCGTGCCGTCGCAACCTCGCCGGAGTTGGGTGCTCCGTGCCCAGCCCCACCTGGAGTACCTCGTCACCTCCGCTCTCTCCCTTCTCATTTCCCATGGCACCTTAATGCTTGAATCAGGCCTAGCCAAACCTCTACTAGCCGGAGATGGCCGGTGCACCACCAGGCTCCTCCACTGTGCCGCCATGAACGTCGGCGAGCTACCTCCGGTGGCTCCACCCTCCCATCACCTACCCCTATCGATGCACATAGATGAGTAGAGCATGCCGGTGACCTCGGCCTCACCGGAATCCTTGCCGGTGATGAGCTTGCTGCAGTCAAACCGTCTCCCCTATCCCTGCTCCCGCTGCCACGTGGGTCCATTGACCCCGCGGGTCCCGCCTGTCAATGGTGCAGTAGGATTTTAGGTTTAGATTCAAATCCAGTTTTTGATGCTGATTTGTAAAACTTGTATCTCCAAATTGGTAGATCCAAATTGTGTGGTTCAAATTTTGTTAGGATCATGGTGAAGTGTAGTATTTAGGAAAAATATAACATTAACACTTGTAGTGGAAGTTTTGGATGAATTAATTTGAAACTTGGAATGTGTTTTTAAAAGCATGCAAACTTGTTTAAATTATATCTTGAGTTTCTTTGCTCCAAAAATTACGAAATTATGTGGGTGAGCTCTTCTTGATGAGTAGAAGCTCTGATAAAAATTTGAGAGTCATTGCATGGATAGTTTTTGAGTTATTAATTTCCCTTTTATAATTAGGAGATTCTTGTGCTATTTTTCATGGTAAAAATATGTATCCAGTGAGCATGAAACTTTTTGTACAGTGTTATGGTATTATAATGAACCTAAGAAAAATATAAAATCTATTTCTTGACACTTTTCACTAGGGTTTCCTATTTATGCCATTTGAAGCCTTTATGCCTTGTCATTTTGGTGTAGGATGTGATACTTGTTCAGTTGATGTGAAATTTATGTAGTAGCCTATTGGAGACATATCTAAGCAACTGTAATTGTTGTAGAATTTTTTGTATATTTGGATATGTGTTTATTATTTAACCTAATTATCTAAATAAATTAATAAAGGAATGAAAATGATTTATTTAGGAAGGGCCACTATGTTTGCTTATGTTCATTTGATGTATGTTAACTATTGGTAACCTTGGTAGTACTCGTGGTGCTATGCGTGTACGTAATGAAGTATTATTTTCACTATAATTCTATTATAGTGACTTTCTGGATAGATTTTAGAGTTAAGCAGATTAACTGGTGAATTTGATGTTTGCTGTGAAATTGGTCACTAACAAAGTGGTAGGAAACATGTTTATATAACTTGTGTCAAAATTTTAAGACATTTGGCCTAGTAGTTTGAGAGTTATCTCAGTTGGAAGACAACACTCCCAACTGCCTGCTCTCTGGAATCCACGAATAGTTTTACAAGATCAGTCTGGGTGACCTAGTTTGAGTTTGAATTAGACTTTGGTGTTTAAATGAAAGTCATAGATAATTTTATAAGCTTTCCATAAAGTCTTAAATCATGGTATTTGGATCTGTAGAACTCCAGTTATGGATCAAACTTGTAGCTGCTGTTTGCAGCCTGAAAACTGTTGAGTGCAGTGAATGACTTGTTTGCTTTATATGAGTTGATGTGATGATTTAGATGCTAGGCTAATTAAGATAAATTGTTAGTTGCAGGTGCTAGACCTCTTACTGAAGATGAACAACTTTATCTTAGGTTATTAGAACTTGGTGAGTGTGCAGTTCTTGTTTTTAGAGATATGCACCTACTCGGTAAAATAGATGTAAAGCTTGTATTATCATATTGTTCATGCGTCCATTCATACATGGCTGTACATTTCATCATCACCTTCCATCTCGTGTGCATGCATGATTCTTATACTATGCATATGCATGGAATAGGTGTTCCGAAGGGAGTCACGCTTCTAGAATTCGAGCCAGTACTTCCGGAGGAGCAGCAGCAAGCTCAGGAGCAGGAGGTGCAGGCCCCCAAAGAAGGAGTCAACAAAGAAGTTCTTGAGTGTCCCGATTACCAACCTTTGTCTTTTCTAAAAGGCAAGCCCCAGAGCATTCTAAGTCTCCTATGTTTTGAAAATGGTTACTTTGAGTATCTTTATTTATTGATGCATTAAGTGATTGGAATTGGATGCAAACACTTGTTGCATATATATCTATTCCTTGGCCAGTATACGTACCCTGAAGCCTATTTAGGTCCAGGAGCGAATCAAAGCTTAGCCATGCTTAGACCGGTAAAAGTCAGGTGATTTCCTATCACCTACAAGTTAGGATGATGTCCGGTCATGGTTGGCTATATATTGCTATCATGGAAGATAACCATGTGTTAATAATGAATTGTGATCGGGCGGGATGTCGATAGAGAAGCAACAAGGCAAGGATGTCTTGGGTGTGGATCTATCCCCGTCTATGTTGGTTAAGGACCGATTCGCTGTACGTCCTCATGTCATGTTGAACGCATGCCTATCACTTAGTTGGCCGGATAACTTGTTTCGACCGCGAAGCCGAGTAGCTCAATTCAGGTCGGAGTCTAGGAAGTGAAAGTGCGCACCCTGGCGATAGTAAGGATGTGCGGGGAGCTATTGGCGTAAGTCTGAGGTGAGATTGACCACCTGGCAGAGTGGACTCCCTGAGGGTGCGACGCTGCTCAGAACCGTGATTCCTGAGTTGTACCAAAGGTGACCTAAGGCTGTCTTCGTGCGGTGTGCCTAGGTTTGTGTTAGGAATACCCCTCCAGCTGGATAGGAATCGATTCGAATTGCTGTCTCTCCTAGATGGTGAGAACTTGACTGAGCAGCGGCAACATAGATGCACTTAATTGAACTTGATGGTTAAATTGATGATGATGATACAACATTATACCGGATATGGTTACTAATGTTTGGAGTTAATCAATTGCTTGCTCTAGTACAGGTGCTAATCTAGTTGATAGGTTAATATTGTTAACTTGCTGCTTACTCATAAATTAAATTATGCTCTCTTATCACTAAAGCTTTTATGCAAAAATGGTTGTCAAGCAAGATCCACCGATAAAGCCTTGCATACTCCTTGTGTCATTTATTTCTGGTTTACGACAGGTAAGTCTAGCTGAGTACATTCTCATACTCAAGGTTTATTTCCCCCTTGTTGTAGATGACATGCTCTATAACGGCTACTGCAAGTATTGTCTCCACCCTATGGGGGATGAAGACTAGATCATGGGCATGATCATCTATGTTATCTTATCTTACTGCTTTTGCTGGATATGACTATGGTGCTGGCTAGTATTTGAACTAAGTGTGTGTGATGGTCTCAAACTACTTTGCTTCCGCTATTTGTGAACTCATTTTGTAATAACTATGTGTACTCTGATGTATGAGGTACTTGTGAACTACTTGTGAAATGGATGTAACATGTGGCTTGTTATGTTGAATTACTGTGATCTTGGTTGTATGCAAGTTGGTTTGAAATCCTTTGTGGTTTCGGTTGACTACCGGGTTTATATGGGTTCAAGTATGACAGTTTGATCACTCCGGTGATTGCTTTCGTACTTGTGCTCTTATAAATTGGTCAATTCTGTTACACTGGCTCTTCCCTTTCGACGACTAGGGTGGTGCTCACAATGTGGTTGCTTGCCGCGATGTAGAGGAGAAGGAGTTCTCCCTGTCCGGGAGCGACGAGGATTGGGGCCAACGTCAGTGACGCTTTGAGGCTCTCCAAAGCATGTTGTGCTTCCTCAGTCTAGATGAATGTGTATGTCCTTTTGAGTAGCTTGTAGAGAGGCATCCCTCGCTCACTGAGCCGAGAGATGAATCGACTCAGGGGGGTCAAAGAGCTGGTGAGCCTTTGTACTCCCTTGATGTTGCATATAGGGCGCATGTTGGAGATAGCCATGATTTTTTAGGGTTGGCCTCGATACCATGTTCGGACACAATGTATCCAAGCAGCTTCCCCTTTGGAACCCTAAAAACACATTTTTCGAGGTTCAATTTGATGTTGAACCTTCGGAGGTTCATGAATGTTGCGGCCAAGTTTGCGATCAGGTCGCAAGCTTGAGCCATTTTGACCACTATGTCATCAACATAGATGGCAATTGTTGGTTTTGGCCGCTCGGTTTGATCAGGCTAATCTAGCGGGTTGATTTGGTCAATGAAGCATTGTTTCATGCACCTTTGGTAGGTGGCACCAGCGTTCTTCAGATCAAAAGGCATGGTTATGTAGCAGTATGAACCATACAGGGTGATGAACGAGGTTGTGAGTTGATCAGACTCTTTCATCACGATCTAGTGATAGCCTGAGTAGGCATCCAAAAAGGAGAGGATCTCGCATCCTGAGGTGGAGTCGACTATCTGGTCTATGTGTGGCAAAGGAAAGTGATCCTTTGGACACACTTTGTTGAAGCCAGTATAATCAATGCACATTCTCCATTTCCCGGTCTTCTTTTTAACAATAACAAGATTGGCAAGCTAGTTGAAGTGGAATACCTCTCTGATGAAGCTTGCTGCTAGGAGTTTGGTGACCTCCTCGCCTATGGCCCTATGCCTCTTGTCGTCAAAGCAACACAGGCATTGCTTGGCAGGCTTTGAGCTTGGGATGAGGCATAGTGTGTGCTTAGTGACCTCCCATAGTATGCTTGGCATGTCAGATGGTTTCCATGCGAAGACATCGCGATTGGCACGTAGGAAGTCAATGAGCTCACATTCCTATTTGGCTGAGAGCTGGGTCCCGATCCTCACTGTCTTGGTTGGGTCAGTGGGGTCAATCCCCACCATCTTAGTTTCCTCGAGTGGGTGGAAGGCCATCGAGGGGGTTGGTTTGTTGCAGTCTAGGACTACTAGGGTCGATGACTCCTTGAGCCATGGGAGCTCGGACAAGTTGATGATGGCAGTGGTGAGATCAAAATGCTCGCTGTCGCATGTGAAGGCATGCGAGAAGGTGCTACCCATAGTGATGATGTCATTTGGTCCCGACATCTTCAGCTTTAGGTAGGTGTAGTTGGGGACCACCATGAACTTGGTGTAGCATGGCCGCCCCAAGATGGCATGGTAAGACCCCGAAAAGTCCACCACCTCAAAGGTGAGTACCTCCGAGCGGAAGTTGGCTTGGTCGCCAAATGTGACGGGCAGGTCGATCTACCTGAGAGGGTATGCCTACCCTCCTAGGATCACGTCGTGGAAGGGTGAGCTAACCGGGTGGAGGTCTGACTGGGGGATGCGTATGACATCGAGGGTGTCAATGTAGAGGATGTTGAGGCCACTGCATTTGTCCATCAGCACCTTGGTGAGGTGCTTCTTGTGGACAATAGGGTTGATGACGAGCAGGTAGCGTCCTGATCTGGTGGCGTGGGATGGATGGTCCCTCTGATCAAATGTGATAGGAGATTCTGACCAGTGAAGGAAGGAGGGGATGGCTGTTTCGTGGACGGACGCCTCTTGGTAGCGCACTTTATGCTGTGTTTGGAGTAGACGGCATCAGATCCCCCAAATATCATGATGCATTCCTTGGGGTCAGGAAAGCCGTCCCCATCCTTGCCCGCCGCGTCTCCTTTCTTGTCTACTACGTCCTTGCCTTTTCCTTCTTTCGGCCTACCGGCCTATCGCAGGAAATGCTTGAGGAGCTCGCAGTCCTTATAGAGGTACTTGATGAGGTAAGCATGGTTGGTGCATGGGCTATCCATGAGCTTGTCAAAGCGGTCAAGCAGGCCCGGCTATCACAGAACCGACCAATTTATAAGAGTACAAGTACAATGATAGCCCGCAAGCGATCGCACTGTCATACTTGAACCCATATAAACCCGGTAGTTCGTCGAGTACCATAATGGGTCTCGATAAATGATTTACAACAACCAAGATCATACATGATTCAACATACATGCCACATATTACATAAAGTTCACAGATACATTTTCATCATTAGAGTATGAAACCAAGTTATTACAAACCGAGTTTGATGGATAAAAGTGGAAGCAAATTAAGTTTGAAGGTAAAGTTGCCAACATAGTTTAGTACAGTGCCAAGTAGGATCACCATCCACAAAAGCAAAGATAGGGATTAATAAAGAAGCCTGCCCAAGGCTTACTCCTCATCCATGGTGGGATAGAAGCAACTCTTGCAATAACCATGATACACAGTGACATCTGCAACAATGGGAAAATAAAACCCTGAGTATGAGAAGATACTCAGCTAGACTTACCTGTCATAAACCAGAAATAAAATGACTCCAAGGATTATGCAAGGCTGTATAAGTGGAGATAGCTAGACAACATTTTGCATAAAAGCGATTGACTCAGTTATACAATTATGATCCCGTTATCAAGTTAATTATAACTATCCATCTCTAGATTAGCAACTATCTTGTGCCAAACATGTGGTATATCAATTTAAAAGCATACAATAGTAACCATAGCAGGTATTGTAATTCTATATTCATTCGAACCATCATGTTCCATAACATAGTTACTACGATGTTGGGACTAGCCAAGTTTCTCACTATCCAAGAGAGACGGCGATTCAAATCGATTTCAACCAGCTGGGAATTTATTCCTAACACAAACCCAGGCATACCGTGCGAAGGCAGCCTTAGGTCACTTTTGGTACAACTCAGGTACACATTTCGCGGGTCTGTACCGTGCCGCACAATCTGGGACACCAGATACCAGGATGTTCAGGCCTAGCCTGCCCTTGGGCTCAGTCTGATCGCCCCCCCCATAAAGAGCGCATAACAGAACGGGGCCCGGCCTGAGTTGAGCTACTCGGCTTCGCGGTCGAAACGAGTTATCCGACCAGCTAAGTGATAGGCATGCGTTCAATCTTGTTAGAAGTGCCAACAACGGTACGGTCCTTAATCGGCACAGACAGAATCACATTAGCCAACCTACGCATAGACTCCGCTCGGCCTTGATTTTCTTTTACCCCATGGTTCTGTTCCACGATAGCAAATATAGCCAACCGTGTTCCGGTATCCACC